>NC_029789.2:86163179-86170461 GCF_000816755.2 Arachis ipaensis
GGAATAACCCATGAATTGTTGTATGTTGATCTCGGGTATAGCCCATGAACTGAAGATCAATGTTTGCTGTGTATTGATCTCGGGTATAACCCACGAACTGAAGATCGCTATGTTATTGTGTATTGATCTCGGGTATAACCCACGAACTGAAGATCTCTGTTTTGTTTGTGAATTGATCTCGGGGACGCCCATGAACTGAGGATCACTGTTTCCCCTTGTGTGTATATAATGGGGTCGGGCTTCGCGCCGACTGCCAGTAGTCACGAAGGAGTGGTATTCTTACCACCGACACATATGCACTAAGGACACAAAGGGAAGCCATATCTGGGACTTGTTCCTAGGTAATGTCGGGCTGCAGGGTGTAAACCGACATGTGAGCTCATGGCCTGCTTAGGACAGACATGCATCATATTGGTTGTGCATTTGCATTTGGTTGTGTTTGCTTATATTACTTCTCTATGATTGTGTTGTTTGTTTTATTGTGATTTGTTTGTGTGTTTAATTGAGTTTCTTACTTGTGCTGGTAGTCTGTGAATGTATAGAGATGATTGATAACTGTTTGTTGTGACTGAGAATCAATTATGTGGCTGAAAGATATTTAATATGTCAAATTTTGTGATTAAGATCTATTTTGGGTTTAGGAATCTAAAGAAAGTAACTATTTATCTAAAGTAAGATTAAAAAGTATTTCAAAGGGTTGACAAAGAATGTTTATTAAGCAAAGTTAATTATTTG
The DNA here is from genome assembly GCF_000816755.2 of Arachis ipaensis. NCBI lineage: Eukaryota > Viridiplantae > Streptophyta > Magnoliopsida > Fabales > Fabaceae > Arachis > Arachis ipaensis. Next base: position 86,163,915 of record NC_029789.2, read on the forward strand.
CATGTTAATCATTACTTTTACAGCATTCCCATTCCCTACTGAGAACGTGTGGTTTGTTCTCACTCCAAATTTTTCACCCTTTCAGTGATACAGGTTCGAAGATTCAGTTTGAAGCTGCGGGCGATTCTAGAATTTATTTATGAGTTAATTTGCTTTCATAGAGTTCCCTCACCTTTATTGCTTAAGATTTTTATTTTATACAGAGGGATAGGATTTGTATCTAAGTTTTATTTTAAATCTTTTGTATGACAGAAATTATTATTAGTAATTATGTGATTATTATTACTTGGTGATGTTTGCTATATGATTTTAATAAACAAAAACAAAAATTTCTGGTATTTTTACTAAAATTGAATCGCGATATCGAACTAAAGGCTTAATAGTAAATAGTTAATAAGAAAAACAGGTCAGTAACGCCTTACTTTTGGTACGATCATGACGTATTGGAAGTTGGGTCGTTACAGCGCTGGTGGCTCTAGCCACAAGGACGCGACACCGGTTCACCTTCAGCGACGGTGAGCTCGACCGACGACAACTGGGTGCGGCGGCGGTGACAGAATTGGCTTCTCTTCTCTCATGCGCTTCACTAGCTTCCGTCAATCTCTCTATTAGCGTTGCTCTCCCTTTCTCTTTCGAGCTCAACGGTAGCGAAACTAACGGTGGCAACGCATGGCAGCGACGAGGACGAACGACGTGAACGTCTCCGTCGATCTCTCTCTCTTCGCGGTTTTGCTTCTCTCTCCTTCTCCCCCGTGGTGATTCGACGGCGGCTCTGGTGGTAGTGACGCCCACCACGCCGTCTCCCTCTTCCCCCTCCTTCTTCCCTCACGACTCCCTCATTTTCTGATTCGGTCCCCCCTTTCTTTCTTTCCTTTCTGATATGTGTTTATGTTTTATGAAATTAGGTTGGAATTTAGGTTTCAAATTAAATGATATAATTTTTTATTATTTTTTTATTACCAAAATTTTAATTTCAATTTATAAAAAACAACAAATTATAATAAAAATTGTACATAAACATTAATTAACTTAAACTTAAAGTATTTATAAAAATCAGTTTAATCATTCTAAATAAATTAATCTCTTAGAGCTCAATTTAATAAAATAAACTACAATTTATTCATAATAAAAGTTATTTAGATTAAATTATATAATGCTTCCATTACTAAATTTTAATTTCAAATCATATAAAATAATCAATTATAAAAAATTACACAAGAATTATATAAACAATTTTTTTTACTCTAAAAGTGTTTAACATTTTGAAATAATTTTTTTGTTATAAAATATACTTACATTTTGTGACAAACTAAGTAACTTGTTACAAATAATGTTGAATTTTGTGACAAATTAATTTTTTGTTACAAAATATTTTAAATTTTTGCAACGACTTTATTCTTTGTTACAAAATATTATAATATTTTGTAACAAAACAACAGTTCATTACAAAAACTAACATAATTTGTAACAAACAAAATCGAGTTGTTACAAAATATTAGCATGTTTTGTAACAACTTGTAATGTTGTTACACAAATTATTCTTCTGTAACAATCACCAACTATTATTACAAAAATTATTTTTTTGTAACAATTTTAAATTTGATACAAAATTTTTGTTACAAATGTTCCATTTTCTTGTAGTGCTTTAAGAACAAGAGGGGATTGAAATAGGCTCAAAGTTGGTTAACAAAGGGAGATAAAAGGGTAGGCTATTTGGGATAAGTGAGCTTAATGAAAGATGGTCTCAATCATATAAATGCATATATACATCAAGCAATGGACATAATGAATCAAACAAATCAAAGATTGCAATCATAAAAAGAGAATAACACACACACAAGAATAAAAGTAGTAGTTATACGATGTAACCACACAATGAGGCTCAAAACTCACAAAGTTGTGTGTTCTTAGCTCAAAAACAAGTTCCACAATATATTTCAAGCAAGTTTCAATCAAAAGTTCCAACTCAAATCAATTAGGATACCAATGCCCTATATAATGGAATGTTTTCTTGGAAATTTTCATTAAATTAACTAAGCTTATTATATGTATGAAAAGACATGCATTAAGTTAAGAGAGAATGTAATTAAAGCTCTAAAATATATACAAACTAAGAAAAATGCAACAAAGAATTCAAAAAGAATTTGCAAGTGTTACGATTAGAGTATGTCACCCAAGATTGTTGATCGGTGACGACTTCCCCACACTTAAAGGGTTGCACGGTCTTCCGTGCACTCAAAGGTGAGCTAGGGGGTGTAGTGACTTCGGATTGCCACCTTCAGCTGGTGGATCAATCGGTTGCTGCATGCTCTTCCTTCCGCTTCCCTTGTTGCTTATGGTGCATCACTCATGAAAGATAGAAGATAAGATAATAAGATGAGTGAATGAAAAGGCAAGGAAGCAAAGAGTGTTGGAATGAGGTAAGAATCACTAAAATAAGTGAGTGACTAAGTTTGTGACATGTAGGAAAACAAGTGTGTGTATTCCAAGTTGCGCGGCTTAGAACGCACACACACTAGCATGGATAACTAGGTCACAATTATACAAAATAACATGCACTTCACTCATCCTAGTGTGCTTGAAATTCTTTAAAGAAAACTTGTAGGTTAAGATAAACAAACAAGGAATGAAGAAGTACAAGGGCATTCAAGCAAGAATTAAGAAATTGTGAATTGGATAATGAAGCAACACCTAATTGACATGAAGTGGAAAAAATGACAAGCATAATCCACAAAGCTTAAAAAGCTCAAAAAGTGTCATTAGGTAAGCTCATGATCCAATTTCATAATTCTCAATGTTAATGCATAAAATAGGTGACTTAAATAAAAACAAATCACAAACAAGCATCACCTAAAAAAAATGCATCAACTACATACAAATTGCCTAACTATAGATAATGAAATCAAATTACATGGTGGCCAAAACATGCAATTTAGAAATCCAAAGACGTTCATGAAGGCAATTTCATGAGTACTTGGCATGTGCAAAATTAAACATGTAGAACTCAACACCAAGCAATAATTTACAACCTCAATAAATAGTAATAACAATAATAATTCAGCGGTAATATCTCAACACAATCAACAAATCAACTCAATCATCCAACACTTAGCATCAACATAGAGAATTAAATTAACTAACTAAATAACTAACCAACTACCTAACTAAATAACTAACAAACTAAGGTGAGTGTCGTGTCGTGGTGAGTGGTGGTTGAAGGAAGGAAAGAAGAGAGGAGAAGAGAAAAGAAGAGAAGAAGTAGAGAGAAGAGAAGAAGTAGAGAGAAGAGAAGAAAAGAGGTATATGTGGTGAAAACAGGGGCGTGCGTACGCACAAAAGGCCGTGCGCACGCACAAGGGGTCACGTGTACACGTGAAGGATGCGTGCACGTGATGCGTGTGTAAAAGGGACTCGACGCATACGCGTAAGGGACGCGTACGCGTGAAGGGTAGAAAATGCAAGGTGAAGCATACGTGTGAGGCACGCGTACTGATGAGCGGATAATTTATACGCTTTTTGGCATTGTTTTTAGTATGTTTTTAGTAGGATCTAGTTACTTTTAGGGATGTTTTCATTAGTTTTTATGTTAAATTCACATTTCTGGACTTTACTATGAGTTTGTGTGTTTTTCTGTGATTTCAGGTATTTTCTGGCTGAAATTGAGGGACTTGAGCAAAAATCAGATTCAGAGGTTGAAGAAGGACTGCTGATGCTGTTGGATTCTGACCTCTCTTCACTCAAAGTTGATTTTCTGGAGCTACAGAACTCGAAATGGCACGCTTCCAAATGAGTTGGAAAGTAGACATCCAGGGCTTTCCGGAAATATATAATAGTCCATACTTTGGCCAAGAATAGACGACGTAAACTGGCGTTCAACGCCAGCTTTCTACCCAAATCTGGCGTCTAGCGCCAGAAAAGGAGCCAAAACCAGAGTTGAACGCCCAAACTGGCACAAAAGCTGGCGTTCAACTCCAAGGAGGACCTCTACACGTTTAACACTCAAAGCTCAGTCTAAGCACACACCAAGTGGGCCCCGGAAGTGGATTTATGCATCGATTACTTACTCATGTAAATCCTAGTAGCTAGTTTATTATAAATAGGACCTTTTACTATTGTATTTGGCATCTTTGGATTACCTTATGATCCTTTGATCACATTTTAGGGGGCTGGCCATCTCGGAAATGCCTGGATCTTCACTTATGTATTTTCATACGGTAGAGTTTCTACACTCCATAGATTAAGGTGTGGAGCTCTGCTGTTCCTCAAAGATTAATGCAAAGTACTACTATTTTCTATTCAATTCTTCTGATTCGACCCTTACTCACGTAAGGTATTACTTGGACGACCCAGTGCACTTGCTGGTTAGTTGTATCGAAGTTGTGAACCATGGTATTGGCACCATGTTCTTGGCGCCACTGCCAGGGAAAGAAAGAGCCATGAATCTTACATCATTAAAGTGTAATCACGATTACGCGTACCAAGTTGCTCACGTGCCAGGAATAGTTTGAGCCTGGACATCATAATTTCGTGCACCAAGTTTTTGGCGCCGTTGCCGGGGATTGTTCGAGTTTGGACAACTGACGGTTCATCCTGTTGCTCAGATTAGGTAATTCTCTTTTTGTTTTCTTTTCAAAATTTTTTCAAAAATCTTTCAAAAAAAATTTTTTTTCTTTTGTTTTCGAAAAAAAAATATTTTACTAAAAATGATGTTTTCAAAAATAAATTATTCTATGGCTTCAAAATTTTTAAGAATGAATTCTAGTGTTTCATGAAGTATGTTGAAGCCTATCTGGCTGTAAAGCCATACCCAAACTGCTTTGGAATTGGCTAATCACCTCAGTGGAGTCATGCCCAATCCTTCTGGATAGGGTATGTCAGGCTTGTCATGTCTGAATTACACTCATATTTTTATTAAAGCTTGGCTGGCTATTAAGCCATGCCTGACCCTTTGATTGGAGCTTTAAGACTAACATGATAAGATTCCTGGAATTCATATTAAAGATTTTGGAATCCTTATTTTTATTTTTCAAAATAATTTTTGAAAAAAAAAATAATAAAAATAAAAATACAAAAAAAAATTAGAAAATCATAAAAATCAAAAATATTTTTGTGTCTCTTGCTTGAGTCATGTGTCATGTTATAAGTTTGGTGTCAATTGCATGTGCATCTTGCATTTTTCGAAAATTTCATACATTCATAGTGTTCTTCATGATCTTCAAGTTGTTCTTTGTCAGTCTTCTTGTTTGATCTTGATGTTTTCCTTGTTATCTTCTTATCTTATCTTTTTCAAAAATTTTGATTTCAAAATATCTTTTCTAACTTCCTAACTTCTTATCTTTTCAAAATTTGTTTCAACTAACTTTTTGTTTGTTTCTTATCTTTTTCAAAACTACCTAACTAACTCTCTCTCTCTAATTTTCGAAAATATCTTCCCTCTTTTTCAAAAATTTCTTTTTAATTAACTAATTATTCTTATTTTTATTTTTAATTTTAAAAAAATTTTTCGAAAAAATACTAACAATTTTCAAAAACCATTTTCGAAAATCACTAACTCTTTTTCAAAATAATTTTCGAAAATTATTCCTCCCCTATCTTATTCTATTTATTCATTCATATCTTAAACATCTCATCTCACATCTCTGCCATCCTCACAGTTGTGTTTCTTCCATTATATTACATTCTTTGTCTCCCCCTCTTCTTCTACTCACACAGGGAACCCTATACTGTGGTATAAAGGATCTCTATTATTATTATTATTTTTCTGTGCCTTCTTCTTTGTCATATGAGCAGGAGCAAGGCCAAGAATATTCTTGTTGAAGCAGATCCGGAACCTGAAAGGATTCTGAAGAGAAAATTAAGAGAAGCTAAAATACAACAATCCAGAGATAACCTTTCAGAAATTTTCGAACAGGAAGAGGAAATGGCAGCCGAAAATAATAATAATGAAAGGAGGATGCTTGGTGACTTTACTGCAACTAATTCCAATTTACATGGAAGAAGCATCTCCATTCCTGCCATTGGAGCTAACAACTTTGAGCTGAAACCTCAATTAGTTTCTCTGATGCAGCAGAACTGCAAGTTTCATGGACTTCCATCTGAAGATCCTTTTCAGTTCTTAACTGAATTCTTGCAGATTTGTGATACTGTTAAGACTAATGGAGTAGATCCTGAAGTCTACAGGCTCATGCTTTTCCCTTTTGTTGCAAGAGACAGAGCTAGACTCTGGTTGGATTCTCAACCTAAGGATAGCCTGAACTCATGGGATAAGCTGGTCAAGGCTTTCTTAGCCAAGTTCTTTCCTCCTCAAAAGCTTAGTAAGATTAGAGTGAACGTTCAGACCTTCAGACAGAAGGAAGGTGAATCCCTCTATGAAGCTTGGGAGAGATACAAAGGACTGACCAAAAAGTGTCCTACTGACATGCTTTCAGAATGGACCATCCTGGATATCTTCTATGATGGTCTATCCGACTTAGCTAAAATGTCATTGGATACTTCTGCAGGTGGATCCATTCACCTAAAGAAAACGCCTGCAGAAGCTCAAGAACTC
>NC_029789.2:86170565-86171036 GCF_000816755.2 Arachis ipaensis
GGCCTTTACATCCCTGCTGATTTCATGGTCTTGGATACTGGAAAGGAAGAGGATGAATCTATCATCCTAGGAAGACCTTTCCTGGCCACAGCAAGAGCTGTGATTGATGTTGACAGAGGAGAAATAGTCCTTCAATGGAATAAGGACTCCCTTGTGTTTAAAACTCAAGGATGTCCCTCTGCAACCATGGAGAGGAAGCATGAAAAGCTTCTCTCAAAGCAGAGTCAACCCAAGCCCCCACAGTCAAACTCTAAGTTTGGTGTTGGAGAGTTTCAACAATGCTTTGAACATCTGTGAGGCTCCATGAGAGCCCACTGTCAAGCTATTGACATTAAAGAAGCGCTTGTTGGGAGGCAACCCAATCTTTATTTATCTAACTATATTCTTCTTAGTTATATGTCTTTATAGGTTCATGATCATGTGGAGTCACAAAATAAATATAAAAATTGAAAACGGAATAAAAAACAACAG
>NC_029789.2:86171085-86188435 GCF_000816755.2 Arachis ipaensis
TTGGATTCTGACCTCCCTGCACTCAAAGTGGATTTTCTGGAGCTACAGAACTCAAAATGGCGCGCTTCCAATTGCGTTGGAAAGTAGACATCTAGGGCTTTCCAGCAATGTATAATAGTTCATACTTTGGCCAAGTTTAGATGACGCAAACTGGCGTTCAACGCCAGCTCTCTGCCCAATTCTGGCGTCTAGCGCCAGAAAAGGAGCCAAAACCAGAGTTGAACGCCCAAACTGGCACAAAAGCTGGCGTTCAACTCCAAGGAGGACCTCTACACGTTTAACACTCAAAGCCCAGTCCAAGCACACACCAAGTGGGCCCCGGAAGTGGATTTATGCATCGATTACTTACTCATGTAAACCCTAGTAGCTAGTTTATTATAAATAGGACCTTTTACTATTGTATTTGGCTTCTTTGGATTACCTTATGATCCTTTGATCACATTTTAGGGGGCTGGCTATCTCGGCCATGCCTGGACCTTCACTTATGTATTTTCATACGGTAGAGTTTCTACACTCCATAGATTAAGGTGTGAAGCTCTGCTGTTCCTCAAAGATTAATGCAAAGTACTACTGTTTTCCATTCAATTCATACCAACAATCTCCGTGGGATTCGACCCTTACTCACGTAAGGTATTACTTGGACGACCCAGTGCACTTGTTGGTTAGTTGTATCGAAGTTGTGACAAATTATGAATGTATAATCACGATTACGCGTACCAAGTTGCTCACGTGCCAGGAATAGTTTGAGCCTGGACATCATAATTTCGTGCACCACGTACGCGTCGATGGGCAAGAAAATGAAATGTTGTGCGTTCGCACTATGTGTGCCAACGCCATGAATAGAGGCCTTGTCTTGAGGTGTGCGTGGGCACAAACCTGTGCCCACGCACAGAAAGGCTAAAATTTTTTTTTTAACATGAAGCGTCAAAATTGCCAGCTATCTTGCCTTCTATGCGTACGCACACAGGTCCGTGCGCACGCACAAGGCATAAAAGGAGGGGATGCAGATGCACAAGGTGTGCTAATGCTCCCAGCAGAAGGTGCATAAGCTGGTGTGCACACGCATAGAGTGGTGCGCATGCATAGAACGCAAAAATTGGGGTTATGTGCGTACGCACACGTGGGTGTGCACGCACATGCTCTGTTTTTCTCAAAAAATTTTTAGTGCTCTATGGCACCAAAGATGACATCCAAAATAGCATTTCCAACCCCAAAATTTTATTCTACCCTAAAAATGCAAGATCAACACAAAAATTCTACCAAACTAAGCTAATTAAAAGAAGCAAAAAGTCAACAAACAAATGCTAAAAGAGAGGGAGAGTTAGAAAGATGTTACCAAGCACTTTTATTTACTGTCTTTAAGTTAGACAATTGGGAGAGTCCTTGATATGGTGGCTTGCGCATGACTTCCCCACCAATGCTTGAATTTGCAATGTCCTCTGGGATCCCAATCCTAACCATTAAGAAAAACAAAAGACAACAAAAAAGTAAGCTATTTACATATTAACATATTTACAATAGCCAACAACATCACACCATTACAACTCCCCGACAACGGCGCCAAAAACTTGATGAGTGAGAATTTGCACCGGTTTGGATTTTTCCACTAAAGATAACTTCCGTTGCAAGTATAGACCAAACCGGCAACAAACTCCTACAATTAAATTTAAATTCTAAAGATGTCACAATACAAAAGAAATATTATTAACCGATTGTATTGAACTCCCGGGTCGTCTTCCCTAGGAGTTGCAATGAAATGTGTACATTATTGGCTATGAGAGATTTTTAGGGATTTTGGTTGAAAGATGCAAGAATTGTAAATGACAATAAAATAAAGATGCATGAAATTAAAGTGGCAATAAATGTAACAAATACAGAATGGACATCCACAACTCAATTCCACCCAAACACCCAATTTCTCAACCAAGAGTGTGAAAACTAAACATGCAAGAAATAAAAGTCAAAGCAATAAAAGTCAAAGCAATTAAATGCAACGAAAGGAAACTTCAACTGCAAGAAAACCTCTTGGTAAGTAATTGAGAACTAAGACTACCTATCCTAGACATTGACCACAAACACATGATGATTATGAAGAGTTAGTCCTACTTAGTCAACCATACATCGATGATAAGTCAAATAAGCATAGTTAATTCTAATCCCTAAGTCCTAAGTCAACACTATGGGGTCACTTAGACTCAAGAGAGACCAAATCAACTAACTACTATAATATATCAAACAAGAATGGACATCAATAACTTAAGGAGCACCAAAGTCACCAATTCCAAGCCAAGAGTGAAGAAAAACTATGTAAAAACTAAGCCAAGTATTTCATCAAACACTTGGTGTGCATGAAAATAAAATAATATTAAATTACATTAAAAATAAAATCTAACTACCAAATACAAGAAAATCATAACAACAACTAAAGAAAGCAACAAATGAACATAAAACATAAATTGTATTAATTAAAATTGAAATTAACAAAAGTATCCATAAACATAAAAATGACAAAAGAAAGGAAATAACAAGAGAAATAAAGAAGATAAAGACATGAAAGCATGAAAACATAAAGGAAACTACATTAAGACAAGAATTAAAGACTGAAATTAAAGACAAATTAACTAAACCTAACCTAATTCTAGAGAGAGGGGGGAGCTTCTCTCTCTAGAAAACTAAGAGAAAAGCATAGAAGAGCTAAACCTAATTGCCTCCTCCTTGCTTCCACTTGAATTGGGGTTGAAATAGTTTCAGAAATGAGCTGGATTGGGTTTTGGAGGCCCATAATTTGCCCCCAGCGATTTACATTAATGAGCTCATGTGACTCGGGTCACGCGTACGCGTAGGTCACGCGTACGCGTCGCCTGGCAAAATTCACTTCCATGCGTACACGTGGGTCATGCGTACGCATCACCGAGCTCGCACTTGCGTGCACGCACGCGTTGCTTGTACGCACGCACGAATGCTAAATCTTCCAAATTCCATTTCTCCATGGCTTCTTCCCTTTTGCATGCTCTTTTTCTCACTTCTTCAACCCATACTTGCCTTGAAAACCTGAAATCACTTAGCAAACACATCAAGGCATCATATGAAATTTAAGTGGATAAAATTTAGCAATTATAAGACCTAAAAAGCATGTTTTCACTTTCAAGTACAATTTACGAAGAAATCATGAAACTATGGTATTTCATTGAATAAGTGTAGAAAAAATTGATGAAATCCACCCAAATAGAGCAAATAATTACCATGAAATGTGGATTCATCAATAAGATAACAACACAAACTATATTTGAGGACATTTTCATCGATAACAAAATTTGAAGGCATTTTTTTCTGCGAAAAAATTTCAGGTAATATTTTTTGCGGTTTATCCTATCAGAAATATTAGGTGACCAAACATTCTTCTTTCTCCTCCTACTGCTCCTTCTCTCTTATTTTTTTTTCCTTTTATGTTTTCTCCTTCTTCTCATGTATCTTCTTTGTTTATTTGATTTTTTTTATATTTTTAGAATTTTTGAAGAAAACATATGAAAAAGAAATACAAAAATTTATCGACAGCAAACAAAGAATTTTTTTAAAGGTAACCTCAAAATTTTGAAGAGAAACTTAGGAAAACAACACATAAATTTATTGATGATAAACATATAAACTTTTTCAAGGTAAACACAACACATTTTTTAAGAGAAACATAACTGACTAGAAAAAAATACAAAAATTTATTAACGATTAACACTTAAACTTTTGTGGTAATAAATATAGAAATATTTTGAAGAGATACATACATAGTAGGGAAAAAATACATAACTTTATTGCGAAAAAGTGCAGAAATTTTTTAAGGTTAAATACAATTTTTTAAAGGAAAACATAGCTAGAAATTAAAGAAAATTCAAAAAATTATTGAAAATAGATATAAATATGTTGTAGTGATAAATATACAAATTTTTAGCGTAAACATAATTTTTTGAAAAGAAACATAACTAAAAGAAAACACAGAAAATTATTGATAACAAATACAAAAATTTTATATTGATGAACACATCAATTTTTTGAAGAGAAACATAGAAATCAAACACAATTTTTTTTACGATGAATACAAAAAATATATTTAAATTATATTTTTTGTGTTATTTAACTAAAATTTATGCATATTTTTAGCTAAATGTTCTTTTTTTCACTTTTAGTGTCATTCAACTAAAATATTAGTATATATACAATCTAAAATAATTTCTCTCTTATGCAATTAATATTTCTATGTTATACAACTAAAATTTTTGTTTTTTAATGGAAATTTTTATGTTTTTTAACTAAATTTTCTTGTATCATTCAATTAATAAATTTGCATAGTTAAACAAAATTTTTTAACTAAAATTCATGTGCTTCTCAACTAAAATTTTTATGTTTTGTTAGTTAATAATCACAATATTCAAGAGGAGTGAATTGAATATATAATATAAACACTATGATAAACTTTCAAATAGTAGAAGAGTCTTATAAATAGGGGTTTAGCTAACATGTGCCTTTTCAAATGATAAATTTATTATTTCTGTCACTTTATAATTCGGTCTTTATTGTGCATTATAAGTTATAACTCGGCCTTAATTATCATTCATTCTATAACCGATACCTTCATTACCGACTTAATGACCATCATTTCAATCTTAATGACCAAACGGTCACTACATGAATATCATTGGTCAATTCTATGCCTACAAAAGGAACCTTCTATATCTAATCTCAACAGACAATACATGATAAGTTCTATTTTCATGTCATACATTCTATATTCATAGAATTATTACACACAACACATGATAACTTTCATTTCATTTCTTAAATCCTATATTCATAGAATTATTCTCATACCTCTTAAACACTTACTGACTTGAGCATCGTAGTCTCTTTTGCAGGTACCCACTCCCTTGTTCTCTTCTTGCCGAAGTATAACTCATCTCGACAAGAAGCTCGAAGACATTCATCGACAGACGAGTTTTACACCGGCCAATCTCAGCAAGAACAATTGGCGCCGTGTGTGGGGAGCGAGTAAAATAATTCCTACTCCCCTCAGTTTCATAAAACTTGAATTACATTCAAATTTTTGAACCAATTTCAATAATCTTGATTAAGATTTTATTTAATACATTTTATAAAATTTTAATCTAACGTATCATAATATTTCACATGTCATAATCAATCCGAGAACATACTCGGCTTTCAACCAATCCGGAAAAAAAAATTGGTTTTCAATCACTCCGAGCACAAACTCGCTTATCAATTTTGCTTACTTTTTCAAAGTTCTAATTTACACAAATAAAATTATATATTTTATTCAACATATTTTTGCATTTATATTTTTTGTAACAAATATTTACTAATTTATTAGTTATTTACTATTTGTTTAATGCAGCAAGTTAAACAAAAAAATAGTTACAAACATGCAAATTTGTTTAATTTTGCACAAGAAATATACCTGAAAGCTAAACAAAATTTATTTTATTATTATATGACTGTTAACTTATTGCTTTATTATCAAATTAAAGCATGTCCTACAAAATAAAATTCAGATATTCACATTTGACATGTTTGACATTCATATATGTCGTCTTGTCTACAATTATCAACTTTCAAGGTATATTTTTTTACCTTGAACTATTTTACTTTTACAATATATATTATTCAACATATGTTGCGACTTTATACCTATTCATTTTCTCAAGTATCTTATTCATGTCAGACCTTCACTATAAATTGTAAATATTCAATAACTAATTGCTTTGAACGAGAAATTTGTCAATCAGTTGTTGTGGGACAGAAAAATTACCAAGACAATTAACCATTATATCCTCGGATCATACAATCAATTCCGTCAACGGATGTCTATCTCTGAACTTTTCAGTTCACATACAATTAAATGCTAAAATTGTTCTTAAGCGGAAAAGTATCCCCCACACAACTATCTTGATTGAATGACTCTTATCCCTCAATTATTTTTTGAATAAGTTCCGACATAATAACCCGACTAAGTTTGGGGGCTCACCATATCATTATTCACTTATCTTTTAACCGAGTTATAAATCATTTTATTTTCTAAACTTAGCCTGGATCATATGATCGGCAGACAAAGTTTGGGGACTATGATCCGTCACTTTATAACTCGGTCTTTATTGTGAATTATAAGTTATAACTCGGACTTAATTATCATTAATTCTGTAACCGACACCTTCACTACTGACTTAATGACCATCATTTCAATCTTAATGACCAAACGGTCATAACATGAATATCATTCATCAATTCTATTCTTATAAAAGGAACCTTCTATATCTAATCTCAACAGACAATACATGATAAGTTCTATTTTCATGTCATACATTCTATATTCATAGAATTATTACACACAACACATGAAAACTTTTATTTCATGTCTTACATTCTATATTCATAGAATTATTCTTATACCTCTTAAACACTTACTGACTTGAGCGTCAGAGTGTCTTTTGCAGGTACCCACTCCGTTGTTCTCTTCTTGCCGACGTATAACTCATCTCGACAAGAAGCTTGAAGACATTCATCGACAGATGAGTTATACACCGGCCAATCTCAACAAGAACAATTGGCGCCGTGTGTGGGGAGCTAGTAAAATAATTCCTACTCCCCTCAGTTTCATAAACCTTGAATTACATTCAAAATTTTGGACTAATTTCAACAATCTTGATTAAGATTTTATTTAATACATTTTATCAAATTTTAATCTAACGTATCATAATATTTCACATGTCATAATCAATCCGAGAACATACTCAGTTTTCAACCAATCCGAAAAAAAAAAAATTGGTTTTCAATCAATCCGAGCACAAACTCGCTTATCAATTTTGCTTACTTTTTCAAAGTTCTCTATTTACACAAGTAAAATTATATATTTTATTCAACATATTTTTGCATTTATATTTTTTGTAACTAATATTTACTAATTTATTAGTTATTTACTATTTGTTTAATGCAGCAAGTTAAACAAAAAATAGTTACAAACATGCAAATTTGTTACTTTTGCACAAGAAATATACCTCAAAGCTAAACAAAACTTATTTTATTATTATATGACTGTTAGCTTATTGCTTTATTATCAAATTAAAGCATGTCCTACAAAACAAAATTCAGATATTCACATTTGACATGTATGACATTCATATATGTCGTCCTGTCTACAATTATCAACTTTCAAGGTATATTTTTTTTACTTTGAACTATTTTACCTTTACAATATATATTATTCAACATATGTTGTGAATTTATACCTATTCATTTTCTCAATTTATTTTATTCATGTCAGACCTTCACTATAAATTGTAAATATTCAATAACTAATTGCTTTGAACGAGAAATTTGTCAATCAGTTGTTGTGGGACAGAAAAATTTCTAAGACAATTAACCATTATATCCTCGGATCATACAATCGATTCCTTCAACGGATGTCTATCTCTGAACTTTTCAGTTCACATACAATCAAATGCTAAAATTGTTCTTAAGCAGAAAAGTATTCCCCACACAACTATCTTGATTGAATGACTCTTATCACTCAATTATTTTTTAAATAAGTTCCGACATAATAACCCAACTAAGCTTGGGGGCTTACCATATCATTATTCACTTATCTTTTAACCAAGTTATAAATCATTTTATTTTCTAATCATAGCCTGGATCATATGATCGACGGACAAATTTTGGGGACTATGATCCGTCACTTTATAACTCGGTCTTTATTGTGCATTATAAGTTATATCTAGGTCTTAATTATCATTCATTCTGTAACCGACACCTTCATTACCGACTTAATGACCATCATTTCAATCTTAATGACCAAACGGTCATAACATTAATATCATTCATCAATTCTATGCTTATAAAAGGAACCTTCTATGTCTAATTTCAACAGACAATACATGATAAGTTCTATTTTCATGTCATACATTCTATATTCATAGAATTATTACACACAACACATGATAACTTTTATTTCATGTCTTACACTCTATATTCATAGAATTATTCTTATACCTCTTAAACACTTACTGGCTTGAGCGTCGGAGTGTCTTTTGCAGGTACCCACTCCCTTGTTCTCTTCTTGCCGACGTATAACTCATCTCGACAAGAAGCTCGAAGACATTCATCGACAGACGAGTTTTACACCGGCCAATCTCAGCAAGAACAATTGGCGCCGTGTGTGGGGAGCGAGTAAAATAACTCCTACTCCCCTCAGTTTCATAAAACTTGAATTACATTCAAATTTTTGAACCAATTTCAATAATCTTGATTAAGATTTTATTTAATACATTTTATCAAATTTTAATCTAACGTATCATAATATTTCACATGTCATAATCAATTCGAGAACATACTCGGCTTTCAACCAATCCGGAAAAAAATTGGTTTTCAATCAATCCGAACACAAACTCGCTTATCAATTTTGCTTACTTTTTCAAAGTTCTCTATTTACACAAGTAAAATTATATATTTTATTCAACATATTTTTGCATTTATATTTTTTGTAACTAATATTTACTAATTTATTAGTTATTTACTATTTGTTTAATGCAGCAAGTTAAACAAAAAAGAGTTACAAACATGCAAATTTGTTACTTTTGCAGAAGAAATATACCTCAAAGATAAACAAAATTTATTTTATTATTATATGACTGTTAACTTATTGCTTTATTATCAAATTAAAGCATGTCCTACAAAACAAAATTCAGATATTCACATTTGACATGTATGACATTCATATATGTCGTCCTGTCTACAATTATCAACTTTCAAGGTATATTTTTTTTACTTTGAACTATTTTACTTTTACAATATATATTATTCAACATATATTGCGAATTTATACCTATTCATTTTCTCAATTTATCTTATTCATGTCAGACCTTCACTATAAATTGTAAATATTCAATAACTAATTGCTTTGAACGAGAAATTTATCAATAAGTTGTTGTGGGCCAGAAAAATTTCCAAGACAATTAACCATTATATCCTCGGATCATACAATCGATTCCGTCAATGGATGTCTATCTCTGAACTTTTCAGTTTATATACAATCAAATGCTAAAATTGTTCTTAAGCAGAAAAGTATCCCCACACAACTATCTTGATTGAATGACTCTTATCACTCAATTATTTTTTGAATAAGTTCCGACATAATAACCCGACTAAGCTTGGGGACTCACCATATCATTATTCACTTATCTTTTAACCGAGTTATAAATTATTTTATTTTCTAAGCTTAGCCTGGATCATATGATCGGCAAACAAAGTTTGGGGACTATGATCCGTCACTTTATAACTCGTTCTTGATTGTGTATTATAAGTTATAACTCAGTCTTAATTATCATTCATTCTGTAACCGACAGCTTCATTACCAACTTAATGACCATCATTTCAATCTTAATGACCAAACGGTCATAACATGAATATCATTCATCAATTCTATGCTTATAAAAGGAACCTTCTATATCTAATCTCAACTGACAATACATGATAAGTTCTATTTTCATGTCATACATTCTATATTCATAGAATTATTACACACAACACATGATAACTTTTATTTCATGTCTTACATTCTATATTCATAGAATTATTCTTATACTTCTTAAATACTTACTGAGTTGAGCGTCGGAGTGTCTTTTGCAGGTACCCACTCCCTTGTTCTCTTCTTGCCGACGTATAACTCATCTCGACAAGAAGCTTGAAGACATTTATCGACAGACGAGTTATACACCGGCCAATCTTAGCAAGAACAATTATTAAAAATTGAAAAATTTTAAATATTTTTATTTGATAAATACAAAATAAATACATTAAAAATTTAAATATTTTATATTTTTAATAAAATATTTTTAATTAATTTCTAAAAATATAAAATAGATAAACCATATAAATAAATGCACAAAAGAAACCCCCAAACATTTATGAGGAGTTATATTTTTTACATCATTTTAAAATGTAAATTTAATATAAAAGAGACAAGAATAAAGAAAAATAATTTAATAAATTTAGTGTTAGTTTGGATTGGCTTATTTGGATAAATTTTTTTATTAAAAATAAAACACTTTTATTAAATTTTAAACATGTTTGGATGTTTTTTTTAAAAAAATATTTTATTAAAAAAATAAATTATTTGTTTTTTCTAAAAGCCAACAATACCTTGTCTATTAAAAAATTAATTTTTTTCAAAAGTACTTTTTCCATTTACACTATTTAACCAATCAATTATATAAGTGTCAGTTTTTAACAAGAAAGATGGCTATTTTGCAAGTATGAATTGAACTTCTATATGCTTTGGAGTGGCCATTGTTCTTGGCTTAAAATACTCGAGAAAGTGATGCAACCTAGCCTAAGTTAAGAACCACTTTGCCATTGGTTGAATTGAACTTCTTACACTCTTGACCTCCTCATAAGGTTCTTTGTTCTAGGCATGGTTTGAGAATTTTGATTGGTGGGTTTTGTAGAGGAGAATGCGGGAATATGAATATGTGATTTGTATGTGATGGGTGTTCATATTTTGTAAGGTAATCCAAAGAGAAGTTAGAGATCTTTAGGAGAAAAGAGAGCTTTTAGGATTTAATGGAGGTTTGAATGTGTTTGAGTGAGTGAAGCCACGAGGAAGAAATACACCAGCCAATTGGTTAAGATCTTTCCAATGGATTGGTAATGATATCCAATCGACTAGCTGTAACCAATTTCTCCAATTTTGAAATTTTCTCCAATTCAATCAATTGCCTAAGCCCACCAATCGATTGGTTAAGTTTTCGATTTGTGATGTCAATCAATCGTCTGCAACTTTGTGTAACCAAATTGCAAAATTCTTCTATTCAATCGATTGATTCTTTGTTGTAATTGATTGTTTTGCCATTCTTTGCTTCAAATTAAGCATCCATTTTCTTCATCCAATGACCCTTGTATCCATAATTCTTCAACTTTTTGGCGTTCAAAACAGAAACCCTTTGTTAACCTCTTCAATATCAACCATAAACCTCAAAAATCTTCTTCACATTCTTCTCTTCATCTTGATCTTCAAATGCTTGTAATGAAGAAATGAACGTTAACCGAGCTTATATGAGAAAAATTCCAACAAAAGAAATAAGAGGGAATCTTCAATGCCCATGTTAGTGTAAAATTCTTGATAAATTCTAGCTTTGAAATTGAACGAGACTCTATAATCATCATCCCTCCAATCGGCTCTTGGTTTTTCATCTTCTATGGAGGTATCTGCTCCTCTAACCCTTTTTTTAGTGGTTTTCATGGGAACCAAATTTTCAATTTCAATAACTGATAAGAAATTGATCGGGACTTAGGGGTTTTATCACAATAGATAAAGATTATTCATTAAAGGGCACATCCCAAAGAACATAGTGGAAACATAAAAGGATAGATAAATGGACTACTAGCAACCTAAGTCATCGGAAGGGTTTTGTCTACTAGACCTTCAAAGTACTTATCCTTGACAACCTAGATAAGAGGGATGAAAACGGAAAGAGACCACCAAGCAGATCACCTTAGTGTTGGATCCTTCAATCTTCTTCATGCAACAAGTGAAGCAAATCACTCACCTCACTTAATCCCACTTAAAAAACGTGCATAAAGCACTAAGAAAATTTTATTCATAAAAAGTTGTGTAAATTATCTCATCAAAGGTGTTTAAATAGGCCCCATAACAAACTAACTAAAAAATAAGATAAGATAACTTAATTTAAATTTCCTAAAGATAGGATAACTAATTTAAATCAGATTTGATCTTATTAGATTAGATCAGATTTCATTTAAATTTTAAAATCATAAAGATATGATAACTAATTTAAATTAAATTTAATCTTATTAGATTAGATCATATTTGATTTAAATTTAAAATCCCTAAAAATACTACTAAGCAAATCAAAAGTAAATCAAATCTTTCAACAAACTCTAACAACAAAACAAACTAAAATAAATACCTAAAAATTCGAAAATTAATAATAAATTATGTCTACCACTGAATTTGAAAAGCATTATTAGGCTTCTTACTATCCTGACTTTGCCCAATAGGCCTTATGAGTTGTCGCCATTTTCAGCACCACTATTTTTGAGATGAACTCTTAGTCTCCTTGATGTCCAAGACCGGCATGTATGATTCTTCTAGTATTCATATTTTTGAACATGACGAGATTACCATTTTGTCCCTTAGCTCTAAAATGACGAAAATGCCCTCTTGAATATGTATCATCCTCTCCCTCTTCAAAAAGATTCGTCCTCGAATCTTGAATGAGTAGCTCTTCTTCGCTACAAAGAATCCAAACCCAATCTCTGGGTTCAAATACCATTGTTTGATGGCTCTTCTTTATCCACTGAATTGTGCCTATGTCCCTCATGTGTGCAAGTTCAATCTTTCCAATCATGATTTCACCATCTTGTCCAAAGTGTGCAATTTGTATTTTTTCCTTTTTATCCATATTAATGGCTGCATAATTGACTAGTGAATCTAAAAATTCTAGGAGAGTTGATATAAAAACACTAGGAATTTCATGGTTAGATGTATGAGAAACTAAGGACTCTATGGAATTCAATGATACTAATGCACTGTTGTCTAAGCTAGAATTTTCTAGATTTCTCTCACAATTGTAATTATTGCTCTTAATTTCTTTCTCGCTCATTGACTCATCCCGCTCACTAGTTTCCTCTTTTCTCTCAAAACTCTTGCTTTCAATCAAATATAAATTCTTTTCACTCAAACACTCACTCTCTTTCTCAATTTATTTTCTCTCATGTTTTTCAAATTACTCACATCTTAAGGACCCAGTTGAGAATTTCTGCACTTTTGAATCTTCCAAGGACACATCACCCTCTACAGCATACTTAACAAATTCTTCCATCTCTGGCTTTGAAGAAGAATGAAAGATAAGCATAGAAGAAATTCTCTTCTTATGTCGATCTATAATATCCTTCTTGAAATCAGAAACTTTGACTTTTGTCTAATCCTCATGCTCCTTTGGAATGCCAAGTTGCGATAAATTGTTGCATATACTCTATGTCGATGGCCACTTTGACCAAAGCCTCTATGGTCTCATAACGGTAGCGTTGTACTTTAGCTGCAAGGTCTTCGCATAATGCAAACAAAACTCATTCCATAAGGACCTCAGGACTCAGTTTAATATTTGTCTTGTCCATCAAATATAGAAAATCCTTGTGGTACTCCATCACTGATTGTGAACCTTGTTGTAACTTACAAAATTTTCTAAAAAATTCGTCGTGGTATGATGGTTGCACAACCCTATTCCTCATGTGGTACGATGAAGGCATAAACTGGTTTCTCATGATTTCTTCATCTTCTCCCTGCTGCAAATTGGACTTTTTCTGTACCGTCTTTGACAAACTAGATTTTCTGTCAGTAAAGAATTTTCACAAATAAAGTCTCGTTAAAAGTATAGTTTCTAAACCAACAAAGAATCCTTTCGTACAAAAATTTGGTTGTCACAAGTAACAAACCCCTAATAAAATTGATAACCGAAGTATTTAAACCTCGGGTCATCTCTCAAGGAATTGCATGGAAGTATGATTTATTATTGGTTATGAAAATTGTATCTTTTTGGGGTTTTTGAAATAGGGAACAAGGAAAATAAATTGGCAAGAAAGTAAATTAATAACTAAAAAACTCTTGGCAAGGTATGAGAACTGGAAATCCCATCCTAGTTATCCTTATCAGGTGTGATGAGAATTGTTATTGCTCCCACTTAGTTAACTGATGACAAGTCATCCTAGCCTATTTTAGCTAGTCTTTTTCTTTTGTTTTCATTAGAATTATGCACTTTCTTGAGCTACAAGCAAGCTAATTGAGTAGATTTTCATGTTTCCCTTGATTGAATCAACCATATATGAATTCATGCCATTTCATGAGGTTTTATGCTATATTTGTTACATATTATGAAAGAATGAATATCTCATGAGTTTGAGCATAGCTTTGATGAGTTTGGTTGATTAATGATAGGTGAAGAAAGCTTGGAGAAAGGTTGAAGCAAAGAGGAATGGCTAGGAGTGAAGAGAGGACAATGGAATAAGTGAAATTGAACCAGGAAGCAAGAAGTTAGCCCCAACGTTAGCCCTGATGAGATATTTTGGTGAGAAACGAATCCCTCACAAAACATCACAAAACTAACCGGCAAGTGTACCGGGTCGTATCAAGTAATAAAAACTCACGGGAGTGAGGTCGATCCCACAGGGATTGAAGGATTGAGCAATTTTAGTTTAGTGGTTGATTTAGTCAAGCGAATCAAGTGTTGGTTGGGTGATTTGTGACTTGCAGAATGTAAATTGCATGAATTTAAAGAGAGCAGGAAATTAAATTGCTGAAACTTAAAGAACAAGAAATTAAATAGCAGAAACTTAAAGTGCAAGAAATGTAAATTGCGGAATCTTAAAGTACAAGGAATATAAATTGCTTGAAATGTAAAGGGAATTGGGGAATGGATTTGCAGAATTTAAACAAGGAAAAACTAAATTGCATCAAACAGAAGAGGGAAAGGGAATCGGGATTGAACCGGATCTTGAAGCAGTAAAGTAAATGAACAGAAAAAGTAATAAACAGGGAATTGAAATGAGAAATTCAGATCTCAGGACCCAGAGACTAGAAAACTAAGTCTAGATCTCAATGCCTTCCTAGATCCAACAAGAACAATAGCAAGGAAATTGTAAATTGCAAAGAAAAGAGATGAAGAACAATGAACCGGAAATGGAATTCAATTAACAGTAAAGAAACAGAGAGATCCAAGATTGAGATTGAAACATAATTTCTTCAATTCTCCAATCCAAGATCCAAGGCAAATGTAAAATGAAATTGAAAGCAATGAAAACAAGAAATTCAAGTTCTCTCAAGTTCAAAAGCTCTCCGAAAACTATTATGGAAATTCTAAAAAGAAAGCTCCCTGAATAACTTGAATTCTATCCTATTTATGCACTTTCCAAAATGATCTTCAAGCCTTGAGTTGGGCCTTTGTTCTTGGTGGAATTGGGTTGAAAGAGGCCTTGGTTGATTGCTCTTGAAGTTTGAAGAAGAACCGAAGTGAACCAATTGAACCGGTTTTGAAGTTAGCCATAGTTGGTCCCAACGTTAGGGTCAAAGTTAGGGGTCTAACTTTGACCCTAACTTTTCATAGCAGCAAGCATGATTTTCTGGTTTGGAAGTTGGTGCCAACGTTAGGGGTCTAACTTTGACCCTAACGTTGGCCTTGCTTAGTGCTAGTGGTGCCAACGTTAGCCTCCAAGTTAGGGGGCTAACGTTGGCGCAAACGTTGGCCTTCTCCCCCTTTGTAATTGAGGTGCCAACGTTAGCCTCCAAGTTAGGGGGCTAACGTTGGCGCAAACGTTGGCCTTCTCCCCCTTTATAACTCATGTGCCAACGTTAGCCTCCAAGTTAGGGGGCTAACGTTGGCGCAAACGTTGGTGGCCCAGGGAGGAAATTTCTCTTGCCAACGTTAGCCTCCAAGTTAGGGGGCTAACGTTGGCTCAAACGTGGGGAGCCCAGGGAGTACTTCATGCCCAACGTTAGCCTCCAAGTTAGGGGGCTAACGTTGGGGCTAACTTCATGCCTCCAAGTTCAATTTCACTTATCCCTTTCTTCACTTCTAGCCATTCCTCTTTGCTTCAACCTTTTTCCAAGCTTTCTTCACCTATCATGAATCAACGAAACTCATCAAAGCTATGCTCAAAATCATGAGATATTCAATCTTTCATAATATGCAACAAATATAGCACAAAACCTCATGAAATGGCATGAATTCATATATGGTTAGTTCAATCAAGGGAAACATGAAAATCTACTCAATTAGCTTGCTTGTAGCTCAAGAAAGTGCATAATTCAGTTCAATCAAGGGAAACATGAAAATCTACTCAATTAGCTTGCTTGTAGCTCAAGAAAGTGCATAATTCTAATGAAAACAAAAGAAAAAGACTAGCTAAAATAGGCTATTTTATTCATGTTTAATGATGATGAGAAAAATAAATTATAGCTTAATTAGAGATAAAATCAAAATATAGATACTAATTACTACTACTCATATATAACTTCTAAGGTAAAATTCAAATAAGAACAATTATCACAGACTTAAGGCTAAGATTAGAACTCAACAACCTTGAATTTGGGAGGTGGATGCCTCTTTAGTCTATGGAGTGCTTGGCCCTTCAAGAGATAGTTTCTGACGATTTAATTCTTTCAGTTCACGCCCTTGCTCTTCTTGTTCTCTAAGCAGTTTGCAGAGCATGCTGTTTTGATTTTGCTGTTCTTCCTTCAGTTAATCCACAGCTTCTTGCAACTTGGTGACAGATGCTTCTAGGCGCTCCCAATATTCAATTTGAGGGATTTCCGGGAGGAACTCCTGTGCTTTTCTCTTGATGGGGTCGTCCTGCACTTGTTGTCCTTCCATAGACTTTTTGTGATTGGTTGCTCAACTGAGATATACTTATCTATTCCCATTTTTATCCCAGCATCTTTACATAACAGAGAGACTAAGCTTGGATAGGCCAATTTGGCATTTTTGGAGTTCTTGTTTGCAGTTTTGTAAAGCTCACAAGCAATCAGCTGATGAACTTCCACTTCTTTTTCCAGCATAATGCAATGAATCATCACTGCTCTTCTGATGGTGACCTCAGAGCGGTTGCTAGTGGGCAGAATAGAGTGCCCAATGAAGTCCAGCCAACCTCTGGCGACTGGTTTGAGATCTCCTCTCTTGAGTTGGTTCGGGGCACCCTTTGTGTATGTTGTCCACTTGGCTCTAGGGAGGCATATGTCCTCTAGGATTTTATCCAAGCCCAGGTTTGATCTCATCATTCTCCTATTGAAGGAGTCAGGGTCATCTTGCAGTTGAGGCAGCTTGAAGATCTCCCTTATTTTGTCAGGGTGGATGTGAACAATCTTCCCTCTGACCAGAGTTCTATAGTCATAGAATGCGGTTCCAGCTATTCTCTGCCTGTCCGTCTGCCACAGATTAGCATAGAATTCCTGAACCATGTTTCTTCCCACCTTTGTTTCAGGATTAGCTAAGACTTCCCAGCTCCTGTTTCGGATTTGCTCTTGGATCTCCAGATATTCATCCTCTTTCAGATCGAATTTAACTTCCGAGATCACTGACCTTAGACTCATTATTTTGTTATTTGGTTATGAACTTCCCTTGATTCCAAAGTGGTTTTGGAATATTCTCTTTCTTGCCTCTTGAGTCGGTTTATTTTCCCTTAGGAGCCATGATCTTAGTGGGTATTGGTTTAGTGATCACGGATAAACACACCAAACTTAGAGGTTTGCTTGTCCTCAAGCAAAAGAAAAAAAGAAAGGAAA
>NC_029789.2:86188519-86189769 GCF_000816755.2 Arachis ipaensis
AATTATTTGAAAAAGATATGATAGAAAAAGTGATTTGGAAAAGATAAGTATGATAGGAAAAGATGTGATTTAAAATTGAAAAGATATGAAAGATATTTGAAAAAGATAAATCTGAATTTTGAAAAAGATGATGTGAAGATTTTGAAAAAGATATTGATGAGTTGAAAAGATTTTAGAAGGAAAAGAGATAGATTTGTTTTGAAAAGGATTTGAAAATAATTTGAAGAGAAAAAAGGGTTTATGAATTAAGATACATTTGATATCTTTTGAAAAAGGATTTGAAAAATTAGGATTTGTAACATGTTTGTGCAAGAAATCATGAATTGAAACATAAAAAATGGAAAAAATTTGAATTGAAAACGAAATTGCCTACTCCCCACAATCCTGGCGTTAAACGCCCAACTGCTACATGTTTTGGGCGTTTAACGCCCAGTTGGTGCTTGGTTTGGGCGTTTAACGCCCAGCTGTTGCTTCTAGCTTGCGTTAAACGCCAGAAACCCCTTTGTCACTGGGCGTTTTTCTGAACGCCCAGGATGCTGTAAATCTGGCGTTAAACGCCCAGAAGCTGCTTCTTTCTGGCGTTTAACACCCAGATGGCTATCTTTACTGGCGTTAAACACCCAGTAGATGCTCCTTTTGGGCGTTTAACGCCCAATTGTGCCTCTTACTGGCGTTTTCTTGCCAGTGAGCTCCTTTTTCTTGTTTTGTGCTCTGAATTCTTCTGTAACCCTGTGGACTTATGCAATTAATTCTCTACCTTGTTAATATTAAGCTCATATATTTCAAAAATAAATAAAATGAAGAATAAAATAAAATAAAATTACAGAAAAAGTTTTGCTAATGGTTGGGTTGCCTCCCAGCAAGCGCTTCTTTATTGTCTTTAGCTAGACCTTGCTGAGCTTTTAATCTAGCCTCAGCCTTGAGCACTCATGCTCAACATTGCCTTCAAGATAGTGCTTGATTCTCTGTCCATTAACAATGAACTTCTTATCAGAATCAATGTCTTGAAGCTCCACATATGAAGCTCCACATAACCATATGGTGATACACTTGTAATCACATATGGTCCCCTCCACCGGGATTTCAGTTTCCCAGGGAATATCCTGAGCCTAGAGTTAAACAACAGAACCTTTTGTCCTGGTTCAAAGACTCTAGATGACAGCTTTCTGTCATGCCACCTTTTTTATTTCTCTTTATAAAGCTTGGCATTTTCGAAAGCAGTGAATCTGAATTCCTCTAACTCATTCAGC
>NC_029789.2:86189833-86193893 GCF_000816755.2 Arachis ipaensis
CCATTTGTCTGTGGATGATATGGAGTCGCCACCTTATGGCGAATCCCATACTGGACCATGACAGAGTAAAGCTATTTGTTGCAGAAGTGAGTGCCCCCATCACTGATTAGTACTCTAGGGACACCAAACCTGCTGAAGATATGTTTCTGGAGGAACTTCAACATTGTTTTAGTATCATTGGTGGGTGTGGCAATGGCCTCTACCCATTTTGATACATAGTCGACTGCCACCAGAATATAAGTGTTTGAGTATGATGGTTGGAAAGGTCCCATGAAGTCAATTCCCCATACATCAAACAACTCAATCTCCAAGATTCCCTGTTGAGGCATGGCGTAACCATGAGGCAGATTACCAGCTCTTTGGCAACTGTCACAGTTACGTACAAACTGTCGGGAATCCCTATAGAGTGTAGGCCAGTAGAAGCCACATTGGAGGACCTTGGTGGCTGTTCGCTCACCTCCGAAATGGCCTCCATATTGTGATCCATGGCAATGCCATAAGATCCTCTGTGCTTCTTATCTAGGCACACACCTACGGATTATTCTGTCTGCACATCTCTTAAAGAGATAGGGTTCATCCCACAAGTAGTACTTTGCATCAGTAATTAATTTTTTCTTTTGTTGCCTGCTGTACTCCTTGGGTATGAACCTTGCAGCTTTATAGTTTGCAATGTCTGCAAACCATGGTGTTTCCTGAATGGCAAACAAATGCTCATCCAGAAAGGTCTCAGAGATCTCAATAGAAGGGGAGTTCTCCCCTTCTACTGGTTCTATCCGGGACAGATGATCAGCCACTTGGTTCTCTATCCCTTTTCTGTCTCTTATTTCTATATCAGACTCTTACAGATGCAACACCCATCTTATGAGCCTGGGTTTTGAATCCTGCTTTGTGAGTAGATATTTAAGAGCAGCATGGTCAGTGTACACAATCACTTTTGATCCTACTAAGTATGATCTAAACTTGTCAATGGCATAAACCACTACAAGCAATTCTTTTTCTGTGGTTGTGTAATTTTTCTGGGCATCATTTAAAACTCGGCTAGCATAATAAATGACTTGCAGAAGCTTGTAATGCCTCTGCCCCAGTACTGCACCAATGGCGTGGTCACTGGCATCACACATTAGTTTAAATGGTAAAGTCCAGTCTGGTGCAGAAATAACTGGTGCTATGACCAGCTTAGCTTTCAGAGTCTCAAACGCCTGCAGACACTCTGTGTCAAACATAAATAGCATGTCAGCAGCTAGCAGATTGCTCAGGGGTTTTGCAATTTTTGAAAAATCCTTTATAAACCTCCTGTAGAATCCTGCATGCCCCAGAAAGCTTCTGATTGCCTTAATGTTAGCAGGTGGTGGTAATTTTTCAATTACTTCCACTTTAGCTTGATCCACCTCTATTCCCTTGTTTGAAATTTTATGCCCAAGGACAATTCCTTCAGTCACCATAATGTGACATTTTTCCTAGTTTAAAACTAGGATGTCTCTTGGCATCTTTTCAGAACAAGTGCTAAATGGCCAAGGCAGGAGCTGAATGAGTCTCCAAATACTGAAAAGTCATCCATGAAGACTTCCAGAAACTTCTCAACCATATCAGAGAAGATAGAAAGCATGCACCTCTGAAAGGTTGCAGGTGCATTACACAGACCAAAAGGCATTCTTCTGTAAGCAAATACTCTAGAAGGACATGTGAATGCTGTTTTCTCTTGGTCCTAAGGATCTACTGCAATTTGGTTGTAACCTGAATAGCCATTCAAAAAACAGTAATATTCATGACCTGCTAGTCTTTCTAGCATTTGTTCTATGAATGGTAAAGGAAAATGATCCTTTCTGGTGGCCGTGTTGAGCCTTCTGTAGTCAATACACATGCGCCACCCTGTAACTGTTCTTGTAGGAACCAGTTCATTTTTTTCATTATGAACCACAGTCATGCCTCCCCTATTGGGAACAACTTGAACAGGGCTCACCCAGGGGCTATCAGAAATAGGATAAAATAATCCCAGCCTCTAGTAATTTGGTGACCTCTTTCTGCACCACTTCCTTCATGGCTGGATTTAGCCGCCTCTGTGGTTGAACCACTGGCTTAGCATCATCCTCCAATAGGATTTTGTGCATGCATCTAGCTGGGCTTATGCCCTTAAGGTCACTTATAGACCACCCAAGAGCTGTCTTGTGTATCCTTAGCACTTGAATTAGTGCTTCCTCTTCCAGTGGGTTTAAAGCAGAGCTTATGATCACTGGAAAAGTGTCACCTTCTCCTAGAAATGCATATTTCAAAACCAAGCTTTCTGATAGTGGATGCAGGTATTAGGTTGATGTTTGCCCCAAGATCACATAAAGCTGTCTTGGTACAATTACCCTCTAATATGCATGGTATCAGAAAGCTCCCGGGATCTTTAAGCTTTTCTGGAATGCTTTTCAGAATGACTGCACTGCATTCTTCAGTGAGGAGAACTCTTTCAGTTTCTCTCCAATCCTTCTTATGACTCAAGATCTCTTTCATGAACTTGGCATAAGAAGGTATTTGCTCAAGTGCCTCTGCAAACAGAATCTTTATTTCAAGAGTCCTGAGATAATCTACAAAGCGAGCAAATTTCTTATCCTGCTCTTCTTGGCGGAGTTTTCGAGGATAAGGTATCTTGGCTTTATATTCCTCAACCTTAGTTGCTACAAGTTTATTTCCTACAGAGGTGGTTGGAGAAGCCTTTTTAGAGGGGTTGTTATCAGCACTTGTGTATGTCTGATCCCTCACTGGCATTTGAATGCCAGGGTTAGAAGCTGGATTGGTGTTGGACGCCAACTCCTTACTTGTTCCTGGCGTTTGAATGCCAGAACTGAGCTTCCATTGGGCGTTTGACGCCAACTCCTTGCTTGTTTCTGGCGTTTGAATGCCAGTGTTATTCCTTTCTGGGCTCTTACTGTCCTCAGAGGGATTTTGGATAGCAGTTTGTTCATTTCTTGGCTTCCTGCTGCCTTGAAGTGAGGTATTTAATGTTTTTCCACTTCTTAATTGAACTGCTTGGCACTCTTCTGTTAATTTTTTTGATAACTGTTGTTCTGTTTGCTTCAACTGTACCTCCATATTTATATTAGCCATTCTTGTGTCTTGTAGTATCTCCTTGAATTCGGCCAGCTATTTTATTAGAAAGTCTAATTGCTGATTGAATTCAGTAATTTGTTCTGTAGGACTGACTTCAGCAGTTACTGTTTTAGCCTCTTCTTTCATGGAAGATTCACTATTTAGGTACAGATGCTGATTTCTGGCAACTGTATCACTAAGCTCTTGAGCCTCTTCAATTGTCTTTCTCATGTGTATAGATCCACCAGCTGAGTGATCTAGAGAAATTTGAGCTCTCTCTGTAAGCCCATAATAGAAGATGTCTAACTGCACCCATTCTGAAAACATTTCAGAGGGGCATTTTCTTAGCATCTCTTTGTATCTTTCCCAGGCATCATAAAGAGATTCATTATCTCCTTGTTTAAAGCCTTGGATGTCCAGCCTTAGCTGTGTCATCCGTTTTGGAGGGAAGTATTGATTCAGGAATTTTTCTGACAGCTATTTCCATGTCCTTATGCTAGCCTTAGGTTGGTTATTTAACCAACTCTTAGCTTGGTCTTTTACAGCAAATGGAAACAGTAATAATCTGTAGACATCCTGATCTAGTTCCTTATCATGTACTGTGTCAGCAATTTGTAAAAATTGTGCCAGAAACTTTGTAGGTTCTTCCTGTGGAAGACCGGAATACTGGCAACTTTGCTGCACCATGATAATGAGCTGAGGATTCAACTCAAAGCTACTGACTCCAATGGAGGGTATACAGATACTGCTCCCATATGAAGCAGTAGTGGGGTTAGCATATGACCCCAAAGTCCTTCTGGACTGTTCATTTCCACTTAGGTCCATGATGGAGAAAAGGGAATTGATGTGAATTGAAATAAAATATATATTTTTTTGAAAACCGAAATCAAAATTAAATAAAATAAAAGAAAATAAATGAAAAATTGACTATAAATTCGAAAATTTGAAGAAAAATAAATAAAAGAAAATTGAAAACTAAATTAATTAA
>NC_029789.2:86194198-86210004 GCF_000816755.2 Arachis ipaensis
AAAATTAAGAATAAAAAATTTTAAAACTAAAATAATTACTTAATTAAGAAGATTTGAAAAACTTTGGATATGATTTTTGAAAAAGATTTTAGATTTTGAAATAGAAATCTGAATTTTAAAAGCAATTTTCGAAAATTCACTTTAAAATAGAGAGAAAAGATATTTTTTTTATTTTTGGATTTTATGATGAAAGAGAAAAAAAACACACAAAAGACACACAACTTAAAGTTTTTAGATCTAATGTTCCTTATTTTCGAAAATTTTGGAGGGAAAACACCAAGGAACACCAAACTTGAAAATTTTAAGATCAAAACACAAGGAAGACTCAAGAACACCTTGAAGACTCACAAGAACAACAAGAACATGAAGATAGAACACCAAACTTAGAATTTTTAGAAAAGCAAAATAAAATTTTCGAAAACTAAAGAAAAATCAACAAGAGAACACCAAACTTAAAGTTTGGCACAAGACTTATTCAAAGAAAAATTATTTTTGAAAAAGTTTTAAAATGAAGATAGCCAATTACCAAGAACATAAGTACAACGCTCTAGCCAATTGAGCTATAAATTTAACGTATTTTAATAAGGTATTTAATAAATAAAGATTTTTTTTGAAAACTGATATTTTGAAAAAGCACAAGAAAAACAAGAAAAGACACAGAACAAGAAAAACTAAAGATCAAACAAAGAAAATAAACAAGAATAACTTGAAGATTAAGAAAGAACAAAGAACACAATTTCGAAAAATTAAAAGAAAATAAAAACATGCAATTGACACCAAACTTAAAATATGAAACTAAACTCAAACAGAAAAACTCAATTTTTAGCTTATAAAAATTTTCGAAAACAATTAAAAAGAGAAAATAAGGATTTTTTTTTAAAAAAATTCAACCAAAAACAATAATAGAAGACTCTAAACCAAAAAGAAAAATTTTTCCTAATATAAGAAAACAAAATAAACCATCAGTTATCTAAACTCAAACAATCCCCGGCAACGGCGCCAAAAAAATGGTGCACGAATTGTAAATCACACTTTTCACAACTCGTACCACTAACCAGCAAGTGCACTGGGTCGTCCAAGTAATACCTTACGTGAGTAAGGGTCAAATCCCACGGAGATTGTTGGCTTGAAGCAATCTATGGTTATCTTGTAATTCTTAGTCAGGATATCAATTATAATTATCAGTTTGAATTGCGAAAAATAAAAGAGCATGAAATAAATACTTGTTATGCAGTAATGGAGAATATGTTGGAGTTTTGGAGATGCTTTGTCTTCTGAATCTCTGCTTTCCCCCTGTCTTCTTCTTCACGCACGCAAGGTTCCTCCTATGGCAAGTTGTGTGTTGGTGGATCACCGTTGTCAATGGCTACCATCCGTCCTCTCAGTGAAAATGGTCCAGGTGCGTTGTCACCACACGGCTAATCATCTATCGGTTCTCACTCATGCTGGAATAGGATCCATTGATCCTTTTGCGTCTGTCACTACGCCCAACCCTTGTAAGTTTGAAGTTCGTCACAGTCATTCAATCCCTAAATTCTACTCGGAATACCACAGACAAGGTTTAGACTTTTCGGATTCTCAAGAGTGCTGCCAATGGATTCTAGCTTATACCACGAAGATTCTGATTAAGGAATCCAAGAGATACTCATTCAATCAAAGGTAGAACGGGAGTGGTTGTCAGGCACGCGTTCATAGATTGAGAATGGTGATGAGTGTCACAGATCATCACATTCATCATATTGAAGTGCGAATGAACATCTTAGATAGAAACAAGCGGGTTTGAATAGAAAACAGAAATAATTGCATTAATTCATCGAGACACAGCAGAGCTCCTCACCCCCAACAATGGAGTTTAGAGACTCATGCCGTCAAAGAGTACAAATTTCAGATCTAAAATGTCATGAGATACAAAATAATCCTCTAAAAGTTGTTTAAATAGTAAGCTAGTATTCTAGGTTTGCAGAGAATGAGTAAACTATGATAGATAGTGCAGAAATCCACTTCTGGGGCCCACTTGGTGTGTGCTGGGGCTGAGACTTAAGCTTTACACGTGCTTAGGCTATTTCTGGAGTTAAACGCCAGGTTGTAACCTGTTTTGGGCGTTTAACTCCAACTTGTAACCTGTTTCTGGCGTTTAACACCATACTACAACATGGAACTGGCGTTGAACGCTAGTTTACGTCATGTATCCTTGAGCAAAGTATGGACTATTATATATTGCTGGAAAGCCCTGGATGTCTACTTTACAACGCAATTGGGAGCGCGCCAATTGGTCTTCTGTAGCTCCAGAAAATCCATTCCGAGTGTAGAGAGGTCAGAATCCAACAACATCAGCAGTCCTTTTTCAGCCTGAATCAGATTTTTGCTCAGCTCCCTCAATTTCAGCCAGAAGTACCTGAAATCATAGAAAAACACACAAACTCATAGTAAAGTCCAGAAATATGAATTTTTCCTAGAACTAATGAAAAATATACTAAAAACTAACTAAAACATACTAAAAACTACATGAAATTAACCCCAAAAAGTGTATAAAATATCCGCTCATCAGGCAGCTATAACAAATTATATATCGTTGTGAAGCCCTGGATGTTAGCTTTCCAACGCAACTGAAACCGATTCATTTGAACCTCTGTAGCTCAAGTTATTGTCGATTTAGTACCAAGAGGTCAGGCTGGACAGCTTTAGCAGTTCCTTCAATTTCTTGTATTCCTTCCACTTTTGCATGCTTCCTTTCCATCCTCTAAGCTATTCCTGCCTTATAA
The DNA here is from genome assembly GCF_000816755.2 of Arachis ipaensis. Classification (NCBI taxonomy): domain Eukaryota; kingdom Viridiplantae; phylum Streptophyta; class Magnoliopsida; order Fabales; family Fabaceae; genus Arachis; species Arachis ipaensis. Next base: position 86,196,961 of record NC_029789.2, read on the forward strand.
ATCCTGGAAACACTTAACACACATATCAAGGCATCAAATGGTAATAACAGAGGATTAAAATTAGCAATTTAAAGGCCAAAGAAGCATGCTTTCAATCATAGCACAAAGTTAGGAAGGGAAATGTAAAACCATGCAATTAGTATGAATAAGTGTGCAAAGACTTGATAAAAACCACTCAATTGAATACAAGATAAACCATAAAATAGTGGTTTATCAACCCCCCACACTTAAATATTAGCATGTCCTCATGCTAAGCTTAAGAGAAACTATAAGAGTGAAGAGGAATGGTGGAAAGCATGAAATGCAACCTATCTAAATGAATGCAACTACATACAAAATGTTTCTACCCACTTGGTTAAAAGTAAACAAATCTTTTTAGAACAAATATGAATTGGATTTCACTAATTCAAATCGCAAAATAAAGTACAAGTGAACTTGCAGAAGAAAATAGCTCATGAAAGCCGGGAACAAGGAATAGAGCATCAAACCCTCACTGGAAGTGTATACACTCTAATCGCTCAGGTGTTTAAGGTTCAATCTCTCAATTCTCTACTAATCTTTATTTCTAAGACTTGCTTTTCTTTTACCAATCAACAAAGAATTAATGCACAGATACACATATCAAGAGGTCTTTTAAGGGTTGTAATGGGGTTAGGGTCAAGGTAGGATTGTATTTGGCCAAGTGGACTAAAATCTGAATCCTTAATTAACCTAAACTTCCCACCTAACTTAAGACAATCCATGTAATTACAATGCAAAATTTAACTGCTCATTAACTATGTTTACCACATATTCATGCATTCTAATTTCAAGTACAGTACATATGCATTGCTTTCACCACTTACTTTGGGGCATTTTGTCCCCTTTTATTTATTTGCTCTTTTTCTTTTCTTTTTCTCCTTTATTTTTCTCTTTTATTTTTTTCAATGCATATGATTAAATTATTGAATGCATGAACATGTCCTAAACATTTCTTTCACATTTTCATAAAATTCTAACATACTTAATTCTCAAACCAAATGTTTCCAAACCCAATTTCCCCACACTTAAATCATAAGCACACTCACTAGTGTAAGCTAACCAAGGATTTAAATTAAGGACATTATTATTTTTCGCTTAGAGTTAATGATGTGCTAAAGTAAAGAATAAAAGGGGTAAAATAGGCTCAAATTGGTTTGCAAAGGATAATGAAAGGTTAAGGCCATATGGGTATGTAAGCCTAGTGAAACAAGGCCTCAATCATATAAGTGCATGCATACATCAAACCATGGAAATATAGAATTAAGCAAGACAAAGATCACAATTTTAGAGAGAAAAACACACACCAAAAATAAAATATTGGTTAATTAAATGCAACCAATCAAATAGGCTCAAAATCTCACTAGTTTTGTGTGTTCGAGCTCTAAACCATGTTCCAAAATATAATTTCTTCAAACAAGTTTAACACAAATTTTTCAATTTAAATTAGTTAAATATTATAAAATAGAGTCTTGAAAAGAAATTTATTACTTTTACCAAGCAGTGGTAAAATATGCACAAAATCAAGAAAATATGCAATCAAACATGCAAATGCAACAACTAATTTAACAAAGAAAATTAATCATTGGTGTTGAGAAGGAAATAACTAACCCACGGAAGTCGGCATCGACCTCTCCACACTTAAAGATTGCACCGTCCTCGGTGCATGCAGAGATGTACAAGTGGACGGGTGGCTCCGCAGTTAGTGCTCTTTTTGTTCCTTTCCTTGCCGTTGGTTTGGGAGTAGCTTTCTCTTTATCCTTCTTGGTGACCATCCTGAAAAGGGAAAAGGAAAGTGACGTTTAAAGCTAAGGGTTAGAGCAAGGAAGGGGAGGGTACAAGTGATAATCAATGCACAGTAAAGAAGGATGTCGTTAACACATGGTCACGACTACATGTGATAAGTTCATCAATGGAAATATAGCAAGTGCATATTATGGCAAGTAGATGCAAGATGTTTATTGGCATGCTGGCAAAGGCATGAGTAGCATAGATCAAGCATTAATTGCCCAATTTGATTATCAAGTGTTTCAAACTAACAATCTATTTGTATTGACAATTATATTCAATGAAGAAAATATAAAAAGGAATTTTGTGAAAAACAGGCATTAGAGTAGAAGAATAGAATGATTTAAAAATTCATAATGCCATACGGGCTTTTCACAAACACTTAGCATGCATGGTAAATATGTTATTGAAAGTATTAAATTTGAACATGTAAGCAACCCTTAAGAAGTAATATTAATTGTCAAACAACTTCTAAATAATTTACAAGCAATTAGGGAAGAAAATAATCACCCAAGTAAATTTCTAACACCAATTAAAATAATGCAAAAAGAAAAATAAATAAAAGGAAATGTAGAATATGAAAGTAAAAAGAAAAATAAGAAGAAAACATTAATAAAAATAATAAAAAGTAGAGAAGGAAGAAGAAAAGAAAATAACCTTGATGATGAATGTGAAAAAGAAGGAGGGAGAAAGTAAAAAGTGAGAAAGAAGGAAGAAGGAAGAAGGAAGAAGAAAGAATTAAGAAAGGAAAAGAAAAAATTAGGATTGGGGAAGAAAAGATAAGAATTCTGACGCAGTTATAGTAAAACTGTGCGTCGCATGCGACGCAGACGCGTGGAGCATGCGTTCGCGTGGTTGGTGCTAGTTTCAAGTGACGCGTACGCGTGGTTGACGTGCACGCGTGACATGATTTGTGCTATTGGCGCGAGTCCAGCCTCACGCACGCACAACTCTCTGTTTATACGCACATTGCCAAAATTTAGGGTGACGCGTGGGCGTGAGGAACGCGCACGTGTGAGTGGCATTACTTTGAAAAATGACGCGTACGTGTGAGGGACATGTACGCGTGATAGGGCTTGTGCTTCCAGCACCATTCCAGCCCCACTCCATCATAACTCTCTGCCATACTCCCCTTTACGTCGATTTTGCAGGGTCACGCATGCGCGTGGGTGACGCGCACGCATGGAAGGCTGATTCTGCAAGTGACGAGGACGCGTCAGGGACGCATTCGCGTGGTCGTGCTTGTGCCTAAGGCACGCCTCCAGCCATGCTCCCACGTAACTCTCTACTTCTTTCTTCTTTTTCATGAATGCACATATGACGCATGCGCGTCAGCGACGCTTGCGAGTCGCGTGCATTTTATTTTTAATTTTTTTTATGTAGAATGAAAAATGAAGATGCTGATGCAAATGTTATGAATGACACTAATAAACATATAGTAGAATAAAATAAAATAAATTAAAACTAAGACTGAAAAGGAACGAACATACCATGGTGGGTTGTCTCCCACCTAGCACTTTTAGTTAAAGTCCTTAAGTTGAACATTTGGTAAGCTCCTTGTCATGGTGGTGGCTTGTGCTTGAACTCGTCTTGAAACTTTCATCAATGCTTGGACTTCTAAAAAGCTCTATCAATACCAAGTAAATTTCTCAAGCTTTGATGGAGTTCTTCACAAGATTTGAGCTCCCAAATTTGATCCTCATATATTCCCGGATCCCAAATCTTGTTTCTATACCCGTCTTGAAGTGGATCATGATGATTCCATCCGGGTGGTTCAGCCTTAAAATTCACATTTAGGCACCCAAACATCCTCCTAGACCCAATTAATTGAGAATTATGCCAACCCTTGCAATCAGCCCTTGAGCTTCCAACCATAACGAACCTAGGATGGTGTTGCCAACCACTACCCATCTCCCTTTTACTCTTAATGCCACAAAGAGCTCTAAGTTGACCATCTGTCTCAAGTAAACCATATTCAAGTGGGAACGTAAAGGTCAAGATAAGAATTTTACCCACTTGAATGTTGTATTGGATGGTAATGGCTTTGGGAGAGGTGTTTCTAATGATCTTGCAAGCTCCACTCCCTTGTGCTCTTCTTTGATTTCTTCCATTTCCTGACAAATCTCTTCAATTGCAACCCTATCTTGATCAAAGTCTTCAATTTCTTCCTCATCACTCAAGTCATAAGTTGGAGGTTAGGAAAAGTCTACCTCCACATCATCTTTATATTCGCTTGGGGAAGATTCTTCTAGCTTAAAGAGTTTCGTTTCGGATGCAGGTTCATCACTAGGAGAGCTTGATTCATGATCATCATTACCAAGGAAACTTGCTTCTTGATCTGTTCCGTCCAGTTCTTCATAAGATGCATGCTTTGGGGGTTGTGAACTATCCTCCTTAGCATCAATTGAAAATTTCTTGGCGGAATTCTCCACAATTCTTGATTCCCATGGAGGCTCAGCGTCTCCTAAGTCTTCAACCAATTCTTCTTCTTCGATAATTCCAGCTTCCTCTACTTGTTCCAGTACAAAGTCATGCTCCTTACTGTCCACCGGAGCTTCTAGTGTCTCCTTCGTACTAGGGGCTAATCGATTTATTGCTTGCTCCAATTGATGAAGAGTTGCATGAAATTGGTTCACTGTGTCCTTGAGACGATCCTGTGATTCTTGGTTCGATGGACATGGATATGGTGCATATGGAAGTGGGGGTTCTTGGAAGTAATTGAATTGGAATTGGGGTGGGTACGGGTTAGGGTCATATGGAGGTGAATGGTTGTGGTTGGCTTGTGAGTATGGTGATTCAAAGCTATGTTGAGGAGGTGGTTTATAGGCATATGATGGGGCTTGTTGGTAACTACAAGGGGTTCCACCATATCTATCATCTTGGTATGCTCCTCGGAATGGCTCTTGACCATAGTAATTTGGTGGAGGTTGGTTGTCACGAAAAGGCCCACCATAACTATTGTGTTGGTATGCATCGTTGAATGGTCGTTGCCCATGGTACTTTGGAAAGTGTTGTTGCCGAAAGGGTTGATCAGATCCTCATGGCTCCTTCCATCTGTGATTGTCTCGACCTTGACGCATGTTCCTATTATAGCTTCCATTCCTTTCAACAACATTAGAACCAAACTCAAAGCGACGGTGGTGAGAACTCATAGTAGCTAATAAAAATTAAAAACAAAAAAATAAAAACAAATAAACAAGCAAAATAAAATATTTACAGTAACCAATAATAAGGCACACGATTGCAATTCCCTGGCAACGGCGCCATTTTGATGAACTGGATTTTCTGTCAGTAAAGAATTTTCACAAATAAAGACTCGTTGAAAGTATAGTTTCTAAACCAACAAAGAATCCTTTCGTACAAAAATTTGGTTGTCACAAGTAACAAACCCCTAATAAAATTGATAACCGAAGTATTTAAACCTCAGGTCGTCTCTCAATGAATTGCAGGGAAGTATGATTTATTATTGGTTATGGAAATTGTATCTTTTGGGGGTTTTTGAAATAGGGAACAAGGAAAATAAATTGGCAAGAAAGTAAATTAATAACTAGAAAAACTCTTGGCAAGGTATGAGAACTGGAAATCCCATCCTAGTTATCCTTATCATGTGTGATGAGAATTGTTATTGCTCCCTGATAAACCCCAATTTCGTGATTTATCTTGTGCTTATTTTGGGGGGATTTTGTCACTTTTTCTTGCATTTATTCAATGAAATAGCATGGTTTTGTAATTCTCTCTTGAATTTTGCTTAAGTGTAAAAACATGCTTTTTAGGCCCTAAATTGGTGATTTTAATTCACTTTAATTCCATTCGATGCCTTGATGTGTTTTATGAGTGATTTTAGGTCCGTAAGGCAAGTATTGGATGGAAGAAATGAAGAGAAAAGCAAACAAAAAGGGAGAATGCATGGAGAAACAAAGATTGGGAATGCACCAAAGGACGCACACGCGCACTAGGCGCGCACGCGCAAAAGTGATTTTGCCTATGGACGCGCTCGCGTACATGCCGCATCCGCGCGGGTTGAGAATTTGCTAGCGACGCACACGCGCACATGGCGCGCATGCGCCTATAGTCTCACGTGGCCCACTTGAAGGCAAAACGCTGGCGGCGATTTCTGAGCTGCCCAGGCCCAAATCCAACTTGTTTCTGAGTGTATTTCATGCAGAATTGAAGTCCAAGCAAAGGGGGAGCAATTAGTTTAGCCAACATGAGCCTTTAGTTAGTTTTCTAGAGAGAGAAGCTCCCTCTTCTCTCTAGAATCAGGTTAGAATTAGGTTAGAATATTTTAATTTCATGTTTAATTACTTGATCTCATCTTGTTTCTTCCATAATTTCTCATTTCTACACCTTGATCCTCTTAGTTTTTATGCTAGTTTCTCAATTTGCTCTCGTTTGTGATGATGACTCATGTTGGATTTGTTTACATTTAATGCAATTTTGATGTTGATGTTTCTTTAATTGATGAATTGAGTTGTGACCTCACTTTTCTTGCAATTAATAGTGATAGATTTTAGTATCTTTACAATTTATGAAATGCTCTCTTTAGTTCTTGAGTAGTTTTATCAACTCTTGGTCTAGGCCAAGGGACTTGAGTGATCTTGAGTTTTTGGATACAATGGATTTAGTAATTTGAGAACCCTGTGTGATCAATTTAAAGCTCATTGACGCTAACCCACTACTAAGCCAATTGGTAGGGAGGTTAGGACTTATGGGTGGATGTGATTAGGCCTATTTGACATACTTCCAGTTTAGGAGTAAATGTTACGTACTTAAAGCTTCGAAAAGTAGACTTAATGGGTTGGCCTCTCATAATTGTCAATAATTGGTGTTAACTAGGATTGTGATCTCAAGTACCCAAGTCTTAGCCAAGAGTTCTTTATTTTGCTTTCTTTACTTACTCGCTCAATTTACTTTCTTGCCATCTCATAAACAAAACCCCCTTTTTACCCCATCATAGCCTACACATGCACTCCATTGGTTCCTAGGGAGATGACCCAGAGTCTAAATACTTCGGTTAATTCTTATTAGGGGTTTGTTAATTGTGACAAAACCATAATTTTAATTTGACGCGAGAGTTGTTTGTTGGTTTGGAGCTATGCTTACAACAAAATTCTTTTTCTACAAGAGAAAATCTAGACCGACAACAATTTTTGCCTGTCAAATTAATGGTGCCGTTGCCGGGGACCCAATGGTGCTATGTTATTGGCTATTGTACATATTGTGAATAGCTTGAACTTTGGTTTGTTTTCCAGTTTTTACTTGTTAGGATTTTATCTTCTTTATTTCTTATTGCCCTTTTGTCTTTATTTTCTATTTCATTATGAATTCTCATCCTTTTGGCTATGAGTGTAGTTCAAACTATATTGTACGAAATAGAAGCTCCAATGAGGATATGCATCAGGGATTTGGGAATCAAGGATGGGAGGAACCTCAAGCTTATGAACAACCTTCATGGCAACAACCTCCTACGAACTCCTATGGGTATAATTCTGATCCTAACGTACGCTAGTCCAATGTGTGTGATGACCCTTGTTGTGGTTGTCAACCACAATCATCATATGTATGTGACCCCATTCCTCAATATAGCCACACATCATACTCACAAGCCTCACACCACCATTCCACTCTACATGACCATAACTCATACATACCATATCAACCACCGTTCGAATCACAAATGGAACGACCACCATCCCAATACCAATATCCCCAAGAACCATAATTTCCACATATACCACCTCAAGAACTCCACCAACATGAACCACCTTCCGATTACAACGATCTTCCCTTAACCGAGGAACCCTCTCTTCCACCACCACCTTCCGACGAAGCCTTCATATTAGAACTGAGAGACCTTGAATCTCGCATCTTAAGGCGGCAAGAGGAGGATGAAACTAAGTTTAAGGAGCTAAGAGTAAAGATAGCTAGCATGGTAGAAGCCGTGAATCACTTAACGTCTCACTTACGTTCATGCACTTTAAGTACCCCCATTGTTGAATGTGGAGAAACAATCAAGGAGCTTAGTGAGAGTATGAACTTGAAGCTCCATGGTGAAGAAGGAGAATTGAAGCAAGAAGGACCCAAGGGGAGAAGAAAGAGATTAGCGAACAAAAGAAAGTAGTGGATGGATGTTTGGGATACGTTGAGCACATAAAGGAATCTCAAATTGAAGAATCCTCTTCCAAGAAGCTTGAAGGGGATGTCGAAGAAAAGAGTAATGTTGCAGAAGTAAACAGAGAGTCGAAGAAAATTGATCAAGAAGTAGGTTCCATCACTAGTGATTTTTTACCCATGTTGATCAACCCCCTTGACGATCTTGTTGAACCCTTCCCCAGTGGATTAGAAAAGCAAGGTTGAGAAAGACTTGAGACCTCCAAGGCCTACTGAAGATGAAGAACTGGGAGAAGTATTCCAAGCAACAAGCGCTCCTATCTATGATGATTCCGAATCAACATATGATCCATCCGAGTTTGAAGAGTCCTTCCCAAAATGTCTAGAATCGATGATGAGGTAGATTTTACTTTACCTCCTATCTATGATGAGAGTGATAGGGAAGAAATAGAAGAAATTGGTGAAGAATGATGTGAACTTGAGGAAGCTCGGCATAAGGAGGAACTTGAAGAACCTCGCCAAGTGGTGGAAACCTCTAGAAGAGGATGGACAGGAGTAGAGCATGCTTTATCAAGATCTTTGGGAACTCCCCCACCTAGTTCGTCATCCAATCCTCTGCTTGAGTGGGTAAAACTTCTAACTCTCAGCTTTGCTATCCCACTTGAGTATGGTTTGCTTGAAACGGATGGCCAACTTAGGGCACTTTCTGGAATTAAGCGAAAGAGGAGGATGTTTGGTGGTTGGCATTCTAAATCTAGGCTCATTATGGTGGGAAGCTCGAAATTGGAGAGCATGGGTTGGTGTAATGCTCGATTAATTGGGTCTAGGAGAGTAGTTTGGTGCTTCCATGAGAATTCTATTTTCTCGTCGCCCGAACAAAGTCAAGGCAATCAATTAGAATATGGGTGCGAGGACAAGATATGGAATCCTGGATTATCTTACGATAGTCAATCTCGGGAGCTCACGTCTTGGAAAGGACCTCACCAAAGCTTAATGAAGAAGGTTGGAACTTCTAACAACCAATTGAAGGACAAGCACTCTTAGAGGTTCAAGGATGGATACAAGCACAAGCCACCTTGACAAGTAGCCTCCCAATGTCCAACTTAAGGACTTAAACTAAAAGTGCTTGGTGGGAGACACCCCACCATGGTAAACTATTTCCATTCTCTTGTAGATATAATGAATGAATGAATTGGGTTCCATTGTATATAGTTTCATTACTTCTTGGTATATTTTTCTTTGCTTGCTAAGGTGTTATACATTCTATGCTTTAATAAGGGATAATTCTTTGAATTAAGTTTTTGCTTGAATTGCAAGTTTTCTCAAGTTATTTGAAGAATCCCCTATGTTTCAAAATACGCTTAATCTTGCATCTTAGCTAGTTTAGAGTTTCAGAGAAGAATGGGAAGGTTATGAGCTCTTTTTGACGCTCATTAAAAAAAAAAAACCAACCTACGCGGAAGCGCAAAGCGCGCGCGCGCGTAGGCTGCCCATTTCAACTATCTGGGCAAGGACCAAAGAGTTGTGCCACTTTTGGGCCAACTCTGTGTGTCAATCCACGCGGACGCACGCTGTACGCGTCCGCGCCACTCCCTGTTTCTTCACGCGTTGGCGTACTTCGCGCCTCCGCGCCCATTCCATAAGCTCATACCATCCACGCGAACACGCACGGTGCGCACGCGCGTCGATGTGTTTTAGCATCACCCAGGCCAAAGGACCCGAGATTTGTGCCAACTCTGGGCCTCTTTTGCGCCTCTGGCCCAGCACACCCGCGCGGACGCGCACTGTACGCGTCCGCACCAACCCTTAACTCGTCCATATACGCGTAGGCGCGTATGGCGCCTTCGCGCCATCTCCCTATTTCTATCACCCATGCAGATGCGCACGGTGTGCGCTCACATGGATTTAAAAACCCCATTTAACCAAAGATGCGAAGCCCTTGCGCATTTGCGCAACACCCCCTTCGTCCCCAACGATCGATTTCTCTTCCACCACCACCTCCCTCCTCTGTTCAGCAATCAGCGGCTGCCCTCCAGCGAGCGACCACGACCATCGCCGCCATCACCGCGCAACCTCCACTCTCTCACTCTTTCTCACTCCACTCGACCCCTCTCTGTCTCAGCTCTCTCTCTCGAGGCCAGCCTCAGCGTCGCCTCAGCGCCACTGCGACCACCATTGTCGCCGGTGTGAGTGATAAACCCATATTTCATGAGTTTTTTTGTGCTTAATTAGAGTGATTTATACAATCCTTCACCTACTTATTCACATTAATTGCCTCGTTTTACTTTCCTTTCTTTATTATGTGATGTAAATGAAAAACATGTTTTCTAAGCTTTAAAATTAATTATTTTAATTACCTTTATTTCCATTCGATGCCGTGATTAGTGTGTTGAGTAGTTTCAGATTTTCTAAAGGCATAATGACTTAAAGGATGAAAAAGGAAACATACTAAAATAGAAGGAGAAAGAAAAATGGAGCTTTAAGGAAACTGGTACCCACGCGATCGCATGGATGACGCGATCGCGTGCCAAGCACGAATCAGCAGCGACACGGCTGCATGACTGACGCGACCGCGCGCCTTAAGCAGAACGCACATGACGCGGTCGCATGACTGACGCGACCGCGTGGCAAGGAAAAGCTCCAATTGACGCGACCGCGTGACCCACGCGGACGCGTGACAGAGGCCACGCACCAGAAATTACAGAATACGCCCCCAGTGAATTCTGAAGCCCTTTTTGGCCCAGATCCAAGTACAGACAGCATAGACCAGAGGTTATAAAGTGGAGGAATGCATCCATTCAGGAGAGCTCACCAATTTCTAGTTTTCATGATTTAGATTTAGTTTAGAGAGAGATTCTCTCTCTCTTTTAGGATTTAGGACTTCTTCTTGTTTTGGGAGTAACTCTGGATCCAGATTTTAAAGTTCTTTTATTTTAGTTCTACATTTATTTATTCCAACATTTGAATTGATTATTATAATTTGATTTAAGAATTCTTCCATGTTACAGATTGCTATTTGAATTTATGATAATTGAGGTATTTTCAGTTTATGATTGTTCTCTTTGATTTAAGTTACCATTGCTTCCCATCTAAGGACATTTTTATTATTCCAGCAATTTTACTTTTTCCCCTTTTGGTTCTGGTTAAGAATTTAGTAACTCAACAGTTATTAAACTCAACATAATTGATAATCGTTATCTTGTTAATTGAGCTGAACTTAAATAATCCCAACCTTTTCTTAGGAAATAAATAGGATTCAAAGGTCAATTCAATTAGTCCCTTGACTTTCCTTGCCCTGGTACAGGTTGACCAAGTGGAATTAAGATACAACTTTCATTATTGTTGAGAGTTGTTATAACCTCTAAACCATCAATCTTCGGTTCTTCAAAATGGCGCCGTTGTCGGGGAACTGCTAACGTGTGCCTTATTATTGGTTATTGTAAATATTTTTCTTTTGCTTGTTTATTTATTTTTGTTATTTTTGTNACTACCAACAAGCCCCACCCCGTGCATATGAACCATCCTTTCAACATAACCTCGAACCACCACACTCACAAGCTTCTCTTCACCATTCGCCATCATATGATCCTTCCTTACCCCAATACTAATCCAATCGTTCCCAATCATCACCACTTTCCTTTGTATCATGTCCAAGTCTGGCAAACCGCGAAGCAGAGGATTGCCTAAAGGAAACAGTAATTAAATTTCAAACAACCATTCAACAACTGGAGCAAGCACTGATTCAATGGGCCACTAGGCGCTCAAATATACAAGGATCAACCACAGCTCCATGTGGACAGCCCGATGAAGAGCATAGCATGAAAGAAATACTAGAGACTCCAGTGGACAAGACAGAGAATGAATTCATACTAGAACAAGTGGAAGAAGCTGTCATTGCTCAAGAAGAAGAATTGGTTGAAGATCTAGGAGATGCTGAACTTCCTTGGGAATCCAGAATTGAGGAAAACCTCGTCCAAGATGCTACAGTTGATGCTAAGGAGGATACTGTACAATCTCCAAGGCAAGTCATTTAAGAAGAATCAGACGGAATAATCCAAGGAGCAAATTTCCTTGATAATGATAGTCACAAGTCTAGTTCTCCTAGTGATGAACTTGCGTCTGCAAGTGAATTCTCTGAGATCAAAGAATCTTCCCCAAGTGAATATGAAGATGATGCGGAGGTAGATTTCTCTCAACCTCCAATCTATGACTCAAGTGATGAGGAAGACATAGAAGACTTTGACCAGGATACAGATACAATTGAAGATCTTTGCGAGGAAGTGGAAGAATTCACAGAAGAGCACAAGGAAACAGAACTTGCAGAACCACCAAAAACACCAATTCCAAGGCCATTACCACCTAATACAAGCTTCAAGTGGGTACAATCCTTAACTTATAGCTTTACTTATTCACTTGAATATGGTTTGCTTGAAACAGATGGCCAACTTAGAGCTCTCTGCGGCTTTAAGAGTAAGAGGGAATTGGCTCGTACTCAGAACTGGTGCACCAGGTTCAATAAGGTTTCGCGCTTCACCTCGAAGTACACGGATTGGTATCATGCTCAATTGCATGGATCACGGAGAACGTTTGGTCACCACGGTGAGATTCTACTTTTTAAACCGCCCGGATAGAGACATGTAGACCAAGACGGAGGCGGATTTAAACGCAAGGCTTGGAATCCTGAGGTTTATTCTGACATTTGTTACCCCAGGAGCCGAAAAATTTGTTTGAAGCTGCTCAGAAACTTCACATGCTTAGTTTGGGACCCCGGAGGCTATTGGCATTCCAAGCACTGGTGGAGATTTTTGGACAAATTTAAACATAAACCACCATAACAGGATACTCCTCCAATGTCCAACTTAAGGACTTTAACTAAAAGTGCTAGGTGGGAGACAACCCACCATGGTATGGTCGCTTATTTTTCAATTTATTTCTTGTTAATTGCTTTCATTTTTCCTTTTTCATTTTAATTTATTAAACCTGGAATCATGCATAAGCATTCATGATAGTCATTGCATTCTGCATTTTTCATGCATATGAAAAAAAAAGGGGTGCACGATGCGACCGCATGCCCCATGCGATCGCGTCATATCGCGAAAAACACCACCCATGCGACCGCGTGACCCA
>NC_029789.2:86210029-86235046 GCF_000816755.2 Arachis ipaensis
CGTCACCGCCGCTCCCAAAACCCAACCACTATCTTCTTCCCCCCACGCCAACCCACCACCTCTCTCTCCCCCCGCGCCGATCCACCGGCCGCCATCCCCGCCACCAGCGCCTCCATCACCACCTCTCCCCTCCTCTCTCCTCCCCATCAGCAGCCACCGCGATGCCATGCACCACCACCATGCCAGACGCCGCCGCAGCCACCTTCTTCGCTGTTCCACCCCTTCGCTTACTAGGTTCCGCAACCCGCAACCCTTTTTATCCGTTTGTCACTTTTCTGTATTTTTTATTCCTTTTATGTTCATGATTAGGATAGCTAGACTTGCATGTTGTAGTGGATTTTTAGGTTGTTAGGTAGCTTAGGCTGTGGTTAGTGGATCTAGGTCTGTTTACTTGCACTGTTCTTACTTCTGTTTTATCCTATGTGCAAATCTGTTGCTGCTATAATCAATGATTCATATGCTACTTTCTTGTATGTTGCTGCTGTTTACATTGAGTTTTTATGTTTATTTTATATCTATGTACATGCAGCTTGATTTTTTAATTCATATGAACTGATATGATTGCTGTTTATTTTCCGGGACAATCCAATTTTAGCCGGAATGCTGCCCAAATTTTTTTTTGAAAATTGTTTTCATTCTTGTTTTGGTTTGGCAACTCTGTTTTACTCTGCTTCCCCCAAACCATTTCATGAATGCTAGGGCCACTTTCTTATCCTCTTTGATTTCCTGGTTCATAACCTGCAATTGTGATTCACTGATTCCAATTTCTGATTTTTTTATTTCTATTCGAATCAGCATCACCTTGTTTTCTTTATTTGATTATGAGTACTTCTATTCTTACCTGTGAATCCTTGTTTTATGGAATTTTTCTATGCCACTTACTTTCCTAACTCACTAATTTTAGTTTACTAATTTCTTTTTACCATACTAACCCTCTTGATTTCTTTTCTGATTACTTTCACTTCCTCTACCTTTCTCACTATGGCATATTGATTTTTCTCTTTCCATTTAACATTAATTCAATCACATTTCAATTGATCATTTTCCTTATTCTATTTCTCCCTTACCGCTTTGAGCTTCCTTTGTTTAATTGCCTATTTGCTTTCCTATTTTTTTATCCATTCCTGGTTTTCTGTTTTTCAGGATGTCTGCCTCACAGAGGAAAGGTAAAGGCAAGGCCACTGGCAAGCGCAAGAGAGGAGATTCCTCCCAGTCCATCATTGCTCTAATACACGATTCCTCATGGCGGGAGAAGAACTTCACACAGCAGGAAAAAGCTGAACAGTTGCTCCCTTCGACTGATCCTATAAAATTTGCAAACCGGTACTGTGAGCTGAAGTACCCGACTTTTGCAAACTCCAGAAATCTATACCTGGAACGTACCTTGAAGATTCCAGAAGCCCTCCAGCAATACACTACTGAGCAAATCAAGCAACGGGGCTAGTTCTTTCTGGAGAGACCACTGACCGAGGTCAATGCATCTTGGGTCCAGGAATTCTATTGTAACTACTACCTTACTACCCTAGATGCAGTGAACATGAGGGGAAAGAAAATTCTGGTCACTGAAGAGGCCATAGAGACCATTCTCCAGCTCCCAGCCAAGTCCGATCAGCCAGATGGTTTTGCACAGGCTGAGGAGGACATGGGCCAGATACGGTTTGATTGGGATGCTGTGAAGGCACGGATAGCTCTCGACCCTGCTGTTCCTTGGGAGATGGGTCAGAACACCACTATGCCTAGAGGGATCAAGAAAGTGTACTAAAATGATGAGGCTCGACTTTGGCATCAGATCTTGAGTAATTTTGTGATGCCGAGTACTCACGAGACGGAGATCTCGGCTACCATGATCACCCTCCTTTGGTGTGTGCTGGAGGGTAAGGACCTTTATCTGCCACGTTTCATTCGGTAGTATATGGCCAGGGTCCACGTCCGCGGCACCCTCCCTTTTTCGTATCTGATTACACGGCTAGGTTGTCAGGCTGATGTGCCTTGGGAGGATGTCGATGAGAGACCACCAGCGGCGGATTGCAGGAAGATCATTCCTCATAGCAGGAACTTCCTTGCTTTGGGCTACAGACCACCACCTGTCACTGTTACTGATGAGACAACCCCTCCGTCTGCTGGACCCTCTTTATCCACAGCTGCCCCAGCTGCACCTGCTGCTACCACTGCACCTCCACCCGCCTCGAGCCAGTTTATCGCCTCGTGCACCGTCTATTCCGCCAGCTTGATCAGATGGAGCGCCGTAACATGCCCCGGTATGAGATATTGGAGCGCCGCAGCAGGCGACGCTATTCCCATCAGAAGCTGATGATCAGACAGGGCGCCGACATCCCCTCTGAGCCCGACACACCATCAGAGCCATCAGAGGAGGAGGAGGATGAGCATGAGAAGGAGCCTCATTCCCAGGCGGAGACCCATCAGCAGGCAGCCACAGAGCAGACTGCCCCGCATCAGGAGGTTATGCCCCAGCTTGAGGCTGCAGATCCGGAGATCCCGATCCAGTCAGTCTCCCCTCTACAGCAGCCAGACTCTCAGTCCACCACCGCCACGGAGACCCCAGCTACCATCCCTACCAGTGATGACACTCCTTCACACCCGACTTGATTGAGCATCGAGGACGATGCTTCATTTTAAGTGTGGGGAGGTCGCCATCTCTGGCATTTATTTTGGTGAACTACTACATACTTTTTCTTTTATTTTGGATATTTTTCTGTATTTTTTCTCTTTTTCTTTTACTGTTATCCTGCATGACATACATAAGTGATAAATGATTTTTCAGCTAGAGAACACATAGCCTGTGAGTTTTGAGCTTAACTGTATGGTTACATTCAAACCATAATTTTTATTTCTGTGTGTTCCGACCTTCTTTCTTATTCTGGTGTTCTTTACTTTGTTTTAGTCTATATGTCCGAATATAGAATATAGGTACATCTCAAAATAATGATTGAGGCCATCATTTGATTTTAGCTCACTTACCCCAAATTATCCTACCTTTTACATCACCCTTGTTAGCCCCCTTGAGCCTTTTAAAACCCCTTTATTCTATTTAGCCAAATTACTAGCCTTAAGCAGAAAAACAAAAGAAATTTCCAAGTGAATCCTTGGTCAGCTTAAGATAGAAAATCTTTAATAGAGTTAAATGTGGGAAACCTTTTGGGAACATGGATGATAGAAACAAAAGGTAGAAAAGTTAAAAGAAATAAAATAAATTTGGGAAGCATGTTCATGAGAAAATCAAAGTGCTTAAATTACCATGTGTATTCAAAAAAAAAAGTTAGTTTTCAAGCATGTAAATAAGGGGATACAAAAAGGACTCCCCAATGCAAAATAAAAAGCAATGCACATGGAATAAAAACAAGACTTGAAACATGAGCATGTGACATCAAAAGTGAGAAAATAGGGAGAATAGGTAAAGAAGCATTGTTTTACTAAGTATGTATGTTAGGTGAGATCTTAATCTAATTAAGGATTCACTTATTAGCTCACTTAGCCTTATACATATATCCTTACCCTTTGCCTTGACCCCATTACAACCTTAATTAAAGACCTCATGAGTTTTGGTATGACTATGTTCTATAATTGTTGATTGGTTAGACAAAAAAACAAGGTTATAGAAAGAAAGAATAAAAAGAAGAATAGAGTGATTAACCCAATAAACACTGAGTGATTAGAGAGAAAACACAAAATCTAGTGAGGGTTCAAAAGCTCATTAACATTTATCTCTAATTGTCTTGCAAGTTTTTTTCTCATCTCATTTGCTTTATTATTTGAGGGTTAGCTATATATGTATATATATCTCCTTGAGAATGTGAAATAATTTGACTACATGTAGGCTTTATATATGAGTGGATGAATTAGAATTGCATGACTTATTAGGTAGATGCATTTAGCGTAGGTTGCATTTCATAACATTCCATCACTTTAACCTTAATTATTTACCTTGGATTTAGCATGAGGACATGCTAGTGTTTAAGTGTGGGGAGGTTGATAAACCCATATTTCATGAGTTCTTTTGTGCTTAATTAGAGTGATTTATACAATCCTTCACCTACTTATTCACATTAATTGCATGGTTTTACTTTCCCTTCCTTATTATGTGATGTAAATGAAAAACATATTTTCTAAGCTTTAAAATCAATTATTTTAATTAACTTTATTTCCATTCGATGCCGTGATTAGTGTGTTGAGTAGTTTCAGATTTTCTAAAGGCAGAATGACTTAAAGGATGAAAAAGGAAACATACTAAAATAGAAGGAGAAAGCAAAACGGAGCTTTAAGGAAACTGGTACCCACGCGATCGCATGGATGGCGCGGTCGCGTGCCAAGCACGAATCAGCAGCGACGTGGCCGCATGACTGACGCGACCACGCACCTTAAGCAGAACGCACATGACGGGGTCGCATGATTGATGCGACCGCGTGGCAAGGAAAAGCTCAAATTGATGCGACCGCGTGACCCACGCGGACGCGTGACAGAGGCCACGCACCAGAAATTACAGAATACGCCCCCAGCAAATTCTGAAGCCCTTTTTGGTCCAGATCCAAGTACAGACAGCATAGACCAGAGGTTATAAAGTGGAGGAATGCATCCATTTAGGAGAGCTCGCTAATTTCTAGTTTTCATGATTTAGATTTAGTTTAGAGAGCGATTCTCTCTCTCTTTTAGGATTTAGGACTTCTTCTTGTTTTGGGAGTAACTCTGGATCCAGGTTTTAATGTTCTTTTATTTTAGTTCTACATTTATTTATTCCAACATTTGAATTGATTATTATAATTTGATTTAAGAATTCTTCCATGTTACAGACTGCTATTTGAATTTATGATAATTGAGGTATTTTCAGTTTATGATTGTTCTCTTTGATTTAAGTTACCATTGCTTCCCATCTAAGGATATTTTTATTATTCCAACAATTTTACTTTTTTCTCTTTTGGTTCTGGTTAAGAATTTAGTAACTCAACAGTTATTAAACTCAACATAATTGATAATCGTTATCTTGCTAATTGAGCTGAACTTAAGTAATCCCAACCTTTTCTTAGGAAATAAATAGGATTCAAAGGTCAATTCAATTAGTCTCTTGACTTTCCTTGCCCTGGTACAGGTTGACCAAGTGGAATTAAGATACAACTTTCATTATTGTTGAGAGGGATAGCTAAGTTGGACTTCTAAATTCCCTTATCTTGCCAAAAGTTGTTTTACAGTTATTATTTATTCTTAATTGCCATTTAATTCACTCGTCATTTAAATTACTTGCTTCTCACCTTCTAAACCCCGATTATAACCTTTATAACCAATAATAAGAACATACTTCCTCGCAGTTCCTTCAGAAGACGACCCGAGGTTTGAATACTCGGTTAACAATTTTTAAGGGGATTGTTACTTGTGACAACCAAAACGTTTGTAAGAAAGGTTGATTGTTTGGTTTAGTAACTATACTTACAACGAGAGTTTGTTATAATTTCTAAACCATCAATCTTCGGTTCTTCAGCGAGCTCCACAGCCACGCCAAACCACCACTCCACTTCGCCTTCATTCTCTTTACCTCGTTTAGTTTCTGCACCCCAGGTTTCTGTTTCCCCTGTTCTACTTCTTTTTACTGCTTATTGTAATTCCATTAGTGTAGTTAGAATTAGTTTAGTTAGTTAGTTTAGTTTGATTTAGGTCGTTAGCGAATCTGGGCTGAGTAGTGGATTTAGGCATTGTTTGAATTTCTGTTGCTGTACGAAATTGCTCTGTTTTGCTGCATTGCTCTGTGTTCATGTAATTTGTTCATGCTGCTTACTTGTGATGGATTGGTGAAGGGAATGCTGATTGAAGCAACTGCTCCTGTTATCTGTTTTATCTGAATTGCTTTGTTGCTGAACTGTTGGCTATCTGTTATATTCATATAAACTCATATATGTATGATTTTATGTTTCTAATTGTTAATGAATTCATATGGAATCTGCTTTGACTGTTTGAATTTGGAAATGGCCAATTTGCTGCTGAAATGCTACCGAATTTTTCTTAACCATAATCCCTAACTCAACCTTGTTTGATGGGTGTAGCAACCTCTAGTTGATGATTTTTGTTCAATTAGAAGCTTGTTGCTTAAATGGTTTTGGAAAACCCTTAGGGACAAGTTTTGGTCTTGCTTAAACTCTTTGCTTGTGATGCATGATGGTTTGCGTATAGGCATTGAATGGTTCTAATAAATTTCCTAAGCGACCATCACTTGTGATTTCCTTAAATTTTGTGCCTCTTTTGCATACACGCACGAGTTTGAATATTCTAATCTATGTGACCAAATAGTTCCTTATGTTCTTATATAGTCTCATCAAGTCACATAGACCATGAGGTTTCCAATTCATATTTGAACTTGTGACTTGTATGCATTGCTAGAGTTGGTTTTAAATGTGCTTGATTCACTTGTTTCTCAAGGTTTTGATTTCACCAACATTACTAGTGATCCTTGCATTGATTGATGGTTTGTTTTACATTAGTTGCTTTCTAGCTATATCATATTTCGTCATCAATGACTTATTGCAATTCATGATTGTGAACATGCTTACATCCATGTTTTGTGCATTCCTTTCGAATTGAACTAGTAATCACCATATCACTGATTTTCAAACTGATTTCTGACTTTAACTTGTTTAACCGACTAACCTCTTTTGGTTTTCAACTTATCTCTTTATATCATTCTTCTGGATATGGTGCTTTCTAAGCTCAGTAAACAAAAAATGTGCAAAATATGGTTTGAATTCTTAGTTTGAAGTTTGGTTTAAATTCTGAATTCTGTTTGCTTGCATTCCAAGAAATCTCCTTTCTTTCTTCACTTCATGAGTACGCTTTGCTTTGAGTGCTTTACACCTACTTGGCTATATGCTTATATTGTATTATCTCTGTTTTTCAGGATGTCGGATAAAGGAAAAGCTATAGCCACCACTTCCAAAAAGAGGAAGCGCTCCAAGACCTCTACCCCCTCACCATATGCTAACTATGCCAAGAATCCGTTGAATGAAGAAGATATAGAAAATCAGTCACTTCCATCTACTGATTCAACCAAATTCCCTAACCTCTACTGCGAGCTACGCTTCTCCCGTTATACAAAGAAAAACCTGAACATTGAGAAGAAGCTGAATCTTCCCAATGATGTGAGGCATGCCATAAACGGCCGTATTTTAGAGTTGGGATTGGATTTCGTTGATAGGGACCTAGGAAGGATTAACATCTCATGGGTTAAAGAGTTGTACTGTAACTTCTTCCGAGTGAACTTGGAATCAGTGCCCGTAAGGGGTAGAGAGATTATGATCAGTGAAGAGGCTATAGGGGATGCACTGCTTTGCAGAGTTGGTACTCCTGAGACCTGTGCCTACCAGCAGGCAGAGGTGGCTATTCTCTCCATGACTTTTGATTATGAGGCGCTTAGGTGCGTGATTGCTACACCAGATGCTCCTTAGGTGATGGATGCGAACAACAAGAAGCCTAAGGGGATGCTATCTGCATATCTGTCTAGGGAGGCTAGGACCTGGCAGCAGATCTTTGCCCACTACGTCCTGCCCACCACTCACTTCTCAGAGATTTTAATGGATATGCTGATTCTGATTGGGTGTGTCATGGAAGGAAAAGAGGTGTATTTCCCCTGGCTGATTAGGCATAGCATGTGGAGAGCTCACATCCATGGCTTGCTACCGTTTCCTACGCTGGTTACTAGTTTGGCTGAGCTAGCTGATGTCCCGTGGGAGGACGATGATGCGACACCACCCCCCCCAGATGACGACCACAAGGAAGTTACTATTCCATGGGGTGAATGGGTGCACGAGAAGCCCTCGGCCAGACGTCGTTCTCGGGCTAGAGCGGCAGTTGAGGCAGCAGGACCCTTTTCCTCCACAGCAGCAGCAGCATCCTTACCACCACCACCACCAACACCTGAGCCGACTTATCTGTTGGTGCGGCACCTTCTTCGTTTCATGGTGCGCTTCGACAGGGCATTGAGCTTCCTCTACTTCCAGATCTCTTGCCTCTGATGAGTAGGATCACTAGAGACGCAGACCACCACTGAGGTCCAGTAGCCTCCTGAGGTCCAGCATGACATTCCACAGGCAGTACTTGAGGCACAGCTAGTACCACCTCCAGTCCCACAGCCCGAGCCACAGCTAGTTCCACTAGGAGAATTTTTAAAATTTTCTAAATCACAATGTTGCATTAGAATAAGCATAGTCAATATGATGAAAATTTCCAAGAAACTCATTTTTAGGGCACCACCCCAATTGGTTGAAATTTTTTTTAGAACTTGCTTGAGTTATATACTTGTGGATCATGTTTTGAGCTGAGAACACAAGCATGTGAGAATTGAGCCTAATTGTGTGGTTGCATCATGCATAACCACTTACTTCCATTCTTTTGTGCATTACTCTCCTCCTATGATTGTAATCCTTGATTTGTTTAATTCTATATGTCCATTAATTTTTGTATACATGTATTTATATGATTGAGGCCATTGTTCAAATAGCTCACTTACCCAAATAGCCTACCTTTTATCTTCCATTGTTAGCCAATTTTGAGCCTATGCTTGACCCATTTGTTCTTAATTGTAGCGCATTACAAGCCTAAGCAAAAAAAAAACAATAAATATCCCTTAATTTGGATCTTTGATTAGCCTAGGCTAGTGAGAGTGTTTATCATCTGATTTTGGGAAGTTGGAAACATTGGGTAGAGATAAAAGTGTGTTTATGTTTCTTGTTGAAAAATATTGGGAATTGGGTACATATTCATGTATTAATCATGTGTAAACCATATGCATTGATGCTCTTGTATATATAAAAAAAAATTAATAAATTTCTCATATATAAAAGAAAGAAAAAGAAAAGCAATAAAAAGGGGACAAAATGCCCCAAAATTCAAAGTTCAATAAGAGTCAATGCATAGGTGTGGTGATCAAAAAGAGAGTACATGAGTGTGTGAGAAAAGTGAAGAATGGGTAGTTAGGTTTGTTTAGAATTGTATAGGTTGTCATAGGTTAGGTGGGAAGTTTAAGCTAATCAAAGATTCAAATCTCAAGCTCACTTGACCATATGCATCTTACCTTAACCCTAGCCCCATTACAACCTATGGGAAAGACCTCATGATATTTGTATGCATGCATAAAGTAACTGTTGATTGTTAGATGAAAAACAAATCTTGGAAAGAATGATTAGGGGAGAATTGAGTGAATCAACCCAATACACTTGATGCTTAGAGCGGATACACATCCGGCGAGGGTTCGATCGCTCAATTACATGTTTCCACCCATGATCATCTTTTCTTGCAAGTTTGTGAACTCTTTCAATGATTCAATCCAATTGTGGTTTGCTTGACTGCTAATACCTTAGCCCTTGTGCTTATATGCGTATTCTTGGAGGTTGATTTATTTTGACTAAGCCATTGCATCATGTAGATAGATTGCATTTAGTAGTTGCATTGAATAAATGTTAATACCCTTTTGCTTCTTCTTGATTTTAGCATGAGGACATGCTTAGTTTAAGTGTGGGGAGATTTGATAAACCCCGATTTCATGATTTATCTTGTGCTTATTTTGGGGGATTTTGTCACTTTTTCTCGCATTTATTCAATGAAATAACATGGTTTTGTAATTCTCCCTTGAATTTTGCTTAAGTGTAAAAACATGCTTTTTAGGCCCTAAATTGGTGATTTTAATTCACTTTAATTCCATTCGATGCCTTGATGTGTTTGATGAGTGATTTCAGGTCCGTAAGGCAAGTATTGGATGGAAGAAATGAGGAAAAAAGCATACAAAAAGGGAGAATGCATGGAGAAACAAAGATTGGGAATGCACCAAAGGACGCGCACACGCAAAAGTGATTTCGCCTATGGACGCGCTCGCGTACATGTCGCGTCCGTGCGGGTTGAGAATTTGCCAGCGAAGCACACGTGCACATGGCGTGCACGCGCCGATACTCTCACGTGGCCCACTTGAAGGCAAAATGCTGGGGGCGATTTCTGAGTTGCCCAGGCCCAAATCCAACTTATTTCTGAGTGTATTTCATGCAGAATTGAAGTCCAAGCAAAGGGGGAGCAATTAGTTTAGCCAACATGAGCCTTTAGTTAGTTTTCTAGAGAGAGAAGCTCCCTCTTCTCTCTAGAATTAGGTTAGGATTAGGTTAGAATATTTTAATTTCATGTTTAATTACTTGATCTCATCTTGTTTCTTTCATAATTTTTCATTTCTACACCTTGATCCTCTTGGTTTTTATGCTAGTTTCTCAATTTTCTCTCGTTTGTGATGATGACTCATGTTGGATTTGTTTACATTTAATGCAATTTTGATGTTGACGTTTCTTTAATTGATGAATTGAGTTGTGACCTCACTTTTCTTGCAATTAATAGTGGTAGATTTTAGTATCTTTGCAATTTATGATGTCAACTTTTATTGCACTCTAAGTGTTCGATGAAATGCTCTCTTTAGTTCTTGAGTTTTTGGATACAATGGATTTGGTAATTTGAGAACCCTGTGTGATCAATTTGAAGCTAATTGACGCTAACCCACTACTAAGCCAATTGGTAGGGAGGTTAGGCCTATTTGACATACTTCCAGTCTAGGAGTAAATGTTACGTACTTAAGGCTTCGAGAAGTAGACTTAATGGGTTGACCTCTCATAATTGTCAATAATTGGTGTTAACTAGGATTGTGATCTCAAGTACCCAAGTCTTAGCCAAGAGTTCTTTATTTTGCTTTCTTTACTTACTCGCTCAATTTACTTTCTTGCCATCTCATAAACAAAACCCCCTTTTTACCCCATCATAGCCAATATGCATGCACTCCATTGGTTCCTAGGGAGACAACCCAGAGTCTAAATACTTCGGTTAATTCTTATTTGGGGTTTGTTAATTATGACAAAACCATAATTTTAATTTGACGCGAGAGTTGTTTATTGGTTTGGAGCTATGCTTACAACAAAATTCTTATCTCTACAAGAGAAAATCTAGACCGACAACAATTTTCGCTTGTCACTCCCACTTAGTTAACCCTTACTAAATAAAGGAAAGTCAAGTGGACTAATCAATTTCATTCCTCAAGTCCTAGTCAACTCATGTGGAAAGACTAGCTTTAGAGGGATCCAAATCAATCAGCAATTTCCAATTTTCAATCAACAGCTGAGTTTGACAACTCAAGTGTCACCAATTACTCAACCAAAGCCAAAAAGGGAAAAATCCAAATTATTTATATCATAAATAGAAGAAAGCAACCATAAATATGAAATACCTCGAATTGTATTAAATAGAAAATCAAATTAAACATAGGAATCCATAAACCAATTTAGGAAAATAAACAAACTAAAGTAATAGAATAATTAAAAGTAGAAGAGAAATTAAATTAAAGGAACATTGAACCTGAATTGAAGAAAACGAAGAAATCCTAATCCTAAAACTTAAGAGAGAGCAGAGAGCCTCTCTCTCTAGAAAACTACATCTAAAACCTAAAATTCTATATATGAAAGTTATTTGATGGATGGATCGATTCCCCCACTTTATAGCCTTTAACCTGTGTTTTCTGGGCCAAAAACTGGGTCAAAAACAGCCCAGAAATCACCCCCAGCAATTTCTGATACGTCTAGTACACGGCAAAGTCACGCGTGAGCGTCGTCCACGCGTGAGCGTGGATTGGATTTTTGTCAGGTCACGCGTGCGCGTGGTCCATGCGTGCGCATCACCTATCTTCAGAGCAGCTATGACAACTTATATATCGTTGCAAAGCCCCAGATGTTAGCTTTCCAACGCAACTGGAACCGCCTCATTTGAATCTCTGTAGCTCAAGTTATCGTCAATTTAGTACCAAGAGGTCATGCTGGATAGCTTTAGCAGTTCCTTCAATTTTTTGTATTCCTTCCACTTTTGCATGCTTCCTTTCTATCCTCTAAGCCATTCCTGCCTTATAAATCCTAAAAACACGTTACACACATATCAAGGCATCGAATGGTAATAAGAAAGGATTAAAATTAGCAATTTAAAGGCCAAAGAAGCATGTTTTCAATCATAGCACAAAGTTAAGAAGGGAAATGTAAAACCATGTAATTAGTATGAATAAGTGTGCAAAGACTTGATAAAAACCACTCAATTGAATACAAGATAAACCATAAATTAGTGGTTTATCAGTGTTCTAGATATTCCTAATTCATTCCACCATATATAGGCAGCATCGGAAAAATTGGCTTGTACTAGCCAAACCTTCTTTTCCTCTAAAAGGATGCAATTTGTGAAAATCGACTCTACCTTTCTTTCCCATCCGAAATAAGTTTCAGGATCATTCTTCTCTTTAAATGAAGGGATTTACAACTGAGAACTCTTTTTTGCATATGAGATTTCTTCATCATCACTATCATAATACTCAAGCATTTTTTTGCGACTCCTTTTTTTGTTTTTTTTTTTTTTTTGGACTCTAAAGTGAAGTTGCAGAAATTAAAGAGGAAAAAAAAAACAAAGAGACTAAACAAGCCCCATGAAACGTGTAGATAAATAAGAATTTATCTACGACCTGTAACTGATACCAGATGATAAGAAATTGATTGGGGCTTAGGGGTTTTATCACAATAGATAATGATTATTCAGTAAAGGACACACCCAAAAGAACACAACAGAACATAAAAGGATAGATAAATGGGGTTTTTCCTACTAGACTTCTAAGAAACCTGTTCTTAGCAACCTAGCTCACCGGAAGGGTTTTTCCTACTAGACCTTCAAAGAACCTATCCTTGACAACCTAGATCAGAGGGATGAAAACTGAAAGAGACCACCACGCAAGTCACCTTAGTGTTGGATCCTTCAATCTTCTTCATGCAAAAAGCGAAGCAGATCACTCACCTCACTTAATCACACTAAAAGAACATGCATAAAGCACTAAGAAAATTTTATTTATCAAAAGTTGTGTAAATTGTCTCACCAACGGTGTTTAACTAGGCCCCTAACAAACTAACTAAAAGGTAAGATAAGATAACTTAATTTAAATCTCCGAAAGATAAGATAACTAATTTAAATTAGATTTGATCTTATTGGATTAGATCAAATTTAATTTAAAATTTAAAATCCTAAAGATATGATAACTAATTTAAATCAAATTTGATCTTATTCAATTAGATTAGATTTGATTTAAATTTAAAATTTCTAAAAATACTATTAAGCAAATCAAAAGTTAATCAAATCTTCCAACAAACACTAACAACAAAACAAACTAAAATAAATGCCTAAAAATTCGAAAATTAATAATAAATTATGTCTTCCACTGAATTTGAAAAGCATTATTAGGCTTCTTGCTGTTCTGACTTAGCCCAATAGACCTTATGAGTTTTTGCCATCTTAGCACCACTGTTTTTGAGATGAACTCTTGGTCTCCTTGATGCCCATGACCTGAATGGTATGATTCTTCTAGTATTCATATCTTTGAAGATGATAAGATTACTATTCTGTCCCTTAGCTCTAAATGACAAAAGTATCCTCCTAAACATATATCAATAACATCCCGAATTCTCAAATCTTGACACTTTAGCATAAGATCATTGTACTCTTGTAATAAGAATAATTGGTTTCATCTAGTAGTAATGGAGGATGATGAGAAGATTATTTACCTTCCATATGTTCATAGCTTGTGCTTGTTCTTATCAATGATCATTTTCTCATACTATAATATTCATCAAAGAGTTAAGCTCTAATAGCACTTGTTATTCAATATGCACAAAATATTTAAGATCAGAGATGGATCGAAAAATATTATTATGGGACAATAATATATATAACATTAAAAAAATATATGCAAATAAATTATAATATAAGATGCATTACAAAAATATATCAATAGAGAATATATATTTAAAGTACAAAAAATATGTATACTTTTTACTAACGAAGTGATACACGTCGATTCTTCATATCATAAAATTCATCGATAATAGAATCTGTGTCAAATCTTTTAGCAATCTTCTTCCCAATGTAAATTAAAAGACAATTAACAAAAAATTCATCTTCCATTTTGTTTCTGAATCTATTCTTTACGATATTCATAGATGAAAAAGATCTCTTAGTTATAGCAGTTGAAATAGGAAGAGTTAATATGATCTCTTAGTTGAAAAAAAGATCTCTTTGTTTTCTGTTATTATGATTTTTGTGGCAAGACTCAGAGACAAAGAAATTAGTTGAATAAATTTTTATTGTAATTTTCGTTACATTTATTAGATTCCTAGAATATATGATTGGTTGAAACTATAACTTTAGTTTATATATATAGTTGTTATTGTGAGAGTGAAACGTGCCAAATTATATTAGTCGGCATTTTTAGCAGATGTTTAGTGATGTCCACAACAAGAAGGAAGAGGTGATGGATATTTTGGAAAACAAATTCCAACACCCAAGACTCACCGGCAAGTATACCGGGTCGCATCAAGAAGTAAAACTCACTTAGAGTGAGGTCGATCCCACAGGGATTGATGGATCAAGCAACTTTAGTGGGTGATTAGTTTAGTCAAGCTAACATTGAGTGAATTGTGTGACGTTGATCAACAGAAAGTAAATTGCAGTGAAATATAAATGGCAGAAAGTAAATGACAATAAACGTAAAGGGCAAGGAATGTAAATTGGCAAAATCTTAAATGGCAAGAAATGTAAATTGCATCAAATGTAAAGGGGGTGGGTACTGGAAATTTTAAAGAAAGCAGCAAGCAAAACTTGGAACAATTGCATACGAATTAAATTGCATGAAAAGTAAAAGGAATTGGGTGCTGGAAATTCAGAAATTATGCAAGAGAATATAAGTAGCACTCAAACAGAGAAGTAGCTTGCAACAGATCTTAAACAGAAAGCAGAATTGCTTGAAGAAGCAAACAGAAAGTAAATTCAACTCAATTGCAAAATCAAAATTTAAGGTTGAAGATCTCAGGAAATCAATGAGACTAGAAAACAAGTCTAGATCTCAATTCCTTTCTTGATCCAATAGCAAACAAGATGCAGGAAAATTAAAGATGAAAGCAATGAAAAGAACTTTGATTCAAATCACAATTCACTTGAAAGTTTGCAGAAGAAGAAAATAGAGAGAATTCTCAAGGTGAGATTGAAATAGAATTTCTTCAATTCTCAACCCAAGATTCAAAACAAAAATGAAAACTATGAGAGAGCTCTCAAATCCTAATGCTCCTTAGTGAAGCCAGCCTCTAATGCTCTCTAATGGAGCTCCTCTTTTTAGTGAAATGAAACTAATGCCTTTATATAGGCTTTTACAAAATGAAAATGAAAAATGAAAACAATATTTACAAAAATGAAATTCCTAATCTAACTTCTTTGTGTGCCTTTGAATCATGTGGCCTTTGTTTGCTTTGGAGTGGAATTGGGTTGAAGATGGATCCGGATGGTTGCTCTTGTACTTGGGAAGAAATCCGTTTGCAATTTGGACTGTTGGTGCTTCACATTTGAGTCAATGTTTGAGGCAAACATTGACTCAAATGACTTTCGTGAAGGATTTATGCAGAATGGCCATTTTGCTGTCATTGGCGTTTGAGTCCAAGTTTGAGGCCCAACTTGGACGCAAACGTTGACACTTGTTGCACATCAAGTCTTGGGATGCTAATTTGTCTGCTTGTCAACGTTGCCAATTTCATAACCACTATAGATTATTATATATTGTTGGAAAGCTCTGAATGTTAGCTTTCTAACCCAATTGGAATCACCTCAATTGGACATCTACAACTCAAGTTATGCTCCTTTGAAGAGGACAGGGTCGCTGGCTTTGGTGTGCAACGTTTGAGGCGACGTTTGCCTCAAACGTGGTCGAAAACGCCAGATTCTGGAGGCTCAAACGCATTGTCCACCCCATACTATTATATATTGTTGGAAAGCCCAGAATGTCTACTGTCCAATGCCATTGAGAGCGCATATTTTGGAGCTTCACAGCTCGAGTTATACTCCATCGAAGGTGCAGAGGTCAGTTGGCCCCACTGCAGGTTGACACCATGTTCGTTTATGCACATTTCGGGGCAGTTTTCTCCCTCAATTTTAGTTTCCATCATGCAGTGCCATATATGCTTGGAAAGCTCTCGATTCCTACTTTCCATTTCTTTTTGAATCACCTCATTTGGAGCTCTGTAGCTCAAGTTATTCTTGTTGGAAGTATACCCCTTCAGGCTATGAGGAGCAACGTTTGACCTCGAGTTTGAGGCAAACGTTGGCACAAACTTGGCATTCATCCAGGGTGAAATTGTGCTCTTTCTCACGTTTGAGTCCAAGTTTGAGGCAAACTTGAGCTCAAACGTTAGTTCCTTTCTTTGCTTTTTGCCATTCCCTTTTTCTTCAACCTTCTTCCAAACCTCTTTCCACCTATCATCAATCAACAATTGCATCAAAGCTATGCTATAATCATGAGAGTTCTTTTTCTTCTTGAAATTCAAGTGATTATGGTACAAAAACTCATGAAAATGCATCAATTTATCTATGGTTAATTGAATCTAAGGAAAAAATGAAATTCTTCCCAAATGGCTTACTTATGGCTCAAGAAAGTGCATAAAACCTATTGAAAACAAAGGAAAAAAGCTAGTGAAACTAGGCTAAGATGACCTGTCATCACAACACCAAACTTAAAGCTTGCTTGTCCCCAAGCAAGAAAAGAATCATACAATAGAGATTGACAATCCAAGGTAAGAAGAATAGCAACTCAATGTTCATGGTAAGCTAGGAAACAAGCTTAAATGATTAATACAAACTTAAATGATTAATGCTTCTATCTAGCTCAATTTATGATTAATACAAACTTAAATGATTAATGCTTCTATCTAGCTCAATTTATGAAATCTTTTTCTTATATTTTTTTCCTTGAAACAAGCTTTTGATTTTCTTATTAGCTTCTCCTTTTGGGTGCTTTGCCCCATGAGTTGATAACAAAGCTACGACTTCTAAATGCTTTGTTTTCAAGTATTACCACTTGATACATAATCTTGAAATAAATGAGAGGAAAAGGAACTTTACAACCTTGTAGTTCATCTTCTCTATTGTTGTCATTTTCCTCCCATTCTCCTCCTTCCCATACCAACTCAGAATGCTTGCTCATCCTCAAGCAACTATTAGAACCGTGGCTATGGGGCTAAGATGGATTATGAATGCCTTACATAATGAAATGTTAGTAACACATGTGTTTCAAGCAAGCAAAATTAAAGATATGAGGGCACAGAGAAACAGAGACATTTTTTTTGCAAATATAAGTTGGTGTGCATGATACATTGCATAAAAGTATAAGTGGCACACCAAACTTAGTGTGACACTTTCTCTTGGAGTTGATGCAAGCATCCAGTAAAGATTGGAAGCAAATTTTTGTTGCATAGCAATACCAAACTTAGAATGCAACCATATGTCAATTTATTGAAATTTAAACTAAACAAACAGAGAAAATAAGCTAGACAAAGAAATGAAATGTTACCCAAGGTTGGGTTGCCTCCCAACAAGCGCTCTTTTAGTGTCATTAGCTTGACATGTCATTATTCACTTTCTTCCTCTTCTTCCAATTTGTTAAGAGGAACGACCTCAATGGAGGAGAAGATTCAACTACTGTCCCTTGTCTTGGCCTTTCCTCAGCAAGCTTCCTTTTGTAAATAGCTTGATTGAGCTTGCTTGCTGGATTAGGGACAGAATTGGTGCTCTTGCTAGTTGCCTTCACTTCTTTGGATTCAAGACTTGGTTGCTGTGTGATTATTGGAGTTTGATCTTCATCCAGAGCCTTTTGAATTGGTGGTTTCATGAGCCTTTCCTTTTTTCACTTCTCTGTTTCAGTTGAATGTGATTTCTCTTGAGTGTCTTCCTTACTTTCTTGCTCTTTCACTTCCTCTTTTACACTCAACATTTGCTTTAATAGCTCTTTCATGGAAGAGGTTTGTTGTTCTTCCCAAGATTTCTTCATCTCCTCTTCATATTTTTCAATCACAGATTCAATTGTTGAGAGTTTTTGAGTCAGGGAGGTTCGTGAGAGTTGGGAGTCTTTATGTTCCCTTGTCACTTCAAGTGCAGTTTCATTTTCAACCACCTCATTCTTCATTGAAAGTTCACTTGATGCAGTAGCCTCCTCATCTTGCTCTTCCACTTTATCCTTCTCATCCCTCAATTGGTCTTCATTTTCCTTGCTTAGTAGTTCTAAGTGTTTATCTGTGTCCTCCAATTGCTCATCCGTCTCCTGAGAAAGGATTTATAGTTCCCTCCGGGATTGTTGATATTCCTCCATCATTCTGTCGAACCTGGACTCAAGTTTTGAGAGTCTTTGTCTTGTGGAGGTTTGTGTTGAGGCATATTTAGGTGATGAAGAATTTTCAAATGTAGAAGTGGGAGGTGAGGTTGGGCAATTTTTCATGTGAGTTGACTACTCAAGACTTGCATTTTCTTGGAAACACTCCCAGCCACCATTGGAATAATGACTTGAATCATTTTGTGGTGGAAGGAAATATTCCATATGATTTTCTTTCTCATCTTGTGTTTTTGAAGCAATTCTCCATGAATTGGAGTGCTTAGAATTTGTATTTTCTTAGTGATATTCCCAGCCACCATTGGAGATTGGTGATGGTGGGTAATATCCCATAAAAATTGTTTGATCATAAGATGAGTTGAACTCCATTTAAATTTTGGAACACTGACGTTAGGTATTTTTACCAGTAAAGAGATTCATAGAAATAGTCGCGTTGTAGATATAGTCTCTAAACCGACAAAAATCCATTCGTACAAACGTTTTGGGTGTCACAAGTAACAAACCCCTTTAAAAATTGTTAACCGAGTATTCAAACCTCGGGTTGTCTTCTCAAGGAACTGCGATGAAGTATGTTCTTATTATTGGCTATAAAGGTTGTAAGCGGGATTTAAAAGATGAGAAGCAAATAATTTGAATGACAAGTAAAGTAAATGGAAATCAAAATAAATAAATACTGTAAAGCAGGCTTTTGGCAAGGTAAGAGAAGTTGGAGGTCCAACGTAGTTATCTCTCTCAACTATAATGAAAGTTGAATCTAAACTCCACTTGATCAACCTGTAGTAGGGCAAAGGAAAGTCAAGGGACTAATTAAATTGACCTTTGAATCCTATTTATTTCCTAAGAAAAGGTTGGGATTACTTAAGTTCAGCTCAATTAGCAAGATAACGATTATCAATTATGTTGAGTTTAATAACTGTTGAGTTACTGAATTCTTAACCAGGGCCAAAAGGGGAAAAAGTAAAATTGCTGGAATAATAAAAATATCCTTAGATGGGAAGCAATGGTAACTTAATTCAAAGAGAACAATCATAAACTGAAAATACCTCAATTATCATTAATTCAAATAACATTCTGTAACATGGAAGAAATTCATAAATTCAATGATTAATTCAAGTGCTGGAATAAATAAAAGTAAAAGAAAGCTAAAATAATGAAACGTAAAACCTGGATTGAGAGTCACTCTTAAAACAAGAAGAAATCCTAAATCCTAATCCTAAAAGAGAGAGAGGAGAAGATCTCCCTCTCAACTAAATCTAAATCATTGAAAATTAAAATATGCGAGCTCCCTTTGAATGGATGCATTCCCACACTTTATAACCTCTGGTCTATGCTGTCTGTACCTGGATCTGGGCCAAAAAGGGCTTCAGAAATCGCTATGAGCGTTTTCTGCAATTTCTGGTGTGTGGCCTTTGTCACGCGTCCGCGTGGGTCACGCGGTCGCGTCATTCGGAGCTTTTCGTTGCCACGCGGTCGCGTCAGTCATGCGGCCGCGTCATGTGCGTTCTGCCTAAGGCGCGCGGTCTCGTCAGTCATGCGGCCGCGTCGCTGCTGATTCGTGCTTGACACGCGATCGCGTCATCCATGTGATCGCGTGAATACCAATTTCCTTCAAAGCTCCGTTTTGCCTTCTCCTTCCATTTTTGTATGTTTCCTTTTCCATCCTTTAAGTCATTCTGCCTTAGAAAATCTGAAACTACTCAACACACTAATCACGGCATCGAATGGAAATAAAGGTAATTAAAATAATTAATTTTTAAAGCTTAGGAAACATGTTTTTCACAATATGACATAATAAGGAAGGGAAAGTAAAACCATGCAATTGATGTGAATAAGCAGGTGAAGGATTGTATAAATCACTCAAATTAAGCACAAAAGAACTCATGAAATATGGGTTTATCAACCTCCCCACACTTAAACACTAGCATGTCCTCATGCTAAATCCAAAGTAAATAATTAAGGTTAAAGTGATGGAATGTCATGCAATGCAACCTAAATTAAATGCAACTACCTAAATGAATGATGCATCATGCAACTCTAATTTATTCACTCATATATAAAGCTTACATGTAGCCAAGTTAATTCACATTCTCAAGGAGTCATGTATATATATATAGCCAACCCTTAAATAATAAAGCATTTTAGCAAATGAGATGGGAAAGAAAACATTGTACAAACTTGCAAAACAATTAGTAAATTTAAGCATAGATATATGTTGATGAGTTATTGAACCCTCACTGGATTTTGTGTTTACTCTCTAGTCACTCAGTGTTTATTGGGTTTATTCACTCTATTTTTCTTTTTATTCTTAATTTCTATAGCTTTGTTCTTCGTCTAACCAATCAACAATTATAGAATATAGTCATACCAAAAAGTCATGAGGTCTTTAATTGAGGTTGTAATGTAGTCAAGGTAAAGGTAAGGATTTATGTATAGGGTCAAGTGAGCTAATAAGTGAATCCTTAATTAGACTAAGATCTCACCTAACATACATATTTAGTAAAACAAAAAATCTCTTTACCTATTTTCCTATATTATCCCACTTATTGTTACATGCTCATGTTTCACTTTTTATTTTTTTTCTATTCCATGTGCATTGCTTTTATTTTGCATTGGGGAAATTCTTTTGTATCCCCTTTTTATTTAAATGCTGAAAAATAACTTTTTTTTTCAAGGCACACGGCAATTAAATCACTTTGATTTTCTCATGAGCATGCTTCCCAAATTTATTTTATTTCTTTTAACTTCTCTACCTTTTGTTTCTACCATCCATGTTCCCAAAAGGTTTCCCACATTTAACTCTATTCATGATTTTCTATCTTAAGCTAACCAAGGACTCACTTGGGATTTTCTTTTGTTTTTCTGCTTAAGGCTAGTAATTTGGCTAAATAGAATAAAAGGGTTTTTAAAGGGCTTAAGGGGGCTAACAAGAGTGATGTAAAAGGTAGGCTAATTTGGGGTAAGTGAGCTGAAATCAAATGATGGCCTTAATCATTCTCTTGGCATGTATCTATTCTATATTCTATAATTGGACATATAGATTAAAGCAAAGTAAAGAACATCAGAATAAAAAGAAATGAAACACACAGAAATGAAATTATGGTTTGAATGCAACCATACAATTTAAGCTCAAGACTCACAGGCTGTGTGTTCTCTAACTCAAGCATCATATATCATTTATATATTGTGTGCAAGTTTAGTTAAAAATTCCCATTATTCTCATAAAAAATTTATTTAGGGTAGCTTTTAAAGTTTTAATGTTCCTCCTTGATGAAATGTTGTCAGCTTAACTACATCATGTAATGCTATATACAAGGTTTATGGATTTAAATCTGATATGTTCAATTTCCTAGCTTACTTCCTTTTTATATTTTTCAATTTTAAACTATACTATCTTATGCTAAAAAGGGTAAGCTATACTAATTAATCCACTAATAAATCAGAATTGCAAACTAAACTAAATAACTAAAATAAACTAAATGGCTAAAATATGAACTAAAGATGCAAAATGCAGAAAATAGAGTAAAAATACATAAAAGCAATGTATAAGTACTCAGAGAATAACAGTAAAAAGAAAAATACAGAAAAATATCCAAAATAAAAGAAAAAAAAAGATGTAGTAGTTCACCAAAATAAATGCCAGAGATGGCGACCTCCCCACACTTAAAAGGAAGCATCGTCCTCGATGCTCAATCAAGCCGGGTGTGAAGGAGTGTCATCACTGGGAGGGATGGTAGCTGTAGTCTCAGTGGTGGTGGTGGCCTGAGGGTCTGGCTACTGTGGAGGAGGTGCTGACTGGATCGGGATCTCAAGATCCGCAGCCTCAATCTGAGGTGGGACCGCTGCCTGTGGTGCGGCTGGTGCTGCCTCCTGGGGATGGGTCTCTGCCTCGGGTGCATCCGCCTCCTCCTCAGATGCCTCAAACGGTGTGTCGGGCTCGGAGGGGATGTCTGATGACAAGTCATCTTAGCCCATTTTAGCTAGTCTTTTTCTTTTGTTTTCATTAGAATTATGCACTTTCTTAAGCTACAAGCAAGCTCGGGCGCATCCGCCTCTTCCTCAGATGCCTCGGACGGTGTGTCGGGCTCGGAGGGGATGTCACCGGATCGTATCATCAGCTTTAGGTGCTCATAGCACCTCTTGTTGCGACGCTCCATCTGGTCAAGTCGTCGGAACAAGCGGTGCACCAGATGATAGACGGGCTCTGTGGCAGGTGGAGATGCAGTGGTGGTAGCAGGGGTAGGTGGTGCAGCAATGGAGGAAGATGGTCCAGCAGACGGTGGGGCTGACTCATCCGTAGCAGTGAATGGTGGTGGTCTGTGGCCCAAGGCTAATAAGTTCCGGCTATGCGGAATGATCTTCCTGCAATCCGCCGCTGGTGGTCTCTCATCGGCAGCCTCCCATGGCACGTCAGCTCGACGGCCAAGCTGTGTAACCAGATATGGAAAGGGGAGGGTGCCTCGGACGTGGACCCTGGCCATATAATGCCGAATGCAACGTGGCAGATAAAGGTCCTTATCCTCCAGCACACACCAAAGGAGGGTGATCATAGCAGCCGGGATCTCCGTCTCGTGAGTACTCGGCATCACATAATTACTCAAGATCTGATGCCATAATCGAGCTTCATCGTTTAAGTATGCTCTCTTGATCCCTCTAGGCATGGTAGTGTCCTGACCCATCTCCCAAGGGACTGTCGGGTCGAGAGCTATCCGTGCCTTTACAGCATCCCAATCAAACTGCATCTGACGCATGTCCAAAGAGGATAAGAAAGTCTGCCATAGCATTCATGAAATGGTTTGGGTAAAGCAGAGTAAAACAGAGTTCAGAAATGCCAAACCAAAACAAGAATGAAAACAATTTACAAAAAAAATTTGGGCAGCATTCCGGCTAAAATTGGATTGTCCCGGAAAATAAACAGCAATCATAGCAGTTCATATGAATTAAATACTTGCTGCAGTTACCAGTAATGAATAGAAACATGAAATTTTAAAATAACAAGCAGCAATTGCAAGAAATCACAGCATATGAACGAGGTCACAGGAACAGCAGAATTGCAGTTATGATAAAACATAAACAGGAACAGTGCAAGTAAGCAGACCTAGATCCACTAACCAGAGCCTAAGCTACCTAACAACCTAAAATTCCACTACAGCAGGCGTATCTATCTATCCTAATGATAAACAGAAATGGAAAAAATTACAGAAAAATGACGAACGGATAAAAGGGGGTTGCGATTTGCGGAACCTGGTAGGCGGGAAGGGTGGAACGGGGAAGAAGGTGGCTGCGGCGGCGTCCGGCGCGGTGGCAGGGCACGGTGTCGCGGTGGCGGCTGATGGGGGCAGTGGCGGAGGGAGGGTTTAGGGTTAGTGATAGGAGAAGGGGGGTTTGGGGGTTTCGAATCCACGCGGCCGCGTGGGGCACGCGGTCGCGTGGGGCACGCGGTCGCGTGGTTGGGGTGAAAATGGGAGTGACGCGATCGCGTGAGGCGCGCGATCGCATGAGAGGGGTGGAAGAGGGGTGACGTGATCGCGTGGGTCGCGCGATCGCGTCGCTAGAATTCGTGCTAAACGCACGACTCCAACGCTGTTTTAGCGCAACTCTCTGTCTCCTTTTGGGGTGATGTGCAATCCATGCGACGCGATTGCCTCGCTCACGCGGTCGCGTGGATTGGTATTGTGCAAGTGACGCGATCGCATGGGGCATGCGATCGCGTGGGCCAATTTGTGCGAAACGCACAAGGGCCGCACGATTCCAGCCTAACTTTCTGTTCGTTGGATCCTTACGCCGATATATATATCACGCGGCCGCATGGGTCACGCGGTCGCGCGGGTGGTGTTTTTCGCACTATGACGCGATCGCATGGGGCATGCGGTCGCGTCGTGCACCCTTTTTTTTTATATGCATGAAAAATGCAGAATGCAATGATCAACATGAATGTTATGCATGATTCCAAGTTTAATAAATTAAAATGAAATAGGAAAAATGAAAGCAATTAACAAGAAATAAATTGAAAAAGAAGCGACCATACCATGGTCGGTTTTCTCCCACCTAGCACTTTTAGTTAAAGTCCTTAAGTTTGACATTGGAGGAGTATCCTGTTATGGTGGTTTATGTTTAAATTCGTCCAAAAATCTCCACCAGTGCTTGGAATGCCAATAGCCTCCGGGGTCCCAAACTAAGCATGCAACGCTTCTGAGCAGCTCTAAACAGATTTTCAGGCTCCCGGGACTACGAATGTCAGGATAGAGTCCAGGATTCCAAGCCTTGCTGAGAGTTCATAGTAGCAAATAAAGTTAAAAAGGAAAAACAAAATTAAATAAACAAGCAAAAGAAAAATATTTACAATAACCAATAATAAGGCACACGTTAGCAGTTCCCCGGCAACGGCGCCATTTTTTTGACGTTAGGTATTTTTACCAGTAAAGAGATTCATAGAAATAGTCGCGTTGTAGATATGGTCTCTAAACCGACAAAAATCCCTTCGTACAAACGTTTTGGGTGTCACAAGTAACAAACCCCTTTAAAAATTGTTAACCGAGTATTCAAACCTCGGGTTGTCTTCTCAAGGAACTGCGATGAAGTATGTTCTTATTATTGGCTATAAAGGTTGTAAGCGGGGTTTAAAAGATGAGAAGCAAATAATTTGAATGACAAGTAAAGTAAATGGCAAAGGAAAGTTGAATCTAAACTCCACTTGATCAACCTGTAGTAGGGCAAAGGAAAGTCAAGGGACTAATTAAATTGACCTTTGAATCCTATTTATTTCCTAAGAAAAGGTT
>NC_029789.2:86235567-86314948 GCF_000816755.2 Arachis ipaensis
AGAACAATCATAAACTGAAAATACCTCAAATATTATTAATTCAGATAACAATCTATAACATGGAAGAAATTCATAAATTCAATGATTAATTCAAGTGCTAGAATAAATAAAAGTAAAAGAAAGCTAAAATAATGAAACGTAAAACCTGGATTGAGAGTCACTCTTAAAACAAGAAGAAATCCTAAATCCTAATCCTAAAAGAGAGAGAGGAGAAGATCTCCCTCTCAACTAAATCTAAATCATTGAAAATTAAAATATGCGAGCTCTCTTTGAATGGATGCATTCCCACACTTTATAACCTCTGTTCTATGCTGTCTGTATTTGGATCTGGGCCAAAAAGGGCTTCAGAAATCGCTATGAGCGTTTTCTGCAATTTCTGGTGCGTGGCCTCTGTCACGCGTCCGCGTGGGTCACGCGGTCGCGTCATTCGGAGCTTTTCTTTGCCACGCGGTCGTGTCAGTCATGCGGCCGCGTCATGTGTGTTCTGCCTAAGGCGCGGGGTCGCGTCAGTCATGCGGCCGCGTCGCTGCTGATTCGTGCTTGACACGCGATCGCGTCTTCCATGCGATCACGTGAATACCAGTTTCCTTCAAAGCTCCGTTTTGCCTTCTCCTTCCATTTTCGTATGTTTCCTTTTCCATCCTTTAAGTCATTCTGCCTTAGAAAATCTGAAACTACTCAACACACTAATCACGGCATCGAATGGAAATAAAGGTAATTAAAATAATTAATTTTTAAAGCTTAGGAAACATGTTTTTCACAATATGACATAATAAGGAAGGGAAAGTAAAACCATGCAATTGATGTGAATAAGCAGGTGAAGGATTGTATAAATCACTCAAATTAAGCACAAAAGAACTCATGAAATATGGGTTTATCAAACACACAACACCA
Organism: Arachis ipaensis; assembly: GCF_000816755.2. Lineage (NCBI taxonomy): Eukaryota > Viridiplantae > Streptophyta > Magnoliopsida > Fabales > Fabaceae > Arachis > Arachis ipaensis. The sequence continues at coordinate 86,236,462 of NC_029789.2, forward strand.
AGGAAAATTGAAATTACTCATGTCAGAGATGAGAATTTCTTAGTGAGGCAAAAACTCAAACACCTTGGTTTCAATCTAAAATAGAAAACAAAAATAAAGAAAATGCTTGATCTAGACTTCTCACCCACTTAATCATTGTTGATCTAAATAAATCCCCGGCAACGGTGCCAAAAACTTGATGGATATTTTGGAAAACAAATTCCAACACCCAAGACTCACCGACAAGTATACCGGGTCGCATCAAGTAGTAAAACTCACTTAGAGTGAGGTCGATCCCACAGGGATTGATGGATCAAGCAACTTTATTGGGTGATTAGTTTAGTCAAGCTAACATTGAGTGAATTGTGTGACGTTGATCAACAGAAAGTAAATTGCAGTGAAATATAAATGGCAGAAAGTAAATGACAATAAACGTAAAGGGCAAGGAATGTAAATTGGCAAAATCTTAAATGGCAAGAAATGTAAATTGCATCAAATGTAAAGGGGGTGGGTACTGGAAATTTTAAAGAAAGCAGCAAGCAAAACTTGGAACAATTGCATACGAATTAAATTGCATGAAAAGTAAAAGGAATTGGGTGCTGGAAATTCAGAAATTAAGCAAGAGAATATAAGTAGCACTCAAACAGAGAAGTAGCTTGCAACAGATCTTAAACAGAAAGCAGAATTGCTTGAAAGCAAACAGAAAGTAAATTCAACTCAATTGCAAAATCAAAATTTAAGGTTGAAGATCTCAGGAAATCAATGAGACTAGAAAATAAGTCTAGATCTCAATTCCTTCCTTGATCTAATAGCAAACAAGATGCAGGAAAATTAAAGATGAAAGCAATGAAAAGAACTTTGATTCAAATCACAATTCACTTGAAAGTTTGCAGAAGAAGAAAATAGAGAGAATTCTCAAGGTAAGATTGAAATAGAATTTCTTCAATTCTCAACCCAAGATTCAAAACAAAAATGAAAACTACGAGAGAGCTCTCAAATCCTAATGCTCTTTAGTGAAGCCAGCCTCTAATGCTCTCTAATGGAGCTCCTCTTTTTAGTGAAATGAAACTAATGCCTTTATATAGGCTTTTACAAAATAAAAATGAAAAATGAAAACAATATTTACAAAAATAAAATTCCTAATCTAACTTTTCTGTGTGCCTTTGAATCATGTGGGCTTTGTTTGCTTTGGAGTGGAATTGGGTTGAAGATGGATCCAGATGGTTGCTGTTGGACTTGGGAAGAAATCCGTTTGCAATTTGGACTGCTGGTGCTTCACGTTTGGGTCAACGTTTGAGGCAAACGTTGACTCAAACGTCTTCGTGAAGGATTTATGCAGAACGTCCATTTTGCTGTCATTGGCGTTTGAGTCCAAGTTTGAGGCCCAACTTGGACGCAAACGTTGACACTTGTTGCACATCAAGTCTTGGGATGCTACTTTGTCCGCTTGTCAACGTTGCCAATTTCATGCCCACTATAGACTATTATATATTGTTGAAAAACTCTGAATGTCAGCTTTATAACCCAATTGAAATCACCTCAATTGGACATCTACAACTCAAGTTAAGCTCCTTTGAAGAGGACAGGATTGCTGGCTTTGGTGTGCGACGTTTGAGGTGACGTTTGCCTCAAACGTGGTCGAAAACGCCAGATTCTGGAGGCTCAAACGCATTGTCCACCCCGTACTATTATATATTGTTGGAAAGCCCAGAATGTCTACTTTCTAATGCCATTGGGAGCGCATAGTTTGGAGCTTCACAGCTCGAGTTATACTCCATCGAAGGTGCAGAGGTCAGTTGGCCTCACTGCAGGTTGACACCATGTTCGTTTATGCACATTTCGGGGTAATTTTCTCCCTCAATTTTAGTGTCCACCATGCAGTGCCATATATGCTTGGAAAGCTCTCGATTCCTACTTTCCATTGCTTTTTGAATCACCTCATTTGGAGCTCTGTAGCTCAAGTTATTCTTGTTGGAAGTATACCCCTTCAGGCTGTGAGGAGCAACGTTTGAAAGCTCTGTAGTCCTCTCAATCCAAAAGCCCTTCTCTAGTTCAAAACTACTCATATATATACTACTCTTCTGATCTTCCAGTTGGCTCTTCAAGTCTTGGATATGGGCCTTTGGATCTTGAGTTGAAGTAGTTTGGAATCTTCAGTGCGCTCAGCTTTACTTGCAGAGAAAGTGTGAAGTAGGCATGGACTTTGGCTAGGACGTTAGTGGCGTTAACGTTAAGTGAAAATGTGGGTTCGAGAACGTTAGTGACGATCACCTTTTGCACTAACGTTCCTAGCCCAAGATGAGTTACGTTAACTTCAACGTTAGTGGCACTAACGTGACCACTAACATTGCCTCTTGGTCCATCGCGAGCGTTATTAGTGTTTACCTTTGCCAATAACATTGCCCTTAGCCCCTTTTTCTCACGTTAGAGTCCACGTTAGTTTAACTAACGTGGCTCTTAATGTGGGCATGCCTTAGCCTCGAGAGCGTTAGTGATACTTACCTTTGTCACTAATGCTCCAAACGCCCCTTCTCATGTTAGTGCCCCACGTTAGTTGTCTTAACATGGCCACTAACGTGGAGGTGATTGCCATCTCCAACGTTAGTGACAAAGGTGAGTGTCACTAACGTTGGCTCATCAATTCTTTCCTCCACATTAGCTTCCACGTTAATGCACTTAACGTGGTAACTAACGTGGCTCATAGTGGCTTAGTCCAACGTTAGTGACAAAGGTGAGTGTCACTAACGTTGGCGATTCCTTGCTCCTTCCACGTTAGAGTTCACGTTAACCAAGTTAACATGGCTCTTAATGTAGCCAATATGGGCTTAGTCCAACGTTAGTGACAAAGGTGAGTGTCACTAACGTTGGCATTATCTTCCTCTTCCACGTTAGAGTTCACGTTAACTGAGTTAACGTGACTCTTAACGTGACCAATTGCCCTTTCAGAGAGTTAGTGGCACTTACTTTTACCACTAACGCTTGGAGCTTCCTTTTCTTCCACGTTAACTACCACGTTAATGTAGTTAACGTGGTAATTAACGTGGGCTATGATGGCTTCAAAGACGTTATTGGCGATTACGTTTCTCATTAACGTTGCAAGTAAGCTCCCATTCCACGTTAGTGGTCACGTTAGTTAGACTAACGTGGCTACTAACGTGGCTTTTGGTGCCTAGCCTTATTTCTTATTACTTTTCTTTCTTTTTCAACTCTTATTGTTCTTTTCCTTTTTCTTATTAGGATCTTGTTATTTAGCTAGTCTCATGGGGTGTGTTTCAAGCATATGACTTTAGGACAGATAGTTGCCTTCCTACCTTGTTGGTGAACCAACTTAGCTAAGTGATTAATACACCACAAGCTTAAGAACCTACTCCACAATTGATCATCACTCTGGTCTTTCATAACATCTCTTTTTATTTGACTCAAGGGAAAAGCATATAAGTAAGCAAGGTGAAAATGAAGACAGGTAACTTGAACCAGCACACATATGACCTAAGCAATGAAAATACTAAAGACAGAATCGAAAATTCCTAAGCTACTATGGAAGCATGTTCTATCTCATACATGATTTTTCTTATTTAAAACTTGAAAAAGATGGGATAATGAGGGAACTCCACCACCTTTTACTCATGGGATTACTCATGCTCTCCCTCTTGTTTGTCCTCTTTGTGTTTTTATTGAGTGCTTGAACTCCCACTTCCCTTTCCTTTTCCAATCAACTTTTTCCAGAAGCCAGCATCTTCCATCTTTTTTTTCAATGTTTCCTTCTGCTGTTTCACCTTCCTTTCCTCTTGTTCTGTTAGCTCTTTTTGGACTTCATCATACCTAGGGATTGCAGAGTGCAGATTATGCATATGACCAGACATATAGTTCAACTTGGCTTGAGTGTTTATGTTGAACTCCTCCCTAAGTAGTTGCCGTCCTTCATTCAGTACGCTGAACTCATTGAATGCCTTCGTCTGAGCTAGCTGTCGTTGGTTGAGTTCTTGAAGGCATTTGTCTTGACGCTCTTGCCTTTCAGTCACTTGATTGATGGCTTGAGTGAGCTGGGAATAGTATTCCATTTGCTGTTTCTGCCACTCCCCTTGTTGATTCATCCAATTAAAAAGCAGTTCTTCTTGACGATCCATCCTTTGGGCTCGAATGTGCAGTTGTTGTTCTTGTCCCTCCATATAACTCCTTGCTAGCTCCTCAATGGCTCCGTAAATGTGATTCAAGTTGATGTTGGTTGGATCATAGTACTCTTCTTGCTGGTATTCTTCTTGATGAGATTCTTCTCGGTGAGGCCCCTCTTGTGCTGTTCTTTTCCCTATTTGAGGTCTTCTTTGTTGTTGGGCGGGTGCCACATAAGTTATTCGCTGTAGCGTGACTGACCTTCCAGGGTTCACCCAACTTGGATTGCTGTCCTCGAAGACTACCTTGGCTTTCGTGCACAGTCTAAGGATGGTGCTGGGGTACCAAAGTCTAACACCTGGATCATTTTTCTCGGCTGACTCTTGAATCCCCTTAGCTATAATCTCGTGCACATTGATGCCTCCACCCTTTATTAAGCAATGTACCATAGTAGCTCGAGTATTGTTAACCTCAGAATTGTTCACGGCTGGGAGGATAGATCTCCTCACGAGCTCAAACCATCATTTGGCTTCCGGGATGAGGTCTCCTCTCCTGATGAATCGGGGTCTCCTATCCGAATACATTTCCCAGTTAGTTCCTATAACACATATGTCGTTCATAATTTCTTCAAGTTCATCATTGTCGGGGCCATTACTTATTCTCACATGATAACTGGGCTCATCAAAATGTGGCGATTTCAGCTGAAGAGTCCTTGTTATGGCATTGGGACTGAAGTCCACCTCTGTTCCTCTCACGTAACTTTTGAAGGTGGGGGCCTTGGTTTTGTCTTCTCTGGCCACATTTACATAGAACTCTTTGATGAGTTTTGCATTTATCTTTGCTTCTGGGTTTGTGAGCCTTAGCCAACCCCTTTGTTCAATCTTCTCTCGAATCTGTGGGCACTCATCCTCATTGAACTTGAATGTTAACTCAGGCAATATCTTTTTGAGCTTTATCTGTTCAAATTCGAGTTCATGAAATGCAGTTTTGAATCTTCCTTCATCGAAAGGGGTGCTCTCTACCGGTTCCTTCCTCTTTTGCCTCTTGGAGCTTGATGATGCCATAAGTGACTTTTGAGATGTGAAGGTGTAAAGGGTGTGGATAATGAACTTCGGCCGGTTAAGATGGGTTAAAAGGAGTTGGGTGCTGAAAATGGGAAGTGTAAGGGATGGAAATTTGAATGTGAAAGGAGTATGGAATAAGAGTCTCTTATATAGAGAAATGGTGGGTAGATGAAGGGTGTGGATTGATGGAGTGGGTGTGTGATGAACGGATGGGGTTTATCATGGGATGAGCATAAGGATCATCAACTTTATGAAGGGGGGTTGGTTCATTTTCTAAGCGTGTTCTTCTTCCAATGTTGCATGGCAACATTTCCCAATGCATCCCCCTTGAAAACACGTGTATAGTACTACTCCTTTTGTGGTGGCCGAATCCTCCTTCTTCAATTGTCCCATCAATTCTCCTACAAATAAAGGGATGTGATTAATGAATTTGTGGAAAGTGGTGACAAAATTTAAAAGAAAAGAAAGAGTAACTACTTTTTAAAATTTTTGTTGTTAATTGACTAAGTGCTATTTATAAGTACAAACCAACTGACTAATTGATTGTCCATGTATGCAACATTGGTGACACCAAACTTAGTTTGTGGCCATGTGGAGTAAAAGGATTTGTTCAAGGTTCTAAAAGTGACATGATATGAATTGCATTCATGTTCTCTTAGTGTGCCTTGAACACCAAACTTGTTCTTCACTATATGTTGCATAAAAGGATTCATTCAAGTATATGTCAGAGTTGATTTAGACTTCATGAACCTTGCATTATTAACTACTTTTAAAAACATGTAAAACATGGGTTGCCTCCCATGAAGCGCTTCTTTAGCGTCACTAGCTTGACGTTCTGCCCTTTGTCAGGGTGGTTGGTAATGCTTCAGATCTTCCCCTCTTGCAGTAAATCTATCTCTATTGGCTTCATCAAGGATCTCTACATGTTCTAGGGAGAGAACTTTGTTGATGGTGAAAACCTTAGATAGCTGAGATGGGATGGTGGGGAGATGAGGTGGGATATCCATGAAGTAAGCTGAGATCACTTTATTCCCTAGAAAGAAATCCTCTGTAGGGATCTTCTTGTTCCTCCATCTTCTTGGTGCCTTCTTCTTTGTTTCTTTTGCTGTTGCCCTGTTCTTTGTGGTCTCTTTTCCTAGGGAGGTTTTGTTCATCAACCAAATGAATTCCCTGTGCTTCAATGCATGTTTCTTCGACCAGTGCTTTGTCGTGCTCTTTCCTTGGTTCTTTGCTTTCCTGATCTGTTTCTTGTGAGGGTTTGAAGACATTGAATGCGAGTTGTTCGTCATGTATCCTCAATATTAGCTCTCCTCGCTCCACATCTATGAGTGCTCTGGCTGTAGCTAGGAATGGTCTTCCCAATATGATTGGGTGAAGGTGACTCTCTTCCATTTCCAATATGACAAAGTCTGTAGGAAGGAAGTAGTTCCCAACCTTTACCAACACGTTTTCCACCACTCCTACTGCTTGTTTTTGAGTTTTGTCAGCCAGCCTGATGACTACGTCAGTGGGCATTAGCTCATTGATCTGCAGCTTCTTCATAAGGGATAAAGGCATTAAGTTGATGCTTGCTCCCAGATCACAGAGTCCTTTGTCAAACATTGTTTCTCCTATGGAACAGGGGATGTGAAAACTCCCTGGGTCCTTCCTTTTTGTAGGCAACTCTGGTTGAATGAGAGCACTGCACTCCTTATTCATCACCATTGTTTACCCTCCCTTGAGTGAGCTTTTCCTTGTCAGCAACTCTTTCATATACTTAATGTATGAGGGCATTTGTTGGAGAGCCTTGATGAATGGTATGTTCACATGGAGATATGCAAATATGTCAAGGAACTTTGAGTATATTCTCTTTTCTACACCACCCTTGAGTCTTTGGGAAAAAGGTGCATAGAGCCTCAGCAGCTTCTTCTGTGTAATTTTGGTTTCTTGGTGATCCTCTTCCTGTTTCTCTGCTGATGTGTCTCCAGGTTGTTCTAATGGTTTGTTCGGCTCTTCCTCAGTCCCTTGATCACTTGTAGTGACCATCTTGCAGTCTTCCCATATTACTTTCTTTGCTTCACCTCTCGGGTTTTTCTCTATGTCACTTGGGGAGCTATCAGTAGGTTTGGGAATCTTCTCAGAGAGGTATCCCACTTGAAATTCTAGCCTCTGAATGGTGTCTCCCTGGTTTTTGAGATTAGCTCGCACCTCCTCTTTGAACACCTTGTTATCTTGGATTTCCTTACATATGCCTTCAAGTAGAATTTCAATCCTTGATAGTCTTTCTTCCGATGATGGTGAGTTGAGATTGGAGGGATGAGAAGGGCCATTTTGGCTTTGGTATGGATGTTGAGGTGTGTTGTTAAGTGGGTGCTGATATGATCTCTGTGTGGAATGTTGGTGAGCCGCATGGTTGTTGGGGTTGTGACGTCTCTGATCTTGGCCTTGGTCTTGTTGGTTTCCCTACCCAAAGTTTGGTGGTTCCTCCAACCAGGATTATACATTTTGGAGTATGGGTCATGGTTCTGCCTAGGTGAATTTCCAATGTAGTAGGCTTGCTCCTGACTACCCTTTGCCTCTTCATTCACTCCTTCTTGAGTTGCTGCTGAAGTGGTGATTGCTGCTACTTGATTCCTCTCCATCTTCTTGGTAAGGTCAGCCAACTGCTTGGTAATCATCTTGTTTTGAGCTAGCAGTGCATCCACATCGTTCAGCTCCATCACTCCTCTAGTGTTGCCTCTTTCAAAAGCGTAGAAGTAGTCATTCTCAGCTACAGTCTCAATGACATCTATGGCTTCTTCAATGGTCTTCTTCTTGTTCAGAGATCCCCCGGATGAGTGGTCTACTGCCTTCTTTGATTCATAAGAAAGACCTTCATAGAAAATGTGTAGCTGTACCCATCCATTAAACATATCTGGCGGGCACCTTCTTGTCAGATCCTTAATCCTCTCCCATGCTTCATAGAGAGTCTCACCATCTTGTTGCCTGAAAGTTTGAACCTCAGCTCTCAACCTGTTGATTCTTTGAGGAGGATAGAATCTTGCCAAGAATTTGTTCACCACATCTTCCCAGGTTGTTAAGCTTTCCTTCGGGAAGGATTCCAGCCATTTAGATGCCTTGTCCTTGAGTGAGAAGGGGCATAGAAGTAGTCTGTAGGTGTCAGGATGAACACCATTAGACTTCACAGTGTCATATATCCTCAGGAAGGTGGTTAGATGCTGATTGGGATCTTCTTGAACACTTCCTCCGAATGAACAGTTGTTCTGAACAAGGGTGATGAGATATGGCTTTAGTTCAAAGTTGTTGGCATGTATAGTTGGCTTTTGGATGCTACTTCCAAAGTTTCCTGGGTTTGGATTGATGTAGGATCCCAGAACTCTTCTCTCTTGCCCATCATGATGCACTGGGCCTTCTCTGCCATGGTTGTGAGCCTCTTCTTCATGATGGTTCTCCATATTCTCATCCATATCTGGTTCAAAATACTCCTCTTCTTCCACCGTACCAACTACTCTCTTTCCTCTTGCTTCCCTCCTTAATCAAAGGAAGGTCCTCTCAGGTTCAGAATCAAAGGAAGTTGAAGCCCCGCTTCTTCTACCTGTCATACAACCAACAAGGCAAAAGCAAGAAGGGGGTAGATGCAGAGAGTATTCTTGTTAGAAATGCTGTTAGTGTGAGTGGTGCAATATATCAAACAGTTAGTGGGTTAGTGAACTGAATTGTAAAAAAGAATGTGCAGATAACACCACAAACGGGTAAAGGGTAAAGGGAAGGAAATAACTAAAACTGAAAGTAAATTACTCAAATGAAATTAAACAAAATAAAAAAATGCTCAATCTAGTTATCCACCAATTTAATCATTGTTGATACAAAATCAATCCCCGGCAACGGCGCCATAAACTTGATGCACGGAAACTTGTCTCTCAACAATTTCCCTCGGCAAGTATACCGAATTGTCGTCAAGTAAAAACTCACAATAGAGTGAGGTCGAATCCCACAGGGATTAATTGGTCAATCAACTTTAATTAGAGGAACATTCTAGTTGAGCTAAGCAAAAATTGATTTGAGAATTGCAGGAAATTAAATAGCGGGAAAGTAAATGGCAGAAAATGTAAATGCTGGAAATAAAGAGCTGAATATAAATGACGGAAAGTAAAGTGCAGAATCTTAAATGGGGAATGGGGAATTTAGCATGAAAGTAAATTGCAGAAGTTAAAGAGAATGGGTAAGATCATAAATGGGGGATTCATTGGGCTTAGGAGATGTTGTATTCTCTGGATCAAGTTCATTTTCATCTCTTCCTCAATCAATGCATTCATTGATCTCCTTGGCAATCTAAAGTGATTGAATTCTAATTCCTTGGTAATTCAATCTCTCAAATCTTGATCAATAGCCAATTCCTTGGTCTAATTGCTCATGAGAAGAGATGAAGTATGGTCATTGATTGTACCACATGTATTTCCAAATCAAAGTATTGGGAGAATTATATGTCACCATATCCGCCCAACCCCCAATTTGGTCCAACATGAGAAAGCATTTCTAGCATGATCCCTTCATTCCTCTTCCAAGGTTCCGAAGGGATCCAAGTATGAATAGCTTCTTTTCCAAGACAACTACCCAATTGGATGAAGATTGAAAGCTTTCTAGTAAAATCAAGAGAAAAGAAAGAAGAAAAATAATGAAAACTATTATAGATCCATCAAATTACAACAGAGCTCCCTAACCCAATGAAAGGGGTTTAGTTGTTCATGGCTCTGGGAATGGAAAACAAAGATGGAGAATGCATTCTGAAAGTAAAACTAGAAGTTGTAGAGAAAGTAAAACTACTCCTATATATACTACTCTTCTGATCTTCCAGTTGGCTCTTCAAGTCTTGGATATGGGACTTTGGATCTTGAGTTGAAGCAGTTTGGAATCTTCAGTGGGCTCAACTTTACTTGCAGAGAAAGTGTGAAGTAGGCATGGACTTTGGCTAGGACGTTAGTGGCGTTAACGTTAAGTGAAAATGTGGGTTCGAGAACGTTAGTGACAATCACCTTTTGCGCTAACGTTCCTAGCCCAAGATGAGTTACGTTAACTTCGTTAGTGGCACTAATGTGACCACTAACGTTGCCTCTTGGTCCATCGCGAGCGTTATTGGCGTTTACCTTTGCCAATAACGTTGCCCTTAGCCCCTTTTTGTCACGTTAGAGTCCATGTTAGTATAACTAACGTGGCTCTTAACGTGGGCATGCCTTAGCCTCGAGAGCGTTAGTGACACTTACCTTCATCACTAACGCTCCAAACGCCCCTTCTCACGTTAGTGCCCCACGTTAATTGTCTTAACGTGGCCACTAACGTGCTGGTAATTGCCATCTCCAACGTTAGTGACAAAGGTGAGTGTCACTAATGTTGGCTCTTCAATTCTTTCCTCCACGTTAGCTTCCACGTTAATGCACTTAACGTGGTAACTAACGTGGCTCATAGTGGCTTAGTCCAACGTTAGTGACAAAGGTGAGTGTCACTAACGTTGGCGATTCCTTGCACCTTCCACGTTAGAGTTCACGTTAACCAAGTTAACGTGGCTCTTAACGTAGCCAATATGGGCTTAGTCCAACATTAGTGACAAAGGTGAGTGTCACTAACATTGGGATTATCTTCCTCTTCCACGTTAGAGTTCACGTTAACTGAGTTAATGTGACTCTTAACGTGGCCAATTGCCCTTTTGGAGCGTTAGTGGCACTTACTTTTACCACTAACGCTTGGAGCTTCCTTTTCTTCCACGTTAACTACCACGTTAATGTAGTTAACGTGGTAATTAACATGGGCTATGATGGCTTCGAAGACGTTATTGGCGATTACTTTTCTCATTAACGTTGCAAGCTAGCTCCCATTCCACATTAGTGGTCACGTTAGTTAGACTAACGTGGCTACTAACGTGGCTTTTCCTTGCTTCCTTTGTCCTGAAATCAAGCAAATAAAGTGTATCAAAGCTCTAATCCAAGTTATGAGTCATGCATCATCCAATTTGTCATTAAATTCATGCATAATTCTCATAAAATCATATAAAATTCACAATGTTTGCTTGAATCAAGATGTAAGTGAAATTCTACCCAAAACTTGCTTATTTCCTAAGAAAATGCATGACACTACCCTAAAATAGTAAAGAAAAGATTAGTGAAACTGGCCAAAATGTCCTGGCATCACCTATACCACGAAGACTCTGATCGTGAACTAGGAGGCTTAGAGATATGCATTCAAGCTTGTTTTCATGTAGAACGGAAGTGGTTGTCAGGCACGCGTTCATGGGTGAGAATGGTGATGAGTGTCACGTAATCATCACATTCATCATGTTCTTGGATGCGAATGAATATCTTAGAATAAGAAGAAGATTGAATTGAATAGAAAAACAATAGTACTTTGCATTAATCCATGAGGAATAGCAGAGCTCCACACCTTAATATATAAGTTGTAGAAACTCCATCATTGAAAATACATAACTGAGAATGGTGTTCATTGGCTTCAGTCCCAGAGGGGGAACCAGAATGACCAAGACGCAAATACAATAGTAAAAAGTCCTATTTATAATAAACTAGTTACTAGGGTTTACAGAAATAAGTAAATAGTGCAGAAATCCACTTCCGGGGCCCACTTGGTGGGTGCATGGGCTGAACATTGAAGATTTCATGTCTAGAGACTTCTTTTGTAGTTAAATGCCAGTCTGTAGCTTATTTCTGGCGTTTAACTCTAGTTTGTAACCTGTTTCTGGCGTTTAACGCCAGAGTAGGGCAGGAAGTTGGTGTTTGAACGCCAGTTTGCGTCGTCAAAACTCGGGCAAAGTATGGACTATTATATATTGTTGAAAAGCCCTGGATGTCTACTTTCCAACGCAATTGAGAGCGTTCCAATTGGGTTTCTGTAGCTCCATAAAATACATTTCGAGTGCAGGGAGGTCAGAATCCAACAGCATCTACAGTCCTTTTTCAGCCTCTGAATCAAATTTTTGCTCAGGTCCCTCAATTTCAGCCAGAAAATACCTAAAATCATAGAAAAACACACAAACTCATAGTAAAGTCTAGAAATGTGATTTTTTCATAAAAACTAACCAAATTATACTAAAAACTACTTAAAAATAATGCCAAAAAGCGTATAAATTATCCGCTCATCATACGCTCATGACATGAAGAAGAAAGAAGCATTGCATGAACAGAGTCAAGAATATGATGGTGTTTGCGTTCAGCTTGGCCATTTTGTTGAGATGTACCAGGACAAGAAAACTCAGACAAGGTACCCTGTTCTGCAAGAAAGGTTAAGAGTTTGGAATCACGGTATTTCATAGCATTATCGCGGCAAACAACCTTAATGACCTTGGAAAATTGAGTTTTAATCATACTGGCAAAGTTAATATAAATCTGAGGTAACTCATGGCGATTGATCATAAAATAAACCCAAGTAAAATGGGAATAATCATCAATGAAAAGGACAAAGTATCGAGCTCCTCCCATAGAAGCGGTGGTAGCGGACCCCAGACATCAGAGTGGATAAGATCAAAAGGAGAGCAAGCAAGAGAGGAATTATTGTGAAAAGATAAAGCGGGTTGTTTAGCAGTTTGACAAGAAATGCAATCAAAATACTCATTATTAACCTAAACCAAGACACCCTGAGACACAAGAGGACGCAGCTTTCCCAGGGAGGTGTGGGCAAGACGTTGATGCCATAAGTGAAGAGTAGAAGGAGAAGAATCAGCACAGAGATTTTGCACAGGAGGAATATGAAGATTCTCGAGTTCAAACAACCTTCCAACCTTATGTCTAGTCCCGATGATTTGTCTCGTCTGACGATCCTGTACACGACAACCAGAAATAGAAAAAGTGACATCAAATCTGAGATCAACAAGTTGACCAACAGAAATGAGGTTAAAGTTCAACTTGAGAATATAATTAGTATCAGGGAGATTAAGACTTGACTCAGAAATAGAACCCTTGTGTGTTGCATGCAAGAGGGAACCATTAGCAGTATTGACAGAAGGTGCATTGGCAGTAGTAGACAAAGACGAGAAGAGATGACGTAAAGGTGACATGTGATTAAAGCAACCGGAACCAAAGTACCATGTAGAGTTACCTGGAGGAGTCAAAAAAGCAGCAGGAGTATTACCAGAGTGGGAGAGAAGATGCTTAAGGAGAGACGCAATATCAGAGAGAGAGACAGGAGACGGGTTGAGAGGAGCAGAGGTGGTAGATTCAGTAGTAGAAGCAATAGTAGAAGCAGACACATTCTTGGAGATGTTGGCATGACAAGCATGCGTGAGATGATGAGGACGTGGTGGGCGAGTAGGACATGCAGTAATCAAATGTCCCGAGAGCTTGCAATAATGATAGAATAGCTGTGAACAATGGTAACTAATGTGACCTTTCTGGTGACATGTGCGACATTCAACAGAAGGACAATCAGAGAAGAGGTGTGATGAGCGGATAATTTATACCCTTTTTGGCATTGTTTTTACATAGTTTTTAGTATGTTTTAGCTACTTTTTATTATATTTTTATTAGTTTTTAATAAAAAATTACATTTCTGGACTTTACTATGGGTTTGTATATTTTTTTATAATTTCAGGTATTTTCTGGCTGAAATTGAGGGACCTGAGCAAAAATCTGATTCAGAGGCTGAAAAAGGACTGCAGATGCTGTTGGATTCTGACCCTCCTGCACTCAAAGTGGATTTTCTGGAGCTACAGAAGCCTAATTGAAGCGCTCTCAATTGCGTTGGAAAGTAGACATCCTGGGCTTTCCAGCAATATATAATAGTCAATACTTTACCCGAGATTTGATGGCCCAAACTGGCGACCAAATCCAGCCTAAAACATTTTAGCGTAAAACGCCCAAACTGGCACCAGAATTTGAGTTAAACGCCCAAACTGGCACCCAAGTTGGCGTTTAACTCCAGAAGTAGCCTATGAACGAAAAAGCTTCAATTCTCAGCCTAAGAAAACACCAAGTGGGCCCCGAAAGTGGATTTCTACACTATCTGCACTTAGTTACTCATTTTCTGTAAACCTAAGTTACTAGTTTAGTATAAATAGCACTTTTTCCCATTGTATTCATATCTCTGGATGTTTAGTCCTTAGACTAGATGATTATGCTATCATAGACCATTATCCACATTTGGAGGTTGGCCTCACGGCCATGCCTAGACCTTTTTTCACTTATGTATTTTCTACGGTGGAGTTTCTACACCCCATAGATTAAGGTGTGGAGCTCTGCTGTTCGTCATGAATTAATGCAATTACTACTGTTTTCTATTCAATTCACGCCTACTTCTTCTCCAAGATATACTCTTGTACTTAATTCAGTTAAGTCAAAATGAAGGGGTGACCCGTGACAATCACCCAATCTTCGTTACTCGCTTAACCAAGATCCGCGTGCCTGACAACCACAAAGCGGTCTACATGATATTCAATGTAGTAATTGGACGAAAGCCAGAGTATATTCTCTTGGATATCTAATACACGGACCGAGTCCGTGAGATTAGTATATTTGTGGTATAGGCTAGAATTATTGGCAGCATTCCTGGGATCTGAAAAGTCTAAACCCTGTCTGTGTTATTCCGAGTAGGATCCGGGAAGGAATGACTGTGACGAGCTTCAAACCTGCGAATGCTAGGAGCAAGTGACAGTGTGCAAAAGGATCAATGGATCCTATTCCGACGCTAGCGGGAACCGACAGATGATTAGCCATGCGGTAGCTGTACCTAGTATTTTTCATCTGAGACGAGAAATTCGACAGTTGATTAGCTGTGCAGAAACCATAGAGGACCATTTTCACTGAGAGGATCTTACAGCTTGCCATGGAAGGAAGTAACGCATGGTTGGAAGAAGGAAATAGGAAAGCAGAGGTTCAGAAGCAATAAAGCATCTCCATACACTTATCTAAAATTCCCACCAATGAATTACATAAGTAACTTTATTTTATTTTATGTTTTATTTATATTTTAATTATCAAAACCCCATAACCATTTAAATCCGCCTAACTAAGATTTACAAGATGACCATAGCTTGCTTCAAGCCGACAATCTCCGTGGGATCGACCCTTACTCACGTAAGGTTTATTACTTGGATGACCCAGTGAATTTGCTGGTTAGTTGTGCGGAGATGTGAAAAGTGTGAATCACGATTTCCGTGCACCAAGTTTTTGGCACTGTTGCCGGGGATTGTTTGAGTTTGGACAACTGACGGTTCATCTTGTTGCTTAGATTAGGTAATTTTATTTTATGTTTAAGATTTTTAATCTTATTTTCGAAAAAAAAAATTCAAAAAAAAATGTGTTCTTTAGAATTTTTAAGAACGAATTCTAGAGTTTCATAAGATATGTTGAAGCCTGGCTGGCTGTTTAGCCATGTCTAATCTTTTGGACTGAGGCTTCCACTTCTCATTGACATGCTTGTATGTTTTATGCTAAAGCTTGGCTGGTTATTTGGCCATGTCTAATCTTTTGGACCGTAGCTTTCACTTAAAGTTTGGCTGGCCATTGGCCATGTCTAATCTTTTGGACCGAAGCTTTAGACTAACATTGCATGATTCCTGGAATTCTTATTAAAAATTTTGTATCCCTTTATTTTCTGTTTCCAAAATAATTTTCGAAAAATACAAAAAAAATTAATAAAATCATAAAAACAAAAAATTTTGTGTTTCTTGTTTGAGTCTTGTGTCAAATTTTAAGTTTGGTGTCAATTGCATTCTTTTAATTTTCAAAAATATATGCATTTTGTTCTTCATTGATCTTCAAGTTGTTCTTGATGATTCTTCTTGTTTGATTTTTGAATTTTTTTGTTTAGTGTCTTTTCTTGTTTTTCTTGTACATTTTTGAATTATTAGTGTCTAAAGTTTAAAAGTTTTTTAAGTTTGGTGTCTTGCATGTCTTTCTTTTCTTAAAAATTTTCAAAAATATGTTCTTGATGTTCATCTTGACCTTCAAAGTGTTCTTGGTGTTCATATTGACATTCAAAGTGTTCTTGCATGCATTAGTTGTTTTGATTTTAATTTCTTATGTTTTGTGTCATATAGTTGTTTTTCTCTCTCCTCATTAAAAATTCAAAAATAAAAAATAATATCTTTCCCTTATTTTGCTCATAATTTTCGAAAATTTGAATTGATTTGGTCAAAAATTTTAAAAATTAGTTGTTTCTTGTTAGTCAAGTCAAAATTTAAATTTAAAAATTCTATATTTTCAAATCTTTTTCAAAAATCAAATATTTTTCATTTTTCTTTCATGTTTTTCGTAAATTTTAAAATTGATTTTCAAAATCTTTTCTTATTTTTATTTCATATTTTCGAAATTATTTCTAACATTTAATGCTTAGATTCAAAAAAATTTTCAAGTTGTTACTTGCCTATTAAGAAAGGATCAATCTTTAAATTCTAGAATCATATCTTTTAGTTTCTTGTTAGTCAAGTAATCAACTTTAATTTCAAAAATCAAATCTCTTTAATTTCCTTTTCAAATCTTTTTCAAAATAGATTTCAATCATATCTTTTTCAAAATTTAATTTCAAAATCCTTCTCTAACTTCTTATCTTTTCAAAATTAATTTTCAAATCTTTTTCAATTAACTACTTGACTTTTTGTTTGTCTTACTATTTCTTATCTTTTTTCAAAACCACCTAACTACCTTTCTCTCTCTTATTTTCGAAAATCACTAACCACTTTTTCAAAATTCTTTTTTATTAACTAATTGTTTTAAATTCTAATTTTATTTTATTTTCCTTCTTAAATTCGAATTCTAACTAATAATTAAAATAAAAACAAAAATATTTTTCTTTTCTTTTAAATTAACTTTCGAATACTCTTCTCTTTCTCATCTCTTTCTATTTATTTTATTTACTAACACTTCTTTTCTTCTTAAAATTTGAACCCCCTCCCTCTCTATGTGTTCGAATTCTTCTTCTCCCTTCTTCATTCTATTCATTTATTCTTCTACTCACACAAAGGAATCTCTATACTGTGACATAGCAGATTCCTCTTCTTTTCTGTTCTCTTCTTTTTCATATGAGTAGGAACAAGGATAAGAATATTCTTGTTGAAGCTGATCTTGAACCTGAAAGGACTCTGAAGAGGAAGCTAAGAGAAGCTAAAGCACAAAACTCTGGAGAGGACCTAACAGAAATTTTCGAAAAAGAAGTAGAGATGGCAGCCGAAAATAACAACAATGGTGGAGATGCAAGGAAGATGCTTGGTGACTTTACTGCACCAACTTCTAACTTCTATGCATCTCAATTCCTGCAGTTGGAGTAAACAACTTTGAGCTTAAGCCTCAATTAGTTTCTCTAATGCAGCAGAATTGCAAGTTTCATGGACTTCCATTGGAAGATCCTCATCAGTTCTTAGCTGAATTCTTGCAAATCTGTGACACTGTTAAGACCAATAGAGTCAATCCTGAGGTCTACAAACTTATGCTTTTCCCCTTTGCTGTAAGAGACAGAGCTAGGATATGGTTGGACTCACAACCTAAAGAAAGCCTGAACTCTTAGGAAAAGTTGGCCAATACTTTCTTGGCCAAATTCTTTTCACCTCAAAAGTTGAGCAAGCTTAGAGTGGAAGTCCAAACCTTCAGACAGAAGGAAGGCGAATCCCTCTATGAAGCTTGGGAAAGATACAAGCAATTGATCAAAAGGTGTCCTTCTGACATGCTTTCAGAATGGAGTATCTTATGTATATTCTATGATGGTCCGTCTGAATTGTCTAAAATGTCATTGGATCACTCTGCTGATGGATCTCTTCATCTGAAGAAGATGCCTGCAGAAGCCCAGGAACTCATTGAGATGGTTGCAAATAACCAGTTCATGTACACTTTTGAAAGAAATCCTGTGAATAATGCGACAACTCAGAAGAAAGGAGTTCTTGAGATTGATACTCTGAATGCCATATTGGCTCAGAATAAAATATTGTCTCATCAAGTCAATATGATTTCTCAGAGTCTGACTGAAATGGAAGCTGCATCAGGCAGTACTAAAGAAGCCTCCCATGAAGGAGAAGCTTATGACCCTGAGAATCCTGCAATGGAAGAGGTGAATTGCATGGGAGAATCCTATGGAAACACCTATAATCCTTCATGGAGGAATCAACCTAATTTCTCATGGAAGGATCAACAGAAGCCTAATCAAGGCTTCAATAATAATGGTGGGAGAAATAGGTTTAGCAATAGCAAGCCTTTTCTATCATCTTCTGAGCAATAGACAGAGAATTCAAACAGAGCCACTCTGACTTAGCAACCATAGTCTCTGATCTATCTAAGACCACTCTCAGTTTCATGACTGAAACAAGGTCCTCCATTAGAAATTTGGAGGCACAAGTGGGTCAACTGAGTAAAAGAGTTACTGAAACCCCTCCTAGTACTCTCCCAAGCAATACAGAAGAGAATCCAAAGAGAGAGTGCAAGGCCATAAACACGTCCAACATGGCCGAACCTGTAGAGGAGGGAAAGGCAGTGAATTCCAGTGAGGAAAACCTCAATAGACGTTCACTGGCCACCAAGGAGTTCCCTAATGAGGAACCAAAGGAATCTGAGGCTCATACAGAGACCATAGAGATTCCATTGAACTTACTATTGCTATTCATGAGCTCTGATGAGTATTCTTCCTCTGAAGATGATGAATATATTGTTGAAGAGCAAGTTGCTCAATATTTAGGAGCAATCATGAAGCTGAATGCCATGTTATTTGGTAATGAGACTTGGGAGGATGAACCTCCATTGCTCATTAAGGAACTGAATGCATTGGTTTAACAGAAATTACCTCAGAAGAAACCGGATCCCAAAAAGTTCTTAATACCTTGCATCATTGGCACCATGACCTTTAAGAAGGCTTTGTGTGACCTTGGTTCAAGTATAAACCTCATGCCACTCTCTGTAATGGAGAAACTAGGTATCTTTGAGGTACAAGCTGGAAGAATCTCACTAAAGATAGCAGACAATTCAAGGAAACAAGCTTATGGACTTGTAGAGGATGTCTTAGTGAAGGTTGAAGGCTTTTACATCCCTGCTGACTTCATAATCCTAGACACTGGGAAGGATGAAGATGAATCCATCATCCTTGGAAGACCCTTCCTAGCCACAGCAAGAGCTATGATTGATGTGGACAGAGGAGAGTTAGTCCTTCAATTGAATGAGGACTACCTTGTGTTTAAGGCTCAAGGATCTTCTTCTGTAACCATAGAGAGGAAGCATCAAAGGCTTCTCTTAGTACAGAGTCAAACAGAGCCCCCACACTCAACTTCTAAGTTTGGTGTAGGGAGGCCATCATCAAGCTCTGAGTCTCTGTGAAGCTCTCTAAGAGCTCGCTGTCAAGCTATTGACATTAAAGAAGCGCTTGTTGGGAGGCAACCCAATATTACTTAATTATATTTAATTATATTCCATTGTTATTCTATGTTTTCTTTAGGTAGATGATCATGTGAAGTCATAAAAATAGCTGCAGAATTAAAGTAAAATAAAAAATAGCATAAAAAATAGAACACCCTGGAGGACAGGCTTCTGGCGTTTAAACGCCAGTAAGGATAGCAGAATGGGTGTTTAACACCCAACCTGGCAGCATTCTGGGCGTTAAATGCCAGAATGGGCAGCACTCTGGGCGTTTAATGCCAGAAAGGGGTGTCTGGCATCTGGCTGGCGTTAAACACCAAAAATGGCAGACAGATTGGCGTTTAACACCAGAAAAGGGTGTCTGGCTGGCGTTAAACGCTAGAAAGGGGCAGCAGACTGGCGTTTAACGCCAGGAAGGGTAGCAGAGCTGGCGTTTAATGCCAGAATTAGCACACAGAGGGCGTTTGAACGCCATATTGGTGCAAGGAGCAAAATTCCTTGACACCTCAGGATCTGTGGACCCCACAGGATCCCCACCTACCCCACCTCTTCTTCTCTCCTCTTCACACCTTTCCATAACACTCTTCCCCAAATACCCTTCACCTATCAAATCCTACCTTCTTTCCCGTATTCTCTTTACCACTCACATCCATCCATCATAAACCTCACATACCTCACCATTCAAATTCAAACCATTTCCCTCCCTAACCCACCCATTCTCACACGGATTCCCTCTCTCTCCTACCCTATAAATACCCATCCTCACTACCTTCACTTTCACACCTCACAAACACTTCTTCCCCACTTGACCGAAACTATCACCCCCCCTCTATCTCCATCATTTCTTCTTCTTCTACTCCTTTCTTTCTTCTTTTGCTCGAGGACGAGCAAACCTTTTAAGTTTAGTGTGGAAAAAGCCTTGCTTTTCATTTTTCCATAACCATCAATGGCACCTAAGACCGGAGAAACTTCTAGAAAGAGGAAAGGAAAGGCAATTGCTTCCACCTCCGAGTCATGAGAGATGGAGAGATTCATCTCAAAGGTCCATCAAGACCACTTCTATGAAGTTGTGGCCAAGAAGAAGGTGATCCCCGAGGTCCCCTTCAAGCTCAAAAAGAGTGAATATCCAGAGATCCGACATGAGATTCAAAGAAGAAGTTGGAAAACTCTCACCAACCCAATCCAACAAGTCAAAATCTTAATGGTTCAAGAGTTCTATGATAATGCATGGATCACTAGGAACCATGACCAAAGTATGAACTCAAACCCAAAGAATTGGATCATAATGGCTTGGGGGAATTACTTGTATTTTAGTCCGGAAAATATAAGGTTGGCATTTAACTTGCCAATGATGAGAGGAGATCCTCATCCTTTCACTAGAAGGGTCAACTTTGATCAAAGGATGGACCAAGTCCTCATGGACATCTGTGTGGAAGGAGCTCAATGGAAGAGACTCAAGAGGCAAGCCGGTTCAATTAAGAAGGCTTGACCTCAAGCCCGTGGCTAGGGGATGGTTGGAGTTCATCCAACGCTCTATCATTCCTACTAGCAACCGGTCTGAAGTTACCGTGGACCGGGCTGTCATGATCCATAGTATCATGATTAGAGAGGAAGTAGAAGTTCATGAGATCATATCCCTAGAACTCTACAAAGTGGCGGACAAGCCCTCTACTTTGGCAAGGTTAGCCTTCCCTCATCTCATCTGTACCCTATGCAATTCAGCTGAAATTGTCATAGAGGAAGACATCCTCATTGAAGAGGACAAGCCCATCACTAAGAAAAGGATGGAGCAAACAAGAGAGCCCACTCATGGACCTCAACAAGAGCATGAGGAAATTCCTCATCAAGAAATCCCTGAGATACCTCAAGGGATGTACTTTACTCCACAAAACTATTGGGAGCAAATCAACACCTCCTAAAGAGAACTGAGTTCTAACATGGGGCAACTAAGGATGGAGCACCAAGAGCACTCCATTATCCTTAATGAAATCAGAGAGGACCAAAGAACCATGAGGGAAGAACAACAAATGCAAGGAAGAGACATAGAGGAGCTAAAGCATTCCATAAGATCTTCAAGAGGAAGAACTAGCCGCCATCACTAAGGTGGACCCGTTCTTTAATTTCCTTGTTCTTAATTTTCTGTTTTTCGAAATTTATGCTTTATGTTTTGTCTATGTTTGTGTCTTTATTACATGATGTCTAGTGTCTATGTCTTAAATCTATGAATGTCCTATAAATCCTTCACCTTTTTTAAATGAAAAATGTTTTTAACTACAAAAGAACAAGGAGTACATGAATTTTGAATTTTATCTTGAAATTATTTTAATTATTTTAATGTGGTGGCAATACTTTTTTTTTCTGAATGAATGCTTGAACAGTGCATATTTTTGAATTTGTTGTTTATGAATGTTAAACTTGTTGGCTCTTGAAAGAATAATGGAAAAGGAGAAATGTTATTGATAATCTAAAAAATCATAAAATTGATTCTTGAAGCAAGAAAAAGCAGTGAATAGACAAAGCTTGCGAAAAAAAGAGAAAAAATGCGAAAAAAATAAAGAAAAAAAGAAAGAAAAAGAAAAAGCAAGCAGAAAAAGCCAACAGCCCTTTAAACCAAAAGGCAAGGGTAAAAAAGGATCCAAGGTTTTGAGCATTAATGGATAGGAGGGCCCACAGGAATAAAATCCTGGCCTAAGCGGCTAAATCAAGCTGTCCCTAACCATGTGTTTGTGGCGTGAAGGTGTCAAGTGAAAAGCTTGAGAATGAGTCGTTAAAGTCGTGGTCCAAAGCAAAAAGAGTGTGTTTAAGAGCTCTGGGCACCTCTAACTGGGGACTTTAGCAAAGCTGAGTCACAATCTGAAAAAGTTCACCCAGTTATGTGTCTGTGGTATTTATGTATCCGGTGATAATACTAGAAAACAGAATGCTTAGAGTCACAGCCAAGACTCATAAAGTAGCTGTGTTCAAGAATCAACATACTGAACTAAGAGAATCAATAACACTATCTGAATTCTGAGTTCCTATGGATGCCAATCATTCTAAACTTCAAAGGATAAAGTGAGATACCAAAACTGTTCAGAAGAAAAAAGGCTACAAGTCCCGCTCATCTAATTGGAACTAAGTTCATTGATAAGTTTGGGATTTATTGTATTTTCTCTTCTTTTTATCCTATTTTGTTTTTAGTTGCTTGGGGACAAGCAACAATTTAAGTTTGGTGTTGTGATGAGCGGATAATTTATACATTTTTTGGCATTGTTTTTACATAGTTTTTAGTATGTTTTAGCTACTTTTTACTATATTTTTATTAGTTTTTAATCAAAAATCATATTTCCGGACTTTACTATGAGTTTGTGTGTTTTTCTATAATTTCAGGTATTTTTTGGCTGAAATTGAGGGACTTGAGCAAAAATCTGATTCAGAGACTGAAAAAGGACTGCAAATGCTGTTGGATTTTGACCCTCCTGCACATGAAGTGGATTTTCTGGAGCTACAGAAGCCTAATTGGTGCGCTCTCAATTGCATTAGAAAGTAGACATCCTGGGCTTTCCTGAAATATTTAATAGTCCATACTTTTCCCCAGATTTGATGGTCCAAACTGGCGACCAAAGCCAGGCTAAAACATCTTAGCGTAAAACGCCCAAACTGGCACCAGAATTAGAGTTAAACGCCCAAACTGGCACCCAAGCTGGCGTTTAACTCTAGGAACAGCCTATGAATGAAAAAGCTTCAATGATCAGCCCAAGCACACACCAAGTGGGCCCCGGAAGTGTATTTCTACACTATCTGCACTTAGTTACTCATTTTCTGTAAACCTAAGTTACTAGTTTAGTATAAATAGCACTTTTTACCATTGTATTCATATCTCTAGACGTTTAGTCCTTAGACTAGACGATTATGCTATCATAGACCATTATCCACATTTGGAGGCTGGCCTCACGGCCATGCCTAGACCTTTTTTCACTTATGTATTTTCTACGGTGGAGTTTCTACACCCCATAGATTAAGGTGTGGAGCTCTGCTGTTCTTCATGAATTAATGCAATTACTACTGTTTTCTATTCAATTCACGCCTACTTCTTCTACAAAATATACTCTCGTACTTAATTCAGTTAAGTCAGAATGAAGGGGTGACCCATGACAATCACCCAATCTTCGTTACTCGCTTAGCCAAGATCCGTGTGCCTGACAACCACAAAGCGGTCTACATGATGTTCAACGTAGTCATTGGACGACAGCCGGAGTATATTCTCTTAGATATCTAATACACGGACCGAGTTCGTGAGATTAGTATCTTCGTTGTATAGGCTAGAATTATTGGCAGAATTCCTGGGATCTGGAAATTCTAAACCTTATCTGTGGTATTCTGAGTAGGATCCGGGAAGAATGACTGTGACGAGCTTCAAACCTGCGAATGTTGGGCGCAAGTGATAGTGTGCAAAAGGAAAGCAGAGGACCATTTTCACTGAGAGGATCTTACAGCTTGCCATGGAAGGAAGTAACGCATGGTGCGATGAAGGCAATAGGAAAGCAGAGGTTCAGAAGCAACAAAGCATCTTTATACGCTTATCTGAAATTTCCACCAATGAATTACATAAGTAACTTTATTTTATTTTATGTTTTATTTATATTTTAATTATCAAAACCCCATAACCATTTAAATCCGCTTGACTGAGATTTACAAGATGACCATAGCTTGCTTCAAGCCGACAATCTCCGTGGGATCGACCCTTACTCACGTAAGATTTATTACTTAGACGACCCAGTGCACTTGCTGGTTAGTTGTGCGGAGATGTGAAAAGTGTGAATCACGATTTTTGTGCACCAAGGTTCCCATAGCGGTTACAGTTTCGACAAAATTTATACTTTCTATCTGTGGCAGCAAAGATATCTGACTTTTCCATAATAGTAGACACAGAGATCAAAGAGAGGACAGAAAATCACAATTTCGGAGCAAAAAACGAGAAAACAGACGACAAAATTGGAAAGAGCTCACAAAAAAAACCCTAGGGAGGGCCATTGTATGACACGTCAACTGCCATGTCAGATTCCACGTCAACAGGAAGTGACATGTGGCAACGTCTGAGTGGAGAAGAGAAGCCACGTCAGCACTGAGTCAGCAAGGGTGGTGAGCGGGTCACGAAGCGGTCTGGGTCAGGTCGGGGCGAGCGCGGGTTACTAGAGGCGCAGATTCTGCGACACGTGGTGCTTGCTGGACCGGTGGATCGTGGCTGAAGACCGAACGGTGGTGGGTGGGTGCTGATCCTGGGGGAGTAGCTTCGTGATAAACCCCGATTTCGTGGTTTATCTTGTGCTTTTTTTGGGGGATTTTGTCACTTTTTCTCGCATTTATTCAATGAAATAGCATGGTTTTGTAATTCTCCCTTGAATTTTGCTTAAGTGTAAAAACATGCTTTTTAGGCCCTAAATTGGTGATTTTAATTCACTTTAATTCCATTCAATGTCTTGATGCGTTTGATGAGTGATTTCAGGTCCACAAGGCAAGTATTGGATGGAAGAAATGAGGAGAAAAGCATACACAAAGGGAGAATGCATGGAGAAACAAGGAATGGGAATGCACCAAAGGACGCGCATGCGCACCAGGCGTGCATGCGCAGAAGTGATTTCACCTATGGATGCGCACGCGTACATATCGTGTCCGCGCGGATTGAGAATTTGCCATTGACGCGCACGCGCACATGGCGCGCACGCGCAGATACCCTCACGTGGCCCACTTGAAGGCAAAATGCTGCGGGCAATTTCTGAGCTGCCCAGGCCCAAATCCTACTTGTTTCTGAGTGTATTTCATGCAGAATTGAAGTCCAAGCAAAGGGGGAGCAATTAGTTTAGCCAACATGAGCCTTTAGTTAGTTTTCTAGAGAGAGAAGCTCCCTCTTCTCTCTGGAATTAGGTTAGGATTAGGTTAGATTATCTCAATTTCATGTTTGAATATTAGATCTTATCTTGTTTCTTTGATAATTTCTCATTTCTACATCTTGACCCTCTTAGTTTTTATGTCAATTCCTCATTTTGCTCTCTTTTATGATGATGACTCATGTTGGATTTGTTTACATTTAATGCAATTTGATGTTGATGTTTCTTTACTTGATTAATTGAGTTGTGACCTCACTTTTCTTGTAATTAATAGTGATAGATTTTGATATCCTTGCATTTTATGGTGTTGATTTTTATTGCACTCCAAGTGTTCGATGAAATGTTCTCTTTAGTTCTTGAGTAGTTTTATCAACTCTTGGCCTAAGCCAAGGGACTTGAGTGATCTTGAGTTTTTGGGCATAATGGATTTAGTAATTTGAGAACCCTGTATGATCAATTTGAAGCTCATTGACGCTAACCCACTACTAAGCTAATTAGTAGGTAGGTTAGGACTTATGGGTGGATGTGATTAGGCCTATTTGACATACTTCCGGTCTAGGAGTAAATATTACGTACTTAAGGCTTCGAGAAGTAGACTTAATGGGTTGGCCTCTCATAATTGTCAATAATAGGTTTGTTAACTGGGATGGTGATCTCGAGTACCCAAGTCTTAGCCAAGAGTTCGTTATTTTGTTTTCTTTATTTACTCGCTCAATTTACTTTCTTGCCATCTCATAAACAAAATCCCTTTTTACCCCATCATGACCACTACGCATGCACTCCACTGTGTTCTAGGGAGACGACCCGGAGTCTAAATACTCCGGTTAATTCTTATTTGGGGTTTGTTCTTCGTGACAACTCAATATTTTTGATTGGGAGGATTGTTTGTTGGTGTAGAACTATACTTTACAACGAGAATTCATTCAATTGAGGAAATTCTATATCAACAAGAGTTCGTCCATCAAAATGGCGCCGTTGCCGGGGAACCAACGGTGCTATGTTATTGGTTATTGTACATATTGTGAATAGCTTGAACTTTGGTTTGTTTTCCAGTTTTTACCAGTTAGGGTTTTATCTTCTTTATTTCTTATTGCCTTTTGTCTTTATTTTCTATTTCATTATGAATTCTCATCCTTTTGGTTTTGAGCGCAGTTCAAACTATGTTGTAGGAAATGGAAGTTCCAATGAGGATATGCATCAAGGATTTGGAAATCAAGGATGGGAGGAACTTCAAGCTTATGAACAACCTTCATGGCAACAACCTCCTACGAACTCCTATGGGTATAATTCTGATCTTAATGTATACCAGTCCAATGTGTGTGATGACCTTTATTATGGTTGTCAACCACAATCATCATATGCATGTGACCCCATTCCTCAATATAGCTACACATCATACTCACAAGCCTCACACCAATATTCCACTCTACATGACCATAATTCATACATACCATATCAACCACCATTCGAATCATATATAAAATAACCACCATCCCAATACCAATATTCCCAAGAGCCACAAATTCCACATACACCACCTCAAGAACTCCGCCAACATGAACCACCTTTCGATTACAACAATTTTCCATTTACCGATGAATTCTCTCCTCCAACACCACCTCCCGATGAAGCCTTCATATCAGAACTAAGAGACCTTGAATCTCACATCTTAAGGCGGCAAGAGGAGGATGAAACTAAGTTTACGGAGCTAAGAGTAAGGATAGCTAGCATCGTAGAAGCCGTGAACCACTTAATATCTCACTTGAGTTCATGCACCTTAAGTACCCCCATTGTTGAATGTGGAGAAACAATCAAGGAGCTTAGTGAGGATGTGAACTTGAAGCTCCATGATGAGGAGGAAGAATTGAAGCAACAAGGACAACAAGAGGAGAAGACAGAGATTAGCGAACAAAAGGAAGCAGTGGATGGATGTTTAGGATACGTTGAGCGCATAAAGAAATCGCAATTTGAAGAACCCTCCTCCAAGGAGTTTGGAAGGAATGTTAAAGAAAAGAGTAATGTTGCAGAAGTAAATAGAGAGTCGAAGGAAATTGATCAAGAAGTAGGTTCCATCACTAGTGATTTTTTGCTTATGTTGATCAACCCCCTTGACGATCTTGTTGAACCCTTCCCCAGTGGACTAGAAAGCACGGTTGAGGAAGACTTGAAACCCCCAAGGCCTACTGAAAATGAAGAACTGGGAGAAGTATTCCAAGCAACAAGCGCCCCTATCTATGATGATTCTAAATCAACATACGATCCGTCCGAGTTTGAAGAGTCCTTCTCCAAAATGTCTAGATTCGACGATAAGGTAGATTTTGCTTTACTTCCTATCTATGATGAGAGTGATGGGGAGGAAATAGAAGAAATCGGTGAAGAAGGATGTGAACTTGAGAAAGCTTGGCATGAGGAGGAACTTGAAGAACCTTGCCAAGTGGTGGAAACCTCTAGAAGAGGATGGACGGGAGTAGAACATGCGTTATCAAGATCTTTGGGAACCCCTCCACCTAGTTCGTCATCCAATCCTCCGCTTGAGTGGGTAAAACTTCTAACTCTCAGTTTTATTATCCCACTTGAGTATGGTTTGCTTGAAATGGATGGCCAACTCAGGGCACTTTGTGGAATTAAGCGAAAGAGGAGGATGTTTAGTGGTTGGCGATCTAAATCTAGGTTCATTATGGTGGGAAGCTCAAAATTGGAGAGCATGGATTGGTGTAATGTTCAAGTAAATGGGTCTAGGAGAGTAGTTTGGTGCTTCCATAAGAATTCTATTTTCTCGTCGCCCGGACAAAGTCAAGGCAGTCAACTAGAGGATGGGTGCGACGACAAGATATGGGATCCTGGATTATCCTATGATAGTCAATTTTGGGAGCTCGCGTCTTGGAAAGAACCTCACCAAAGCTTAATGAAGAAGGTTGGAACGTCTGACAATCGATTGAAGGACAAGCACTTTTGGAGGTTCAAGGATGGATACAAGCATAAGCCGCCTTGACAAGAAGCCTCCCAATGTCCAACTTAAGGACTTAAACTAAAAGTGCTTGGTGGGAGATACACCACCATAGTAAACTCTTTCTATTCTCTTGTAGATATAATGAATGAATGAATTGAGTTCCATTGTACAGAGTTTCTTTATTTCTGGGCATATTTTTCTTTGCTTGCTAAGTTTTCTATGCATTCTATGCTTTGATAGGGGATGAATCTTTGAATTGAGTTTTTGCTTGAACTGCAAGTTTTCTCAAGTTGTTTGAAAGATCCTATATGTTTCAAAATGTGCTTAATATTACATCTTAGCTAGTTTAGAGTCTTGAAGAAGAATGGAAATTTTGGAGGTCCTTTGATGCTCTTTAAAAGAAGAGAGAGAGAAAAAAAAAAGCCAACCTACGCGCAAGCGAAAGGCGCGCGCGCGCAGGCTACCCATTTCGGCTATCTGGGCCAAAGACCAGAGAGTTGTGCCATTTTTGGGCCAACTCTGTGTCTCAACCCACGCAGATGCATGTTGTACGCGTCCGCGCCACCCCCTGTTTCTTTATACACGCGTTGGCGTACTTCGCGCCTCCGCGCCCATTCCATAGGCTCATACCATCCACGCGAATGCGCAAGGTGCGCGCGCGCGTCGATGCGTTTTCACATCACCTAGGCCAAAGGACCCGAGAGTGCCAACTCTGGGCCTCTTTTGTGCCTCTGGCCCAGGATACTCGCGCGGGCGCGCACTGTACGCGTCCGCGCCAACCCTTAACTCGTCCATATGCGCGTTGGCGCATGTGGCGCTTCTGCGCCACCTCCCTATTTCCGATCACCCATGCTGACGCGCACGGTGCGCGCTCGCACGGATTCAAAATCCTCATTTAACCAGAGACGCGAAGCCCTAGCGCATTCGCGCACTACCCCTTCGTCCCTTTCACCCCCAACGTTCCATCTCCCTCCATTGCTAACCGTCACCCCTGCAACCACCAGCACTCCGGCGAGCCCTCTGGCACACTGCCGCCGCCATCCTCGTGCATACCCTCACCCCTCTTCCCCACTCTCTCACTCTCTCACTCCTCTGCCCCTCCTCTCTGTTTTCTCTGACTCTGCTCTACCCCGTCATCGCCCTCGACAGCTGCAACCCCACCGTCGCCAGCGAACCCTCCGGTGACATCCCAAGCCACCACTCTTGCCCCGGCCGCTCTTCTTCTTTTTTCTCTTTTTTTTTTGCCGTTCAATCTCTGCACCTCAGGTTCTTGCTTCCCCTGTTCTACATTCTTTTTACAACTTACTGTAATTCCATTAATTTAGTTAGAATTAGCTTAGTTAGTTATTTTAGTTTGATTTAGGTGGTTAGCGAATCTGGGCTGAGTATTGGATTTAGGCATTGTTTGAATTTCTGTTGCTGTGTGAAATTGCTCTGTTTTGCTGCATTATTTTGTGTTCATGTAATGTGTTAATGCTGCTTGCTTGAGATGGATTGGTGAAGGGAGTGCTGATTGAAGCAACTACCCCTGTTCTCTGTGTTGTCTGCATTGCCTTGTGCTGAACTATTGGCTATCTGTTATATTCATATGAACTTGTATATGTGTGATTTTGTGCTTCTAATTGTTAATGAATTCATATGAAATTTGATTTGACTGTTTGAATTTGGAAAATGGCCAATTTGCTGCTGAAATGCTGCCGGATTTTTCTTAACCACAGTTTTTGTGTTGATCTTGTTTGATGAATGTAGCAACCCCTAGTTGATGAATTCAGTTCAATTAGAGTTTTGTTGCTTAAATGGTTTTGGAAAATCTATAGGAACAAGTTTTGGTATCGTTTAACCTCTTTGCTTGCTATGCATGATGGCTTGCATATAGGCATTAAATGGTTTGAATAAACTTTCTAATTGACCATCACTTGTGATTTCCTTAAAAATTTTTGCCTCTTTTGCATGGACACACAAGTTCGAACGTTCTCATCTATGTGACCAATTAGTTCATTATGTTCATACGTTGTCTCAGTGAGTTACATAGACCATGAGATTTCCAATTAACATTTGAACTTGTGACTTGTGTGCATTATTAGAATTGGTGTTAAATGTGCTTGATTTACTTGTTTCTCAAGGTATTAATTTCACCAACATTGCTAGTGATCCTTGCATTGATTGATGGTTTGTTTCACATTAACTGCTTTCTAGCTACATCATATTTCATCATCAATGACTTGATGCAATTTATGATTGTGAACATGCTTACATCCCTGTTTTGTGCGTTCCTTTCGAGTTGAGTCAGTAATCGCCATATCACTAATTTTCAAACTGATTTCTAACTTTAACCTGTTTAACCACCTGACTTCTTTTGGTTTTCAATTTAACCCTTTATATCATTCTTTTAGATATGGTGCTTTCTAAGCTCAGTGAACAAGCAATGTGCAAAATATGGTTTGAATTCTTGGTTTGAAGTTTGGTATAAATTCTGAATTCTGTTTGCTTGCATTCCAAGAGATCTCATTTCTTCTTTCGCTTCATGAGTTGGCTTTGCTTTGAGTGCTTTATGTTTCATTGGCTATCTGCTTATATTGTATTATCTCTGTTTTTTAGGATGTCGGATAAAGGAAAAGCTATAGCCACCACTTCCAAAAAGAGGAAGCGCTCCAAGACCTCTACCCCCTTACTATATGCTAATTATGCCAAGAACCCGCTGAATGATGAAGATATAGAAAATCAGTCACTTCCATCCACTGATTCAATCAAATTCCCCAACCTCTACTGCGAGCTACGCTTCTCCCGTTATACAAAGAAAAACTTGAACATTGAGAAGAAGCTGAATCTTCCCAATGACGTGAGGAGTGCTATAAACGCCCGTATTTCAGAGTTGGGATTGGATTTTGTTGATAGGGACCTAGGAAGGATTAACGTTTCATGGGTTAAAGAGTTTTACTGTAACTTCTTCCGAGTAAACTTGGATTCAGTGCACGTAAGGGGTAGAGAGATTATGATCACTGAGGAGGCTATAGGGGATGCACTGCTTTGCAGAGTTGGTACTCCTGAGACTTGTGCCTACCAGTAAGCAGATGTGGCTATCCTCTCCATGACTTTTGACTATGAGGTGCTTAGGCGCGTGATTGCTACACCAGATGCTCCCTGGGTGATGGATGCGAACAACAAGAAGCCTAAGGGGATGCTATCTGCATATCTGTCTAGGGAGGCTAGGACCTGGCAGCAGATCTTAGCCCACTACGTCCTGCCAACCACTCACTTATCAGAGATCCCGATGGATATGCTGACTCTGATTGGGTGTGTCATGGAAGGGAAGGAGGTGTATTTCCCACGACTGATTAGGCACGACGCCTTGACCGGATAGATCAGGTGTTTGCATCACAGGGCATTGAGCTCCCTCCACTTCCAGGCTCTCCCGCCTCTGACGAGCAGGACCAGGAAGAGGAGCATAGTGAGGAGCTGACACAGCAGGAGGCACCACCAGAGACGCAGACCACCACTGAGGTCCAGCAACCTCCTGAGGTCCAGCATGACATTCCACAGCCAGTACTTGAGCCACAGCCAGTACCACCTCCAGTCCCACAGCCCGAGCCTGAGCATGAGCCACAGCCTGGTGCAATTGTTGACCCCCATCCCGAGCTTAATTCTAAAGTGTGGGGAGGTCACCGTTCGTGACCGGTGTTTGCATCCATGTGGTGAACTTTCAGACTCTTATTTCTATTCGCTACATGGATTGCTAAAAATCTAGTCAACCCTTTTTTTATATAAGAAATGTGTTTTGATTGAAAAAGGGGTAAACTAGGAAATTTTTTAAAATTTTCTAAATCACAATATTGCATTAGAATAAGCTTAATCAATATGATGAAAATTTCCAAGAAACTCATTTTTAGGGCACCACCGCAATTGGTTGAAATTTTTTTTAGAACTTGCTTGAGCTATATACTTGTGGATCATGTTTTGAGCTGAGAACACAAGCATGTGAGAATTGAGCATAATTGTGTGGCTACATCACGTATAACCACTTATTTTCATTCTTGTGTGCATTACTCTCCTCCTATGATTGTAATCCTTAATCTGTTTAAATCTATATGTCCATTATGTTGTGTATACATGCATTTGTATGATTGAGGCCATTGTTCAATTAGCTCACTTACCCAAAATAGCTTACCCTTTTATCTTCCATTGTTAGCCGATTTTGAGCCTACGCTTAACCCACTTGTTCTTAATTGTAGCACATTACAAGCCTAAGTGAAAAACAATAAATATCCCTTAATTTGGATCTTTGATTAGCTTAGGCTAGTGAGAGTGTTTGTCAATTGATTTTGGGAGAGTTAAGAACATTGAGTAGAGATAGAAGTGTAATTTTTATCTTTGTTGAAAATATTGGGAATTGGGTACATACTCATGTATTAATCATGTGTAAACCATGTGCATTGATGTTCTAGTGTATATATTTTAGTTATATATATATATATAGAAAAGAAAGAAAAAGAAAAGCAATAAAAAGGGGACAAAATGCCCCAAAGTGAAATTCAATAAGAGTCAATGCATAGGTGTGGCGATCAAAAGAGAATACATGAGTGTGTGAGAAAAGTGAAGAATGGGTAGTTAGGTTTGCTCAGAATTGTATAGGTCATCATAGGTTAGGTAGGAAGTTTAAGTTAAACAAAGATTCGAATTTCTAGCTCACTTAACCACATGCACCCTACCTTGACCCTAGCCCCGTTACAACCTGTGGGAAAGACCTGATGATAGTTGTATGCATGCATAAAGTAAGTTTTGATTGTTAGATGAAAAACAAATCTTGGAAATCATGATTAGGGAGGAAATGAGTGAATCAACCGCATACACTTGAGTGCCTAGAGCGGATACACATCCGGTGAGGGTTCGATCGCTCAAGTACATGTTTCCACCCATGATCATCCTTTCTTGCAAGTTTGTGAACTTTTTCAATGATTCAATCCAATTGTGGTTTGCTTCATTGCTAATACCTTAGCCCTTGTGCTTATATGCGTATTCTTGGAGGTTGATTTATCTTGACTAAGCCATTGCATCATGTAGATAGATTGCATTTAGTAGTTGCATTGAATAAATATTAATACCCTTTTGCTTCTTCTTGATTTTAGCATGAGGACATGCTTAGTTTAAGTGTGGGAAGATTTGATAAACTCCGATTTCTTGATTTATCTTGTGCTTATTTTGGGCGGATTTTGTCACTTTTTCTCCCATTTATTCAATGAAATAGCATGGTTTTGTAATTCTCCATTGAATTTTGCTTAAGTGTAAAAACATGCTTTTTAGGCCCTAAATTGGTGATTTTAATTCACTTTAATTCCATTCGATGCCTTGATGCATTTGATGAGTGATTTCAGGTCCACAAGGCAAGTATTGGATGGAAGAAATGAGGAGAAAAGCATACACAAAGGGAGAATACATGGAGAAACAAGGATTGGGAATGCACCAAAGGATGCGCACGCGCACAAGGCGTGCACGCGCAGAAGTGATTTCACCTATGGACGCGCACGCGTACATATCGATACCCTCACGTGGCCCACTTGAAGGCAAAACGCTGGGGGCGATTTCTGAGCTGTCCAGGCCCAAATCCAACCTATTTCTGAGTGTATTTCATGCAGAATTGAAGTCCAAGCAAAGGGGGAGCAATTAGTTTAGCCAACATGAGCCTTTAGTTAGTTTTCTAGAGAGAGAAGCTCCCTCTTCTCTCTAGAATTAGGATAGGATTAGGTTAGATTATCTCAATTTCATGTTTGAATATTAGATCTCATCTTGTTTCTTTGATAATTGCTCATTTCTACATCTTGACCCTCTTAGTTTTTATGTCAATTCCTCATTTTGCTCTCTTTTGTGATGATGACACATGTTGGATTTGTTTACATTTAATGCAATTTGATGTTAATGTTTCTTTACTTGATTAATTGAGTTGTGACCTCACTTTTCTTGCAATTAATAGTGATAGATTTTGATATCCTTGCATTTTATGGTGTTGATTTTTATTGCACTCCAAGTGTTCAATGAAATGTTCTCTTTAGTTCTTGAGTAGTTTTATCAACTCTTGGCCTAAGCCAAGGGACTTGAGTGATCTTGAGTTTTTGGGCATAATGGATTTGGTAATTTGAGAACCCTGTGTGATCAATTTGAAGTTCATTGACACTAACCCACTACTAAGCTAATTAGTAGGTAGGTTAGGACTTATGGGTGGATGTGATTAGGCCTATTTGACATACTTCCGGTCTAGGAGTAAATATTACGTACTTAAGGCTTCGAGAAGTAGACTTAATGGGTTGGCCTCTCATAATTGTCAATAATAGGTTTGTTAACTGGGATGGTGATCTTGAGTACCCAAGTCTTAGCCAAGAGTTCTTTATTTTGTTTTCTTTATTTACTCGTACAATTTACTTTCTTGCCATCTCATAAACAAAACCCCTTTTTACCCCATCATGACCAATACGCATGCACTCCACTGTGTTCTAGGGAGACGACCCGGAGTCTAAATACTCCGGTTAATTCTTATTTGGGGTTTGTTCTTCGTGACAACTCAATATTTTTGATTGGGAGGATTGTTTGTTGGTGTAGAACTATACTTTACAACGAGAATTCATTCAATTGAGGAAATTCTATATCAACAAGAGTTCGTCCATCACTTCGCGACACGTGGGTCAATCCTGGATGTTGATGCTGAGATCAGACAGTCCTAGAAGCGTTTGGAAGATGGAAAAGAAGCAAAACAAATGACGACCATCAGACGGCGTATGGCGGCGCGTGCAGTGGTTTCCAGTGATGAGACTGGTCTCATTGAACTCGCAACAACGAGACGAAGACGGTGGTAGGGGCGGTGACGAACCAAAGCATTGGGAAAAGAGCGAAAAAGCATCAAAGGAGTGACAAAGGGTAAGAAAAGAATGGCACAGAGAAAAAGTGCAAAAACTACGGTGATTTCACCAGAAGGAAAATAACTTATTCTCTTTAAGGAGGATACCATGGCTCTGATGGTTCTATTGACCATTATAAAGAACGATTGGTTGCCCAGGGTTGTACGCAAGAGTATGGTATTGACTATGAAGAGACTTTTGCTCCTATTGGTCGTCTAACATCTATTCGAGCTCTTCTTGCCATTGCTACGGTCAAAAAATGGTCTCTCAGTCAGATGGATGTGAAGAATGCATTTTTTAATGGAGATTTGAAAAACAGGTCTATATGAAACCCACTCCAGGTTATCCTTGTCCTTCTAGTAAAGTTTGTCTCCTTCACAAGGCACTCTATGGACTTAAGCAAGCTCCTCGTGAATGGTTTGACAAGTTCAGCACTACCATATGCAGTCTTGGTTTCACTTGCAGCCCTCATGAGAATGCTCTCTTTATTCATAAAAGTGAACGTGGAGTTGTTCTTCTACTTATGTATGTTGATGACATGATCATTACTGGAGATGATGTTGATGGTATCTCTGATCTCAAGGCATCCTTTCAGCGTACTTTTGAGATGAAAGATCTTGGTTCTCTCAGCTATTTTCTTGGTCTAGAAGTCATATCCACCGATGATGTCATCTATCTCTCTCAAGCTAAATATGCTTTAGATCTTCTTGCTCGAGCTGGAATTACAGATAGTCGCACTGAGTCTACCCATCTTGAGCCTAATGTTCGATTTACTCCTATGAATGGCACTGTTTTGGATAATCCTACTTTTTATCGATAGCTAGTTGGAGGACTCGTCTACTTAACTGTCACCTGACCAGAATCGCCTATCCAGTTCATATTCTTAGCCAGTTCTTGTCAGCTCCTCGTACTACGCACTATGCGGCAGTTCTTCACATTCTTTGATACATCAAAGGCACCCTGTTCCATGGCCTTTACTTTTTTGCCCATTCCTCCTTGTCCCTTCAGGCATACTCCGATGCTGATTGGGCTGGTGATCCCACTGATCATCGTTCTACTATTGGTTACTGTTTGTTTCTTGGCGACACTCTCATTTCTTGGCGTGCTAACAAGAAAACATTCACTGCTCGTTCAAGCACAGAGGCTGAGTACCGTGATCTCGCTGACATCACTGCTAAGGTTGTCTTGATTCATTGGCTTCGAGATTTGGGTGCTCCTCAGTCGTCCTTTACTGATGTTTTTTGTGACAACTGCAGTGCTATTCAGATTTCCCATAATGATGTGTTCCATGAACGCACCAAACACATTGAGATTGATTGCCACTTTGTTCGGCAACGTATCCTTAGTGGTGATGTTCGTCTCATCGTTGTTGGAACACTGGAACAGACCGCAGATATCTTCACGAAGGCTCATCATCCGACTCGTTTTCGGACTCTGTTATCCAAACTCAAGATGGTATCCTTAGCTCCCACTTGAGTTTGAGGGGAGATGTTAAGAGAATCATTAGAATTGAATTAGATCAATTAGTATTATTTGTACTTATATAGTGGATCTGTATATTAATTGTAGGATTCTATACTTTTATTACTTTGATTCTACTAGTAGCTATATAAACTCTTGTACATTGTACTTTCAAACAACCTAAATAATACACTATTTCAGATTACTCTCCTATTTCTAATAGTTGCAACACCACTTGAGGTGAGAGCTCAGACCAAAAACATGGCAAACGAAACGTCAGCAAAGTGAAAGGTAAAAAAAGCTTTTCAGGTGAAAGATAATAAAAGCTTTTCACTTGCTTAAATGTCATGTTTAATATTTTGATACAAATTCATTTGTGATTTATTTCAAACTATTTGTTTACTAGTGCTGGCAAAGACTTTAGAGCGCGAGCCTATTCAAACTGAAGTCTTCAAGTATCCCTACACTCAGATGGAGAATAAGCTGCTCTGCGTCAATACGCAGTCCGAGAGGTTATTGAAGCATGAGTATTTTTTCTATATTTTTTTATTATTTTAGATGTGAATTTATTGAATTTTATTGAGTTTTTAGTGCTTGAAGCCTATTTAGATACTACTTTGAGGTGCATTGTGGTTTTATTTGTTTGAGGACAAATTTGGACAAGTTTGACAGAAATCGTGCAGAGAAAAATGAAAAAATTTGATGTTCCCAAGTTGGCACGAAACGCCGCTACCTGGCATTTAGCGCCAGAAAGACAGCAAGACCAGAAACCTCTCTGCCTCAGCGGCGCTGGCGTTTAGCGCCAGTAGCGCGAATATGATTTTCAAGGAAGGCTTCGTTGGTTTAGATTTTCTTTCATATTTAGTTTTATTTTATTTTCTTTTGGTTATTATTATTTCAAAACACAATGTTTTAGGATTAGAATTTATTATTCTATTTTATTTTCAAATCAACATACGTTATATATAAAAGGGAAAAGATTTAGTCCTTCGGGCTCCTTCTCTCTCTTTACCTCATTCTACACTCTACACACTTTTGAACCCTAGTTTTTCTCAAAGCCATGAGCAACTAAACCTACATTGTTAAATTTAGGTACTCTATTTACTCTATGGATTAATACTATTGTCACTCTATTTTAATTATTGTATTGATTCAAATTCAAGGATTACTTTCGTTCTTCATCTTATGAATTTGAGTCTATCGAAAAGTAACTCTTGTTCTACATGAATTCTTGTTGATTTTTCGAAAAGTTAACCTACTTGAATAATAGCTTGTAAGTAATTCCTCCTAAGTCACTAATTACTTGGACTTAATGGGATACGTAACATATAATCCTCTTATATTTTGGTAATTAGGGTTTTTGCGGCTAATAAACTAGAATTGGACATAACCCTTTAATCTACATTAAGTGACCAAGGAATTGGCGGTTGATTAGATTAGAGGAGACTAAATTACTAAGGAATTATGGTTTTGTCAATTAGGGTTTGCCATGAGTTGGATCTTACATGATTAAAATAGTTGGAAAAAAACATTAATCCGGAAAAATAAATATCTCTGAAACCTTAACTATTTTCTCACATACTTTTCACACCAAATTTACTAATTGCTTTCTTAATTCCTGAATTGCTGTTTGATGCTTTTGAACCCAAAACACTATTTTCTACTTGTCTGACTAAGTGAATCACTCAATTATTATTCCTTGTAATTTACTTTCTGTTGATCAACTTCACACAATTCACTCAATGTTAGCTTGACTAAACTAATCACCCACTAAAGTTGCTTGATCCATCAATCCCTGTGGGATTGACCTCACTCTAAGTGAGTTTTACTACTTGATGCGACCCGGTATACTTGCCGGTGAGTTTTAGGTGATTGGAATTCGTTTTTCTGAAATATCCTATCAAGTTTTTGGCGGGTAGAATTGAGAGCTCTCTCTCTTAATTTTCCTTTTTGAGTTGAGATTGGAAAGGAGATCTGAGTTTTCTTTCTGATTGTTCTTGCTTTGGCACTCTTACTTTCTGTTTTGAATTTTGGATTGAGATTGAAGAAATTCTGTTTCAATTCTTGATCTAAAATTCATCTTGTTCCTCTTCTGTATAATTCTAAGGATTGAGAATTGGTTTACTGCTTTCATTTTCTTTTCTTCTGCAAGTTCACTCTCTGCAATTTTTCATTTAAGCTTATTGTGATCTGATATACATTTCCCGCACAATTTAATTCCTCTGCAATTGTTCTAAGTTTTGATTCACTGCAATTTTGCTTCTCTGTTTACATTGCTTTCAATTTACTTTCAAGCAATTTAATTCTTATGCACTTGTTCTGCATTTTACATTTCTGTTCATGACTTGATTTACTTTTTTTGCAAGTTTAATTCTCCTGCAATTGCTCTAAGCTTTGATCTATTGCTTTCTTTAATTTCCAGCACCCGCTCCCCTTTACATTTAATGCAATTTACATTTTTTGTCATTTAAGTTTCAGCTAGTTTAATTTCTTGCTCTTTAAGTTTCTATCCAATTTACTTTCTGCACTTTAATTTTTCTTATCATTTACTTTCTGCTGCATCAATTAACACAATTCACTCAATGTTAGCTTGACTAAACTAATCACCCACTAAAGTTGCTTGATCCATCAATCCCTGTGGGATCGACCTCACTCTAAGTGAGTTTTACTACTTGATGCGACCCGGTATACTTGTCGGTGAGTTTTGGGTGTTGGAATTCATTTTTCCAAAATATCCTATCAAGTTTTTGGCGCCGTTGCCGGGGATTGATTTAGATCAACAATGATTAAGTGGGTGAGAAGTCTAGATTAAGCATTTTTTTTTGTTTTTGTTCTTGAAACCAAGGTGTTTGTGTTTTTGCCTCACTAAGAAATTCTCATCTCTGATATGAGTAATTTCAATTTTCATTGATGTTGCATTTTACAAAATACAAATGGAGTTCAACTCATCTTATGGTCAAACAAAATTTTATGGGGTCCACCATCATCAATCTCTAATGATGGCTGGGAATATCACCATAAAAATACAAATTCTGAGCACTCCAATTCATGGAGATTTGCTTCAGAGACACAAGATGAGCAAGAGAATCATATGGGATATTTTCCTCCACCACAAAATGATGCAAGTCATTATTCTAATGGTAGCTGGGAGTATCACCAAGGAATGAAAGAGCATCCACCCTCACGTCCCAGTTTCTCATTTGAAAGTTCTTCATCACTTGATTGTGCCTCAACACAAAGTTTCCTCCAAAATCCATACAAGTCATCCCATCAATCACACAACTCATTCCTCACCCCTCAACACAACTTCACCACAACACATCCATGTCACCAAAACTACTCTCAACCTTCATCTCTTGAACCAGCAGATGAGGATTACCTTCAATGGTCCAAAGAACCCTTAGAAAGCCAATGCCAAGCCATTGAAATACACAGAAAACTCGTGAAAGATACACACAATCCCAATCCTGGAAAAAAATCATCTTCAAGAAGATGAATGGGCCCTTAGAGCAAACAAGGGGGAACTTAGAACCATCAAACAGTGAGGATGAAGACAAATTTGTGGGTGAGGAAGTGGAAAAACAAGAACATAAGGTCCCTGTGTCAAGTGAAATTGCAATGAAGGATGAGGGACATGAGCCAAGGATTTTACATTCACAA
This sequence comes from Arachis ipaensis, assembly GCF_000816755.2. NCBI lineage: Eukaryota > Viridiplantae > Streptophyta > Magnoliopsida > Fabales > Fabaceae > Arachis > Arachis ipaensis. The sequence continues at coordinate 86,276,743 of NC_029789.2, forward strand.
AAGCTACTTGAGGTGATAATGAAACATAAAGACTCCCTCCCAAAGGAATTAATGGAAAATCAGGAAGAAAAAATAGAGGAAGATACTCAAGAGAAATCACACTCAAGTGATACTGAGAAGTACATGAAGGAAGAGCTCATTGAGCCACCAATTCAAAAGGCTCTGGATGAAGACAAAACTCCAAAAATCACACAGCAACCATGTCTTGAATTCAAGGAAGTGAAGGCAATTAACAAAAGCACCGAGAAGAGGATTGTGACCAAGATACCAAGGACAACATTCAAGAGGAGGTCAACCACAAGCAATCCAACCCCTGGACCACTAGCAAGCAAGCTCAATCAAGCCATGAACAAAAGAAAGCTTGGTGAGAGGAAACCAAGAAAGGGGACAATAGCTGAAACTTCTCCCCCCTTAAAGTCATTCCTCTTAACAAATTGGAAGAAGAGGAAGAAAGTGAATAACAATATGTCAAGCTAATAACACTAAAAGAGCACTTGTTGGGAGGCAACCCAACCTTGGGTAACATTTTATTTCTTTGTCTAGTTCATTTTCTCTGTCTGTTTAGCTTAAATCTCAATAAATTGGCATATGGTTACATTCTAAGTTTGGTGTTGCCCTGCAACAAACTGTTTTCCATCTTCATGGATGATTGCATCAATTTTACATGGAAGTGTCACACTAAGATTCTAAGTTTGGTGTGCCACTTAATTTTCTATGTAAGTCATCCAGCAGCATCACTTGTTTGTATAATCACAATGCCTCTGCAGTTTTATTTTTCTCTTTTAATTTAACATTTTCCAATCTATTTGCTGTAGTTATTTTTCTGTTTTTTAAATGCTTTCCTCTAGTTTGCTTATTGAACTGTCTTTGTTAGTACATTACCAAGAGATCCTTATTCATGACAGATTCTTTGCTTGGTGATTGTATTTAACAAACAACAGTTTCATTTAGTCTTGTTTCGAATAAAATGGACATAGGATTACATTCTAAGTTTGGTGTTACTATACAACAAAATTTGCTTCCAATCTTCACTAGATACTTGCATTAATTCCATGTCAAAGTGTCACACTAAGTTTGGTGTGCCACTTATCTTTTATGCAATGTATTGTGCTCACCTTCTTAACTTTGCAATCACAATGTCTCTGTCTCTTGTGCCTTGATTATTATCTTTAATTTTGCTTGCTTAAAACACATGTGCTACTAACATTTCATTGTATAAGACACTCATGATCCATCTCAGCCCCATAGCCATTGTTCTAATTGTGGCTTGAGGATGAGCAAGCATTCTGAGTTTGGCAAGGGAAAGGGAAGAATAAGAGGAAAATGACAACAATAGAAAAGATGAACTACAAGGTTGTAAAGTTCCTTTTCCTCTCATTTGTTTCTAGCACTTTAAATTGCATGATTGTCTTTATATTCTCTGTATGCATGTGTGGTATGAATAAGCATAGCTTGAACTTTGATTTGTAACATGTTGCTGTGGCATTATGACTACCAACTTGAGTTTTGTGAGTTCAAAAGCAATAAAGCATCATGATCATAAACAAACAAGGTATTAAAGAATAACTTAGCATGTGCATACAAGTTTTGGAAAGCTAGTATGATTAATTGTTGCTCAATTACATTGGATTTTATTTAATTGAAGTTTTTATCTAGTAGATTTTGTGAAATCTTTCATAATTATGAAAACCTTGAAGGAGCAAATACAAATTAAGGCAAAAAAAAGAAAAAGGGAAAGAATGAGAAAGCTGAAGGCTCTGAGTACCAATGGCAATTTATTTGCTAAGTACTTGTGGTGTTTATGTATATAGTAAAATGCTTGAAAACAAAACACTTAGAAGTCAAGGTTAGGCTCAAAGTGCAAAAAAAGCACTCCCTCAAAGCTCAAAGCTCTGAGCATCAATGATTAGAGAGTCAAGAAAAGAAACAAATGAGCTTAATGAAGTCCTCTAATTAAATGCTTGTGGTGCTTATGTATCAAGTGGTAATACTTGAAAACAAAATATTTAGAAGTCGTAGCTTTGTTATCAACTCATGGGGTAAAGCACCCAAAAGGAGAAGCTAATAAGAAAATCAAAAGCTTGTTTCAAGGAAGAAATATAAGAGAAAGATTTCATAAATTAAGCTAGATAGAAGCATCAATCATTTACATCTCTTTTGTGATTGTAGCATGCTTAGAAAACTAGCTAACCATGAACATTGAGTTGATATTCTTCTTACCTTGGATTGTCAATCTTTATTTCATGATTCTTTTCTTGCTTGAGGACAAGCAAGGTTTAAGTTTGGTGTTGTGATGACATGTCACCATGTCATGTTTGTCTATGCTTATTCATACGAGAAATTGATGATTTGTGCTTGAATAATGAATGCTTTTGTACTTAAATGGCATATTTCCTTGATCTTTTGATTTTATAAATTTTGTAGGAAATAAGAAGAAAAAGAAGCAAAAAGCACAAAATAAGCTAAAAAGGAGAAAAAAAGAGCTTTGGGACACACTTTGAAGTTGGAGCACACTTTGGAGGCTTAGGCCACGCTTTTAAAAGCGTGGCCCATGACCAAATTAAAGGAGATTGGAAATCAGCACACAAAGCTCCGCTCTTGCCAAGAGCAAAGCATTATCGTGATGCAAAAATGAGCTTGGAAGCAAAAATTTTTGTCAAGTTAAAACTTGGGCGCTCACAGCATGACCAAGCCTCCTTGAAATGGCTATAACTTGAGCTACATATGTCTGATTGATGTGCTTCTAGTTGCGTTGGAAAGCTGACATTCAGAGCTTTCCAACGATATATGGAAATCCATATTTGGCATGAAATTAAGGCATAAGTGAAATGCATCTTTAAGGACAAAAAATAAGCAAAAATGGGCACAAATGCATTCACCAGGATTCGAAGAGGGAGACCAAGGGAAGCCCATCAAAGTAGCGCTCACTTGGAGAGTGCTGTTCTCTTGAAGAGAGCATTGTCGTGCTCTCTTCATGAAAATTCAAGGAAAATTGCTCCCCAAATGCTTTCACCAAGGCTTGAACCTGGAGCCTCACCAAGGAAGCAAGGATGCTGCGCCTCTTGGGGAGAGCGGAGCGCTACATTAACATAGCCAGGGAGCATAGTTGCGTGCAACAAAGCAAGGCCAAGGAAACAAGCACCAATGCTACGCTCTTGGTGAGAGCTGAGCATTGCCCTGGGAGGTGTCCCACACCAAACAAACTTGAACCAAGCCTGACCAATGCTCCAAACCAATTAAACCAAGGCCAACCAAACCCATCTCTCTTCAAATCCAAAGTAAGCAAAGCCCACATCATCACTCAAAGGCACAAGAACAAGCTAGAATTAGGATTTCCATTTAATTTATTTTTCATTTTGTAAAAAAGCCTATATAAAGGCATCATTCTCATTTTCATGGGAGGGAAGCTCCATTAAAGGTTGGCTCTAATAGAGAGCATTTGGGGCTAGCTCTACTAGAGAGCAATAGAGGTAGAATTGAGAGCTCTCTCTCTTAATTTTCCTTTTTGAGTTGAGATTGGAAAGGAGATCTGAGTTTTCTTTCTGATTGTTCTTGCTTTGGCACTATTACTTTCTGTTTTGAATTTTGGATTGAGATTGAAGAAATTCTGTTTCAATTCTTGATCTAAAATTCATCTTGTTCCTCTTCTGCATAATTCTAAGGATTTAGAATTGGTTTACTGCTTTCATTTTCTTTTCTTCTGCAAGTTCACTCTCTGCAATTTTTCATTTAAGCTTATTGTGATCTGATATACATTTCCTGCACAATTTAATTCCTCTGCAATTGTTCTATGTTTTGATTCACTGCAATTTTGCTTCTCTGTTTACATTGCTTTCAATTTACTTCAAGCAATTTAATTCTTATGCACTTGTTCTGCATTTTACATTTCTGTTCATGACCTGATTTACTTTTTCTTCAAGTTTAATTCTCCTGCAATTGCTCTAAGCTTTGATCTATTGCTTTCTTTAATTTCCAGCACCCACTCTCCTTTACATTTAATGCAATTTCCATTTCTTGTCATTTAAGTTTCAGCTAGTTTACTTTCTTTCTCTTTAAGTTTATGTCCAATTTACTTTCTGCACTTTAATTTTTCTTGTCATTTACTTTCTGCTACATCAATTAACATAATTCACTCAATGTTAGCTTGACTAAACTAATCACCCACTAAAGTTTCTTGATCCATCAATCCCTGTGGGATCGACCTCACTCTAATTGAGTTTTACTACTTGATGCGACCCGGTATACTTGCCGGTGAGTTTTGGGTGTTGGAATTTGTTTTTCCAAAATATCCTATCACAATGCTTATTCATACATACATGCATACAAAGAAGATACAGACAATCATGCATTTTACTGTGCTAGAAATAAGTAAGAGGAGAAAGGAGCGTTACCACCTTGTAGTTTATCTTCCTTGTTGTTGTCCTTTTCCTCATATTCTTCCTCTTCCCATACCAAACTCAGAATGCTTGCTCATCCTCAAGCAACAATTAAAACAGTGGTGATGGGGTTGAGATGGATCATGAGTGTCTTACACAATGAAATGTTAGTAGTACATGTGTTTAAGCAAGTAAAATTAAGAATAACCATTAAGGCACAGGAAACAGAGACATTGTGATTACAAACATAAGAAGGTATGCATGATACATTACATAAAAAAAATAAGTGGCACACCAAACTTAGTGTGACACTTTCACTTGGAATTGATGCAAGTATCCAGTATGGATTAGGAGCAAATTTTGTTGCATAGCAACACCCAACTTAGAATGCAATCATATGTCAATTTATTTGAACTAAAACTAAACAAAGGAAACTGTTATATGTTAAATACAATCACCAAGGGAAGAATCTGTCACGAACAATGAATTCTTGGTGAGGTATTAACAAAAACAGTTAATAAAAGAAAGCATTAAAAACATGGAAATGACTAAAACAAAGAGAAAACTAAAATTGTCTAACTAAAAGAAAGATAACACTGCAAAGGCATTATGATTATGCAGACAAGTGGTGTTACTGAATAAATTACATAGAAAATAAGTGGCACACCAAACTTAGAATCATAGTGTGACACTTTCATTTTTTATTTGATGCAATCATCCAGAAGGATTGGAAACAAATTGTTGCAGGGCAATACCAAACTTAGAATGTAATCATATGCCAATTTATTGAAATTAAACAAAGCAGACAGAAAAAGTAAACAAAGCAAATAAATGAAATGTTATCTACGGTTAGGTTGCCTCCCAACAAGCGCTCTTTTAGTGTTATTAGCTTGACATGTTGTTCTTCACTTTCTTCTTCTTCTTCCAGTTTGTTAAGAAGAATGACCTCAAGGGGGGAGAAGATTCAACTATTGTCCCCTATTTTGGTCTCTCCTCAGCAAGCTTTCTTTTGTAAGTTGCTTGTTTGAGTTTGCTTGCTGGATCAGGGGTAGGATTATTTGCAGTTGACCTTTTTTTCTTCATGGATATGATCAATTATGGCTTGGTCACAATCCTCTTCTCGGTGTTGTTGTTGGTTGCCTTCACTTCTTGGATATCATGACTTGATGGTTGTGTGATTGTTGAAGTGATTTCTTCCTCAGAAGCTTCCTGTATTGGGGGTTCAATGAACCCTTCATCTTTGTAGCTCTCTGCTTCAGATGAGTGTGAAATCCCTTGATTGACTTCCTCCTTTTCTTCTTCATATTCTTCCATTAAATCCTTTGGGAGTGAGTCTTTATGTTCTATTGTTACTTCAACTAGCCTCTATGGATTTGGAATCCTGGGCCCATATACCTCCACCACCTCATTCCCCAGTAAAGTTTCACTTGGTACAGGGACCTCTTCGTCTTGCTCTTCCACTTCCTCACTCACAGATTGTTCTTTATCCTCAATTCTTGGCACTCCTAAGTTTCTCCTGCTTTGCTCTAAGTGCCCATCTATCTTCTTGAAGAGGATTTTTTTCCAGGATTATTTGTGTCTTTCCAAGAGTTGTCCTTGTCTTTCAATGACTTGGTATCGGCTTTCCAAGGATTCTTTGGACCATTGAAGGTAATCCTCAACTGCTAGTTCAAGAGATGAAGGTTTAGAGTAATTTTGGTGACATGGATGTGTTGTGGTGAAGTTGTGTTAAGGGGTGTGGGATTAGTTTTGTGAGTCATGGGATGAATTTTGTGGTTGGTGGGATGAGTTGTATGGATCTTGGAGGAAACTTTGTGTTGAGGCATAATCAAGTGATGAAGAATTTTCAAATGAGAAACTGGGAAGTGAGGGTGAACAATTTTGCATGAATGAATTGAAGGTTTGCTCAAGTGATGATGGCTCTTGATAAGTGGAGTATGAACTGTCAATTGCTTTCTGGTTTTGATCCTCCCATCCACAATGTGAATAATTGTAGAATTCATCAGGGTATGGATGACTTTGTGGCATTGGGGGATAATCTTGCATGAATTTATTGAAAGCATAATCAAGAGATGATGTCTATTACTTAATATCATATGGAGCATTAAAATTTCCTTCCCAACCATAGTTTGTGTTATTGTCATAAAAGTATGATTCACTTTGGGGCTCTAGGAGGAAATTCCTTTCACTTGATTGTTCACACTATTGTTGATATACACAGATACCATGAGGATAATGACATAAATCATTTTGTGGTTCTGGACAATATCTCATGTGATTTGCCTGATCAATTTGTGGCTCTGGAGTAAATCTCCATGGATTGGAGTGCTCAGAATTTACAATTTCTTGGTGATATTCCCATCCACTATTAGAGATTGGTGATGGTGGGTAATATCCCATAAAATCTGTTTGATTATAAGATGAGTTGAACTCCATTTGAATTTTGTAAAACACATCACCAATTAAAATCGAAATTCATGTCTCAGATGAGATTTGCTTAGTGAGGAAAAAACACAAACACCTTGGTTTTAGCAGAAAATAGAAATTTAAAAAGGACAAAAACAAAGAAAATGCTTAATCTAGACTTCTCACCCCTTAATCATTGTCAATCTATATCAATCCCCGGCAACGGCGCCAAAAACTTGATGAGGGAAAAATGATTCCACACAAAACTCACTGGCAAGTGTATCGGGTCACATCAAGTAGTAATAACTCACAAGAGTGAGGTCGATCCAATAGGGATTGATAGATCAAGTAACTTTAGTGAGGTGATTAGTTTAGTCAAGCTAACAGTGGTGAATTGGGTGAAATTGTATTGACAGAATGTAAATTGCAGAGAGTATAAAGTGCAGAAGGTAAATTAGCAAAGCTTAAAGAGCAAGAAACGTAAATTACAGCAAATGTAAAGGGAATTGGGTACTGGGAAATTAAATGAAGCAGTAAATCAAATCTCAGAACAATTGCAAAAGATTTAAATTGCATGAAAAGTAAATTCATGTCACAGCAAGCTCAAATGTAAAGTTGCAGAAAGTAAATTTGTAGAAGAGAATTGCAGAAACTGAAAATTTCATAAACTGAATTCACGATTGAAATGTAGAGAGTGCAAAAAAATAAAAGTGTATCAAAGAGAGCCTTCTATTCTATTCGTACTCCTACTCCTACTGCTGCCTAGCAGCCTAAAAAAGCTCTCCTCAATGAAATGAAATTGATGACTTTATATAGGCATTACAAAATGAAAAATAAAATTGAAATTGAAAACAAATTACAATTCAAAATGAAATTCCTATTCTAATTGTTTCTTGTGCTTTTGAGTTATGTTCAATGTGCTTTTGTTGGTTTGGATTTGGCCTTGAATAAGTGGGTCAGGGGTGTTTGTGGCTTCTTCCGGTGGAGCGCTCAGTGCACAAATTGAGCGCTGCGCTCACTCCTCCTTTGGTGCGCCAATTTGCTTCTTTAGCGTTCCCTTAGTGAATGCTAAGTTCACTTATTCAGCGCTACACCTTGGGTGCTTTTGGGCATTAAAGATTCCTATCACTTGTGCTTCAATTTCATACCTAACATAGATTATTATATATCATTGAAAAGCTCTGAATGTCAGCTTTCCAATGCAACTAGAAGAGCATCAAATGGACATTTGTAGCTCAAGTTATGGTCCTTTGAAGAAGGCATGGTCAAGCTGTCAGCACCAAGTTAACTTAGTGAGCGCCAAGTTAACTTAGTGAGTGCTCGGATAGCAAAAAGCTTGCTTCCAAGCTGAAAACTCACGAAAATGCTCAATTAGTGAGCGTGGCGTTCACTTGGCAAATGATTGCTGATTGGAGGCCAAAGTTAGCACCAGCTTCTGAGGCCCAAGCTTAATGTTCACCCCATACTATTATATATTGTTGGAAAGCTCTGGATGTCTACTTTCCAATTCATTTAAGAGCGCATCATTTAAAGCTCTACAGCTTGAGTTATCCTCCTTGGAAAGTGGAAAGGTCAGCTGGCCTTATTGCAGGTTGATACTATATTCATCTGTGCACTTTTGGGGTAAGTTTTCTCCCTCAGATTTAGTGTCCACCATATAGTGCCATATATTCTTGGAAAGCTCTAGATTCCTAATTTCCAATGCCACTAAATACACCTCATTTGGAGTTTTGTAGCTCAAGTTATTCTTGCTGGAGTGTGAAGAGGTCAGGGCTGCAAATCCTCTTTGCTCTTCCTCGAGTCTGTTTTCAACTCTTTTGCCACCTTGGGAGTATGATTCTTCTTTTAGTGCTCTTTATTGCTTTTTCCTCTATTATTTCCTACAAAGTTTATAAAATCAAAAGATCAAAGAAATATACCATTTACGCACAAAAGCATTCAATATTTAAGCACTAATAATCAATTTCTTGTAACATAGAAAAACATGACATGATGACATGTCATCACCTATCAAGTATGTTTTTCTTGCAAAATTTTATTATTTTAACTAAGCTTATTACATATATGCAAATAAATGCAATAAACTAAGAAAAAGAATGCAATTGAAGCTCTAACATATATACAAACTAAGAAAAAGAATGCAATTGAAGCTCTAACATATATACAAACTAAGAAAAATAAAATATGAAAGTGTTTGGATTAGAATTTGTCACCCAAGATTGCCAATCGGTGACGACCTCCCCACACTTAAGGGTTTGCACGGTCCTCGGTGCATCTAAAGATGATCAAGGGGGTACGGTGACTTCACTAGTTGCCACCTTCAGTTGGTGGGTCAACCGGCTACTGCATGTTCTTCCTCCTCGCTTCCCTTGTTGCTTATGGTGACTCATCCATGAAAAATAGAAAATTGGATAGCAAGATGAGTGGGTGAAAAAGCAAGGAAGCAAAGATTGATGGAATGAGGTAAGAATCACTAAACTGAGTGAGTGAATAAGTTTATGACATGAAGGAAACAAGTGTTTGTATTCCAAGTTGCGCGGTTTAGAACACACATACTAGCATAGAAAGTTATGTCACAATTACACAAAAGAAACATGCACTTCACTCATTCTAGTGTACTTGAAATACTTTAAAGAAAACTTGAAAGTTAAGATAAACAAACAAGTAATGAAGAAGCACAAGAGAATTCAAGCAAGAATCAAGAAATTGTGAAATGGATGATAGAGGAAAGTTTGTTTGCAACACCTAAATGTCATGAAGTGGAAGACATGGCAAGCATAATCCACAAAGCTTAAAAAGCTAAAAAAATGTCACTAGGTAGGCTTATGATCCAATTTTACAATTCCTTAATTTCAATGCATCAACTAGGTGACTTAAATAAAAATCAATCATAACAAGCATCACCTAACAAAAAATGCATCAACTAAGAACAAATTGCCTAATGATAGATAATGAAATCAAATCACATGGTGGCCAAAACATGCAATTTAGAAATCCAAAAGCATTCTCAAAAGCAATGTTATGAGTACTTGGTATATGCAAATATTCAACATTCAAAACTCAATACCATGCAACAAAGTATGACCTCAAGATATCCAAAAATATTTAGCAACAACAATATCAATAATCCAACACTTATCACAAAAAATCTAACCTATATTGATAACCTAAGCTACTAGAATAGAAAATTAAACTAACTAACTAAGGGGAAGATGGTGGGTAGTGGTTGATAGTGGTGGATGGTGGTTGGAGGAGGGAAATAAGAGAGGAGAAGAGAAAAGAAGAGAAGAAATAAAGATAAGAGAGGAAAAGAAGTAGGGTTGTGTGAGAACAGAATTGTGCGTATGCACACATGCCTGTGTGTACGCACAAAAGGTGTAAGATGGGGGTTGTACGCACGCACCAGCATGTGCGAACGCTCCCGGCAGAAAGTGAAAATTGATTTGTGCGTACGCACACAAAGAGATTTTTGTTTTTAAACTTGGGGAAGGGTCATGTGTGCACCCGCACACAGGTCCATGCACACGCATAGAAGCAAAAATTACAGGGGTCAATACGCACAGGGCGTGCTAGTGCTCCCAGCAGAAGGGGTATAAATTGGTGTGCGGACGCACAGAATGGTGCGCTCGCACACAATGTGCAAAAAGAGGTTTGCGTGCATACACACAAGCGGCTGCGCACGCACAAGGTGCAAAAAATAGGGGGACGCCCACGCATAAGTCGTGCGAGCGCTCCCAACAGAAGACGCACAGGTCAGTGTGTGCGCGCATGCACAGCGCAAAATATAGAGATTGTGAACGTATGCATAAGGGTGTGCGCACTCACGATGCCCTATTTTTCCAAAACTTTTTTTTCTCAATTTCTTAGGTACTAAACCTTAGCTCAACAAAATTTCAACCCCGTCATCCAAAAATTCATACAATCATGACCCATATGCAAATTAACCTATCTAACTCAAAGATTAAACTATTCCTAAGTGAATCAATCATAAAAAAAAGCAACTAAGTCAAATTATAAACAAAAAGAGAAGGGTTAGAACAATGTTACCATGGTGGGATGTCTCTCACCTAAGTTGGACAATTGGGAGAGCCCTTGCTATGGTGGCTTATGCTTGAATTCTTCCTTGAATCCCCACCAATATTTGCATTTCCAATAGCCTCCGGGATCCTAAATCTTGTACACCCGATCTTCTTGTTGACTCATGTGATTTCATCAGGGTGGCAAGCATTCAAAATTCTCACTTAAGTGTCCAAAGAATCCATCCACTTGAGAATTACACCAACCATTAAAGCAAAACTTCAAAGATTCAACTTTTGTGAACCTAGGATCATGTTTCCAACCACTAACTAATATTTTTCTTATTTTCCAACCCACAAAGATTCCTAAGTTGACTATCATTTTCAATCAAACCATATTCAAGTAGGATAATAAAGCTCAAGGTTAAAGATGTTACCCACTTAAATGAAGGAGGATATATTGACTTAGGAGGAGGGACTTCAAATAGCTTTGGCAATGTGGGTTCCAATCCCTTTTTCTCTTCTTGTATGATCTCCACCTCTTCAAATTATGCAACCATTTCTTCTAATTCCTTGATCCCAACCTCTTCCACTTGCAACTCATGCTTCAATTCCTCTTTTTTCCCTCGTACTTCCAAGCTCTATTCCACTCCACTTGCTTCAATTGAAGTTGGTTCTTCACTTTTATTCATGGAGGTGCTTGAATTGTTAGAAGTGTGTAGTGAGGTTAAGTAAGATAAGGCTTCAGCTAAGGTGGCCATGATGTTTTCTTGCCTCTTTTGATACTCTTCTTACTCTTGAAGGAATAATTGAAGTGCTTCTTCTGTTGAAGGCAGTGGGCAAAAAGGAGGTTCATCATGTGGGAGGAGGTCCTCATATATAGAAGGTGGTTGGTATTGGTAAGATTATTGAGGTGGTGTAGAGTATTGGTGTTGAAATTGTGGTGGTTCTATGTGTGGTTCAATAGGTTGTTTATGAGGTACAAAAGGTTGATGGTATGGTGGGTATAGGGTAGGCTCATGTGGAGGTGTTTGGTGATAGTGTGATGTGGCTTGTGAGTAATATTGATCATAATGTTGAGGGTTTGATTTGTATTGGTATTCATCAAGAGGTGGATAGTAGGTATAAGGATATAGGGGAGGTTCTTGCCAAGAGGTTTACCTAGAAGCATATGGCTCCTCACTCAATTGATCCAAAAATCCATGATGCATTCTATCATTGAGGTTCTCACTTCCTACAATATCATAACAACCAAACTCCAAGCCAAAAGGGTGAGAATTCATAGAAAAGAGAAAAAATAAAAACAAAAACTATCAAGAAGCAACTAAAACAAACTCCTAACAACTAACAAAATCAAGCAAACAACTAAAAAGAAGCAAGCTATTTACATATTAATATATTTACAATAGCCGATAATATAACACCATTACAACTCCCCGGCAACGGTGCCAAAAATTTGATGATGGCCGAAAGTGGATTAGGAATTTTCCTCAAAATAGAATTGGCATTGCAAGTATAGTTCCAAACCTATAATCAACCAACATCAAAGTTTAAAATAAAGGATTGTCACAATCAATGATGCACCACTATTTCGTGGTATATCTTGTGCTTAATTGAGTGGGATTTTATCCACTAAACTCACACTTATTCATATAATTCGCATGTTTTGCATTTTTCTTCCTAATTCTGTGCTATGATTGAAAACATGCTTCTTTGGCTTAAATTACTAGTTTTAATCCTCTCTTATTACCGTTCGATACCTTGATATGTGTGTTAAGTGATTTCAGGGTTTATAGGGCAGGAATGGCTTAGATAATGGAAAGGAAGAATGCAAAAGTGGAAGGAATAAAAGAAACTAAAGGAATTGCTAAAGTTGTCCAGCCTGACCTCTTGGTACTAAATTGACCATAACTTGAGCTACAGAGGTCCAAATGAAGCGGTTCTAGTTGCATTGGAAAGCTAACATCCGGGGCTTTGCAACGATATATAATTTGCCATAGCTGCTCCAAAGATAGGTGACGCACACACGTGACCTGGAGAAAATTAATCCATGCGTACGCGTGGACGATGTGTACGCGTGACTTTGCCGCGTGCTGAACATATCAGAAATCACTGGGGGCAATTTCTGGGCTGTTTTTGAGCCATTTTTCGGCCCAGAAAACACATATTAGAGGCTATAAAGTGGGAGAATGCATTCATTCATGACAACAACTGATTATTCACAATTTAGGTTTTTAGATGTAGTTTCTAGAGAGAGAGGCTGAGAGGCTCTCTCCTCTCTCTAGGTTTTAGGATTAAGGATTTCTCTTAGGTTTTAGGATTTAGGATTTCTTCTTCTCAATTCCAAGTTCAATGTTCCTTTAATTTAGTTTCTCTTCTACTTTTAGATGTAGTTTCTAGAGAGAGAGGCTGAGAGGCTCTCTCCTCTCTCTAGGTTTTAGGATTAAGGATTTCTTTTAGGTTTTAGGATTTAGGATTTCTTCTTCTCAATTCCAGGTTCAATGTTCCTTTAATTTAGTTTCTCTTCTACTTTTATTTGTCTGAGTGTTCTAGTTTGTCAATTTCCCTTATTGATTACTTTATGTTGCTATTTGATTTATGAATTCTTATGTTTAATTTGATTTTCTATTTAATACAATTTGAGGTATTTCAGATTTAAGATTGCTTTCTTCAAGTTCATGTTATTGATGCTTTTAATTTAATTTATATTTCTCTCCTTTGGCCTTGGTTGAGTAATTGGTGATACTTGAGTTATCAAACTCAGTTGTTGATTGAAAATTGGAATTTGCTGATTGATTTTGATCCCTCTAAAGCTAGTCTTTCCATAGGAATTGACTAGGACTTGAGGAATCCCATTGATTGGTCCACTTGACTTTCCTTTATTTAGTAAGGGTCGACTTAGTGGGAGCAATAAACAATTCTCATCACAATTGATAAGGATAACTAGGATGGGATTTCCAGTTTTTATACCTTGCAAGGATTTTCATGATAATTAATTTACTTTCTTGCCAATTTATTTCCTCGTTCTCTATTTCAAAAACCCAAAAAGATACTTTTCCATAACCAATAATAATTACACCTCCCTGCAATTCCTTGAGAGATGACCCGAGGTTTGAATACTTCGGTTATCAATTTTATTAGGGGTTTGTTACTTGTGACAGGCAAAACTTTTGTACGAAAGGATTTCTTGTCGGTCTACAAGCTATACTTACAACGGGAATTAATTTGTGAAATTCTTTACTGACAGAAAACCCTTTCGTCAAAAATGTCACCATTGCCGAGGAATTGCAAACGTGTGCCTTATTATTGGTTATTATAAATATTTGCTTTTTCGTTTCTTTGTTAGTGTTTCTAGTTTTAGGAGTTTATTTTCATTAATTTTTATTAATTTTTATTTTCTTTAGCTACTATGAATTCTCACCCCTCTGGTTTTAAGTTTGGTTCCAATGTTGTTGTAAGGAATGGAAGCTATAATGAGAACAGGCATCAAGGTTGGAAGAATCAAAGATGGGAGGAGCCACAAGGATTTGGTTAACCCTCTTGGCAACAACTCCCTCCAATGCGCTATAACCAACAACCATTCTATGATGCATACCAAGACAATAGTTATGGTGGACCTTTTTATGACAACCAACCTCCACCAAATTACTATGGTCAAGAGCCAGTCTAGGGTGCGTACCAAGATGATGAATATGGTGGACCCCCTTGTAGTTACCAACAAGCCCCACCATATGCTTATGAACCCCCTCCGCAACATAACTCTGAACCACCATACTCACAAGCCCCTTTCCACCATTCACCTCCATATGATCCAAATCCTTATCCACCACACCAACCACCATATAAGCCACACCCAGAACCACCACCTCAATATTCACAATCTCCATATCCTTATCAAGAAGAACCACCTCCGTATTATGAGCCCTCTCTCCCAACAAATGAACCCTCCTATCCACCCCAACCTCCATTGGACAACAACACACTCATCTCTAATATCATTGGTCTCACCTCTACACTCCAAAATCTTATATCCCGCATGAACCAACCCTCTACCTCCAATATTTAACCCTCAAGCTTTAGCACACCACCACCCTCCATGCAAGAATGCCCATATCCATCAATCCAAGAGCAAGATGATCCCAATTATGCTATTGACATGGAACAATAGAGAAAGAATCATCTTCGCGAATCCATACTTCATAAGAAGCTAGAAGAGGCCCTAAAGGTAGTGGCAGGAGAGACCCTTGAAGATGAAAAAATATTTGAAATGAGTTGTCATAGAAAGGAAGACATCAAGGAGGAGTTTGATTTTGTACTAGAACAACTGGAGGAAGCCGTAATTATTGAAGAGGAAGAAGTAGTTGAAGACTTAGGAGATGCTGAACCTCCATGCTGAGCCTCCTTCAAAGACATTTGAAATTGATGTTGAGGAGGGTGTACAACCTCCAAGGCATAGCCTGGTTGAAGACTTTGAAGAGGTTGATCAAGAGATGGACTCAATCATTGATGAATCCTTATCTACAATTGAATCCTCTCCCATTGGACTTGACATGGAGATTAAAGAAGAAGAAGCACAACCTCCCATGCCCTTGGAAAGCAATGAAGAGGACATTGAATTAGAAGAAAACTACCAAGAGGAAGAGGTTGAAATTGAAGATGCTTACAAGAAGGTGGAAGAATTCAAAGAAGAGCACAAGGGAGTGGAGCTTGCAAGATCATTAGAAACACCTCTCCCAAAGCCATTACCATCCAATACAACATTCAAGAGGGTAAAATTCTTATCCTTGACCTTTACTTTCCCACTTGAATATAGTTTACTTGAGACAGATGGTCAACTTAGAGCTCTTTGTGGCATTAAGAGTAAAAGGGAGATGGGTAGTGGTTGGCAACACCATCCTAGGTTCGTTATGGTTGGAAGCTCAAGGCCTGATTGCAATGGTTGGCATAATTCTCAATTAATTGGGTCTAGGAGGATGTTTGGGTACCTAAATGAGAATTCTAAGGCTAAACCACCCAGATAAAATCATCATGATCCACTTGAAGACGGGTGTAGAAACAAGATTTGGGATCCGGGAATATATGAGGATCAAATTTGGGAGCTCAAAGCTTGTGAAGAACTCCATCAAAGCTTGAGAAATTTACTTGGTATTGATAGAGCCTATTAGAAATACAAACATTGGTGGGGATTCCTGGATGAGTTTAAGCACATGCCACCATAACAAGGGACTCACCAAATGTCCAACTTAAGGACTATAACTAAAAGTGCTAGGTGGGAGACAACCCACCATGGTATAATCGTTTTGCATTTTGCATCCTGCATAATACATAAAAAAAAAAGGAGTTATGCTAGGTGAACCACGCGCACGCGTCACATGTGACGCTAAACCTTACAGAAAGTTACGCGGGAGTTATGCAGGAAGGGTACCTTGCACACGAGCCAACCCATGCGTACGCGTGGGCGACGCGTGCACGTCACCTGTATTTTTGTCACCCCACGGGTAAGCGTCGGCGACTCGTACGCGTGGATCGCCAGATCGGCGTCAATGGGTGATTTGGTCGAGAGTTGTGCTGCCTTGGTGCTGGTATTGCGCATTTAGCACAACCAGTGGTCACGCGTACGCGTGACCGACGCTTACGCGTCGCCTCTTCTTTTGCACACCCACGCGTACGCGTGGGCGATGCTTACGCGTCGCTTCGCAGATTCCATCCTTCTCCTTTCTTCTCCCTTTTCTCTTTCTTTCTTCCTCCTTTCTTACTTTCTTCTTCTTCATCCCTTGAACCTCTCATCCCTCTTCACTTCCATTCTTTTTTACTTAATTTATTTGCATACTTTCATTCATTGCATTTTAATTTTGTGCATATTTTTATTTTTTTTCTAAGTTTATTATTTTTCCTTTGGTGTTAAATGCCCTTATTCAACTGTTACATCTTTTCTCGCATTACTCTGGTACTTCATGACTTGTTCTGTTCTGATTGGGTGATTTTATTTCAGTCAATGCTAATCTTTTATGATACTTGTATTCCTTTTGCATTGACATGAGTTTATATTGTCTTTCATGACCCACTACCTCTTCCCCTTTGTTGCAATGTCTGCACTATTGATATGCCATGTGCTTATACTGTTTTCTCACTTGCATATTATAGCTACCGTGTAGTTGAGACTCTTATTATTTGGCATTAACCCAAGAAGATTTTATTTGTTTTATATCTTTATTTCTGGGTTACTTTTCATCTCTTTTCTCTTCTTTCAGGCTGGCCACCGAGAAGCGAAACGAGAAGCTTCTCAATGGGGTGACAAACAAGTCTATCTGCAAAGCGTCAGTTGGAGCAACCCGTCCACTTGCACATCTTAGCATGCACCGAGGACGGTGCAATCTTTAAGTGTGGGGAGGTCAATACCAATTTCCGTGGGTTAGTTATTTCTTATTTCAACACCAATGTTTAATTTTCTTTGTAGTTCATTGCTGCATTTGCACATTTGATTGCATATTTGCTTGATTTTGTTCATTTAGTTACTACTTGGTTGAAGTAATATTTTCTTTTTCAAGACCCTTTTTATGGTATTTCACTAATTTAAATTTAAAATTTGTGTTAAACTTGTTTGAAGATTGTAATTTGGAACATGAATCATAGCTAAGAACACACAACCTGTGAGATTTGCGCTTAATTACATGGTTACATTATTTAACCATAATATTTTATTCTTGTGTGTTTTCTTCACTATGATTGCGGACTTTACTTTGTTCCATTCTATATGTCCATTATTTAGTGTATTTACATGCTTTCATATGATTGAGGCCATTATTTGATTAATTAGCTCACTTATCCCAAATAGCCTACCCTTCAATTACCTTTGTTAGCCACTTTGAGCCTTTTAATCCCATTTTGTTCTATATTTTACCACATCACTAGCCTTAAGCGGAAAAATAATTAAACACCCCAATTGAATCTTTGGTTAGCTTAAGATAGAGATTGTGTATCAACTATGTGTGGGAAAACTGTGGGAACATAGGTTAATAGGGAATATGTTATGATACAATATTAGGAATTTGGGTACCTACTCATGTGAGACCAGAAAAATTAAAAATCCATGTGCATTGATATGTTATGTTTACTTTTATATTTAAAAAAAAGTGAAAAAAAATTCAAAACCAAAAATATTCAATTAAATAAATAAATAAATAGGGGAACAAAATTACCCCAATGTTCGTTTAATAAAAGATCATTGCATAGGTGGTGAAACAAAAGAAATATTTGGTACATGAGTATGTGATACAAAAGTGGGAATTATGGGTAGCTAGGTATCATTCTAGAGTAATATAGAGTATGTGGAGATAAGCCTCAAAGTGGTCCCTGAAGTTGCACTCGAGCCTCAAGTAGTCCCTGAACTTAATAGTTACTCATATTCGTCCCTGAAGTTGCACTCCGGGACTCAGATTCGTCCTTCCAGCACATTCTGTCCACCTGGCACTACTGGAAAGCTGATCTGGACTCTTTCGTGACACGCTAGCCAGGTAACGGCTAGCTGACGTGGATTAGTAAACTTTTATGGTGCAATTTGGTCCCTAAATCAAAATTAAAAATTTTAATCCCCAAATTTAATTATTATTCTCTTCTCTATAATAGTAACCCCTTTTTTTTCTTTTCTTCTCTTCTCTTCTCCATATGAATGTGAAAGAGACTACAAATTACAACTTCATTGAAAGCACGCATATGTTTTTTTAATTAAAAGTCACATACTATGTCTTTGTATTTAACATTTTATGCACTCATTTAACTCTAGTTTAATTAAAATTTTTTACAAAAAAATTCAATTTTATATTTTTATATGATTTTACAAAAATCTATCTCTTGTATTTACGGAAATAAAAAGTTACATCGTTATTATTATATACTACATTACATTTCCTTTTGAATCCTGTTCCAAAATAACCATGCATCATCCTACTTTAACTGTCATTCACATAGTATTAATATAAAGTGTTATATTAGGACATTTCAAATCGTATGACATCTCCATTAAAATGACGTGCCTAAGATTTTATTATAATTAAATAGGTATTTCAAATTAATTAAGGATAATATTAGAGAAACAAAAAAAATAGTAAAAATTTACCTAATTTAATATTTATTATTTTAGTCTCTAATTAATAAAAGACTAATTAAGCAAAATAAATATAATTAACTAATTTAAGACATTAATTTGATCATATTAAAATATTAATCATATCATCTTTTTGTTTGCAAATGTCATGCTAACATTTTAACATTTTAATCATTTTTAAAAGTCAACAAATTTTGATAAATGTTCACAATTTTAGAAACTAAACTTTGCTTTATTTCTTTAATTATATATATATCACATAACTTTTTTTATGTTATAATTTCACCATCTTTCTTACAAAAAAAGGGATAAAAGCAGTTAAACTTGTTCAAATAATGGTTGTTAAGAAGACTCTAGTTGTTGTTATTGTTATAAGATACTTCAACTAAAAATAAACAAAAAGAAAAATCTTGTGAATTTGGGATATGAAGATCTATGCCTATAGAGAAAAGAGGGATTACTGTAGAGAAGGGAATGATGATTAAATTTGGGGATTAAAATTTTTAATTTTGATTTAGGGACTAAATTGCACCATAAAAGTTTACTAATCCACGTCAGCTAGCCGTTACCTGGCCAGCGTGTCACGAAGGAGTCCAGATTAGCTTTCCGGTGGTGCCAAGTGGACGGGATGTGCCGGAAGGACGAATCTGAGTCCCAGAGTGCAACTTCAAGGACGAATATGAGTAACTTTTAAGTTCAGGGACTATTATGAGGCTCGAGTGCAACTTCAGGGACCACTTTGAGGCTTATCTCAGAGTATATGTGTATGTTAGGTGAAAGTTTAGGTTAATTAAAGATTCATATTTCAGCTCACTTAGCCATACATATATATATCATCACCTTTACCTTATCCCCATTACAATCTTGAAAAGACCTCATGATGTTTGCATTAGTACATTAAATATTTGTTGATTGGTTAGATGAAGAACAAAGTTTAGAAAGCATGATTAGAGAAGAGTAGAGTGAATTACCCTATACACTTGAGAGATTAGAGTGCACATACACTACCACTGAGGGTTCAATGCTTGATTCTATGTTCCCTGCTTTCATGAGCTATCTTCTTACAAGTTTATTTGTCTCTTATTGTGTGATTTGAATTAATGGAATCTGATTTATATTTATCTTGGAGTATTTATTTACTTTTAACCAAGAAGTTAGAAGCATGTCACATTTAGTTTTATTCATATAGAAAGGTTGCATTTCATACCTTCTACCATTCCTCTTCACTCTTATAGCTTCTCTTGAGCTTAGCATGAGGACATGCTAATGTTTAAGAGTGGGGAGATTTGATGCACCACTTTTTCGTGGGACATCTTATTCATAATTGAGTGGGATTTTATCCACTAAACTCATACTTATTCATAAAATTCGCATGTTTTGCATTTTCCTTCCTAATTCTGTGCTATGATTGAAAACATGCTTCTTTGGCCTTAAATTACTAGTCTAATCGTCTCTTATTACCATTCGATGCCTTGATATGTGTTTAAGTGATTTCAGGGTATATAGGGCAGGAATGGCTTAGAGAATGGAAAGGAAGCATGCAAAAGTGGAAGGAATACAAGAAATAGAAGGAACTGCTAAAGCTGTCCAGCCTGCCTCTTGGTACTAAATTGACCATAACTTGAGCTATAGAAGTCCAAATGAGGCGGTTCTAGTTGCGTTGGAAAGCTAACATCCGGGGCTTTGCAATGATATATAATTTGCAATAGCTGCCCAAAAGATAGATGACGCGCACGCGTGGATTACGCACACGCGTGACCTAGAGAAAATTCAATCCACGCGTATGCGTGGACGACGCGTACGCGTGACTTTGCCGCGTGCTGAACGTATCAGAAATCATTGGGGGCAATTTCTGGACTGTTTTTGACCCATTTTTTGGCCCAGAAAACACATATTAAAGGTTATAAAGTGGGGAATACATTCGTTCATGACAACAACTGATTATTCACAATTTAGGTTTTTAGATGTAGTTTCTAGAGAGAGAGGAGACTAGGTTTTAGGATTTAGGATTTCTCTTAGGTTTTAGAATTTAGGATTTCTTCTTCTCAATTCCAGGTTCAATGTTCCTTTAATTTAGTTTCTCTTCTACTTTTATTTGTCTTAGTGTTCTAGTTTGTCTATTTCCCTTATTGATTACTTTATGTTGCTATTTGATTTATGAATTCTTATGTTTAATTTGATTTTCTATTTAATACAATTTGAGGTATTTCAGATTTAAGATTGCTTTCTTCAAATTCATGTTATTGATGCTTTTAATTTAATTTAGATTTCTCTCCCTTGGCCTTGGTTGAGTAATTGGTGACACTTGAGTTATCAAACTCAGTTGTTGATTGAAAATTGGAATTTATTTATTTATTTGGATCCCTCTAAAGCTAGTCTTTCCATAGGAATTGACTAGGACTTGAGGAATCCCATTGATTGGTCCACTTGACTTTCCTTTATTTAGTAAGGGTTAACTAAGTGGGAGTAATAAACAATTCTCATCACAATTGATAAGGATAACTAGGATGGGATTTCCAGTTTTTATACCTTGCAAGGATTTTCATGATAATTAATTTACTTTCTTGCCAATTTATTTCCTCGTTCTCTATTTCAAAAATCCAAAAAGATACTTTTCCATAACCAATTATAATTACACCTCCCTGCAATTCCTTGAGAGACGACCCGAGGTTTGAATACTTCGATTATCAATTTTATTAGGGGTTTGTTACTTGTGACAATCAAAACTTTTGTACGAAAGGATTTTTTGTCGGTCTAGAAGCTATACTTACAATGGGAATTAATTTGTGAAATTCTTTACTAACAGAAAACCCGTTCGTCAATCAACAAAAAATAACCGGAGTTTTAAGTCCCGGATCGTTCTCCCTAGGAATTTTGATGAAGTGCTCAACTATTGGCTATGAGAGAATGAGGGATGATGGCAAGAGGCAAGAAATGTAAATGTTAAAAAATTAAATGAGTAAACAATAACTAAATATCAAAAGCTACTAAATTGAAGCAATTAATCAAAAGGAATGGGAATTCAAATGCTAAGGAACCTCTTGGCAAGGATTGAGAGTCAAGGTTACTTATCCTAGCCATTGACCAAAAACATATGATGATTATGAAGATTTAATCCTACTTAGTCAATCCTAACATCGAGGATAAGCCAAATAGGCATAATTGATCTCAATCCATAAGTCCTAGTCTACTCACTAATTAGTTTAGTGAAAGACTAGAGTTAGTGGAAACCAAATCGATTAACTACCCTAATATATCAATCAAGAATGGACATCAATGACTCAAGGTCACCAAAGTCCTCAATTCTAAGCCAAGA
The DNA here is from genome assembly GCF_000816755.2 of Arachis ipaensis. Taxonomy (NCBI): domain Eukaryota; kingdom Viridiplantae; phylum Streptophyta; class Magnoliopsida; order Fabales; family Fabaceae; genus Arachis; species Arachis ipaensis. The sequence goes on from NC_029789.2 coordinate 86,298,961, forward strand.
GTGGGGAAAAGCCGCACTAAAACTAAGCCAAGAATTTTATCAAACACTTGGCGTGCATGAAAAGAAAATCACATTAATTTGCAACAATAATAAAATCTAAAGTTACCAAATGTAACAAAATAATAATAACAACTCAATTAAATAACAATAAACAAAGAAACATTAAATTGCATTAATAGAAATTCAAATTAACAAGAGTTTGATGAGGGAAAATCGATTCAACACAAACTCACCGACAAGTGTACCGGGTTGCATCAAGTAGTAATAACTCACAAGAGTGAGGTCAATCCCACAGGGATTGATGGATCAAGCAACTTTAGTGAGGTGATTTGTCTAGTCAAGCTAACAGTGGTGAATTGGGTGAAATTTAACTAACAGAGAGTAAATTGCAAGAATTGTAAATTGCAGAAAGTAAATTGACGGAATCATAAAGAGCAAGAAAAGTAAATTGCATCAAATGTAAAGGAAATTGGGTGCAGGGAAATTTAAAGAGCGTAGTAGATCAAGCAACCGAAAAGAACTCGAGAACAAGCAACAGGAAATTTAAATCAGACTGAATCATGAACAGAAATGTAAGGTTGCAGAGAAATAGAAGTGCAGGAAATTGAAATTTGCAATAAAAGTAAACTGAATTCAGTACAATTTAAATGTAAAAGTGTAGGAAAAAGTGTATCTACTATACTAAGCTCTCTGGAGTCTCTAATCCTCCAAGAAAGCCTGGAGTCTCTAATCCTCCAGCCTCAGCCCCTATTCTACTCCTACTCCTACTGTCCGTCTCTCCCTCCTCACTGTGAACTAAAGCCTTTTTATAGGCATTCCTAAATTACAAATGAAATTGAAATTGAAAACAAATTACAACTCAAATGAAATTCCTATTCTAATTGTTTCTTGTGCCTTTAAGTGCTGTCAATGGGCTCTGCTCGCTTTGGTGTGTCAATGGGCCTGGAATCGAATTTAATTAAGTAGAAATTCACTTCCAGGAGAGCGTAGTGTTCATCAAGTAAGCGGAACGCTTTTACACCCATGCGTACGCGTTCTTTTTGCATTTTGGGACTTCCACGCGTGCACGTCCCTCACGCTTACGCGTGCTTTGTCAATCTGGCACATCAACGCGTGCGCGTCATGTACGCGTGCGCGTCCCTTGCAGCGTTCTCTAAATGAGCGTAGCGTTCTTCAATTAAGCGCTCCCCACGCGTACGCGTCACCGACGCGTACGCGTGGGTCTTCAACATGCCTCTTCCACACTACCGCTCAGCCCACGCTTGCGCGTGCTTTTTCAGGAATGTCACATCCACGCGTAGGCGTCATGCACGCGTGTGGTCTTCCAGAGATGCAGTTTCGACGCGTGCGCATCATGTACACGTCCATGTCAGTGTCAAAACTCCAATCCCAAATTTGAATTTGCCCGAAAATGCTCCTTTAGTTAAATTAGCGCTCTCTTTGCAAATGAGCACTATCCTTGTTTAAATCACGGGCCACGCTTTTAAAAGCGTGGCCTATTGCTCCAAAGCATGCTCAAACTTCGAAATATGTCCAGAATTCTTCCTTTGAGCTTATTTTGTGCTTTCTGCTTCTTTTCCTTCATCTTTTCACCTATCATCAACCAAACAGATACATCAAAGCCATGGCATAAGCATCAAATTTTGCATCATTCACATTATCAACTAAATCTTGCAAGAAATCTAATAAAAATGCATAAAATTACCAATGGTTGATTGAATCAAGGCAAGCATGAAATTCTCACTCAAACACTTACTTATTGCCTAAAAATGCATGAAAACCAAGTAAAAAACTAATGAAATAGGCTTGTGAAACTAGCCTAAGATGACTTGTCATCACAACACCAAACTTAAATCTTGCTTGTCCCCAAGCAAGCAGTAAGACAGAACAAGAATGAATAAAGACAGAGAGGAGTATGAGTATTTATTTGCAAAACATTCAATACTAGTTAATGGGGTTTTCATGCATGGTATCTTGGAGATTTTTTTTCTGTGGCTAAGACATCAGAACCCATTTGGATCCTTACTTGAATTGCACAAAAAACGAGACTTGTTATTGCTTGGTCCTTAGTTTTTTTTTTCTTGTTCTCTTTCATTTTGATTAAGATTTTATTGCTTAGCTGAGGCTAAATGCTATGTGGTAAGGCAGCTTTTTAGAGTAAGCTTTCAGCCAACATTTCCGCCCCAGTTGGTTCAAGATGCTAGGTGTTGAAACACCCCTATAGACTTGCTTGCCCACGCCTCTCTTTAGCACACACACATCACATGCATTTAGCTTGTTTTGTTCTTTGGAAATTGATGCCCAGCACCTCTTTGGGTCACTAAATGCTTTGTCTCAAAGTAGCTATTGATGGTGGACTTTCGGTTGGCAATCCCAGGTCAGTTAACCCAAGTTGCCGGGTGATGAAGCACCCATTAGAACTTAGTCATCCAAGCTTATCTTTGTACAAGAACATCACAGGCATATATCTAAATCTCAAGCCATTGGTGCCCAGCCTTGTTTATTCCTTTTTGTTTCTTTCTCTTGCATTTTCTTTCTTTTATTATGGACCTCTTTCATTTGTCAAGTCTCATGAAATGTAACTCAAGTTCATATCACAAAGTCATGCCAACTTCTAGCCTTATTCATAAATCATCTAGTGAACCAGCACATACCACCACATAACCTTATTCTGTCTCATATTAAACCAGACTTTTACTCTTTCTCTGTTTCACAGTAATTTTTCTTTTATTCAAGCATGAGGAACAAAGCATATAATTCAAGTAAGATGAGATGATAAAAGCATCTAGAATAGCAAGCCACTCTAGCATGAAAATAAACAAACTAACAAACAATAAATAAATCTAAGAAGATACTAATCAACAGGGGACACTTGCACTTTCAATTAGCATATTTAAGTTAAAGTCAGTCAGAGAACAGTACAACCTCTTGGAGTCCATTTGCTTCCTCTGTGCCATCATCATTGTTGGGTTCCATATCCTTCCTTTGTCCATCCACATGATGATGTATCTTTCCCTCCAAGAGATTGAATGACTTTCTACAAGAGATATTGAAAGTTTCTTGTTCCCAAAGCACTTGAGAAACAGTTAGCATGCATCTATGCTTGTAATTCTCTGAACCTAAGTTAGTGTGGGAACACCAAACTTAGTTCCTTGCCTATTTCTATATGTAGCAGAACAAATACATGCATGAAACATCAAGTACCTTTATTAAAAATAAACTATGAACTAGAAAACAAACTATGAACTAAAAAAAGACAAACTAAAAACTAGAAATATAACAATTATTAAGTAGTTTCTCTGATTGTTTGGAGCTGATATTAGTCATGCTGAGGGTGCAATGTGTTCTTAATGAAATTTTTGGTGGAACACCAAACTTAGCATCCAATATTCACCCCTTAATTACTTTGATGTGCAACACCAAACTTAGCTCTTTACAATAGAGAGAAATCTACTTAACTTTTATTGAAATAACTAAGAAAAGGAAAACTACTGACATGTAGCTGATGACTTTCTTCCTCTTCTTCCAGTTTGTAAGAGGAATGACCTCAAAGGTAAAGAGGATCCAGTCAGTGCCCCCTTTCTTGGGCTCTTCCCAGTAAGCTTCCTTTTGTTAATTACTTGATTGAGCTTTCTTGCTGGTGGTTCAGGGGTTGGATTGTTTGTAGTTGACCTTTTCTTCTTCATGAATGTTATTTTTTGTGGCTTGGTCACAATCATCTCTTTGGTGTTCTTGTCAGTTGCCTTCACTTCTTTAATTTCAAGAATTGGTATTTGTGTGATTGGTGGAGTGTTCTCTTCATCAAGAGCTTCTTGCAATGGTGGTTCAATGAGCCCTTCTTCTATGCAACTTTCTGCTTCACTTGAGTGTGGACTTCCCTGATGGAATTCCTCCCTTTCTTCTACATGATCTTCCATTGAGTTCTTTGGGAGTGAGTCCTCATGGTCTTCTATAACCTCAATTAGCCTCTGTGGATATAAAATTCTAGGCTCATATATCTCCACAACCTCATTCTTTATTGAAATGTTGCTTGGTACAGAAACTTCTTCATCTTGCCCTTCCACTTCCTTCTTTGCACAAAACATTTGTTTTAATCGCACTTTTATGGAGGAGGTTTGTTGTTCTTACCAAGATTTCTTCATCTCCTTTTCATATTATTCAATCACAGATTCAAGTGTTGATATTCTTTGGTTCAGGGAAGTTTGTGGGGGTTGTGAGTTTTCATGTTCCCTTGTTATCTCAAGTGGTCTCTGTGGATATGAAATCCTTGGCTCATATACCTCCACCTCCTCATTCTTCATTGAAATTTCACTTGATGCAGGGGCCTCTTCTTCCACTTCCTCACTCACAGATTGGTTTTCATTTTCAATGCTTGGTAATCCTGAGTGTTTCCTTATTTTCTCTAAGTGCCCATCCATCTCCTTGAATAGGATTTCTTGCCTTTTCCAAGATTGTTCTTGTCTTTCCAATAATTCTCTGGACTTTTGAAGGAGATCCTCTGCTAGCTTAAGAGATGACGGTTGAGAGTAATCTTGTGGACATGGATGTGTTGTGGTGAAGTTATTTTGAGGGGTATGGAATGAATTTTGTGAATATTGAAATGAGTTTTCTGTATGGTGAAATGAATTCTGTGGTTGGTGAAATGAGTTGTATGGATTATTGAGGAAACTTTATGTTGAGGCATAGTCAAATGATGAAGAATTTTCAAATGAGGAACTGGGAGGTGAGGCTGGACAATTTTGCATAAATAAATTGAAGGTTTTCTCAGATGATGATGGCTCTTGATAAGTGGAGCATGAACTGTCAAATGCTTTCTGGTTTTGATCCTCCCATCCACAATGTGAATTATTGTAGAATTCATCAGAGTGTGGATCATTTTGTGGCATTGGGGAGCAATCTTGCATGAATTCATTGAAAGCATAATCAATAGATGATGTCTCTTGCTGAATAGGATATGAATAATTGAAATTCCCTTCCCAGTCATAGTTTGTGTAACTGTCATAACAATATGAGTTACTTTGTGGCTCTGGGAGGTAGCTCATTTCACTTTATTATTCGTACTCCCTCATTCCTTGTCGATATTCCCAGTCACAATGAGCATAATGACATGAATCATTTTGTGATAGTGGGCAATATCTCATGAAATTGTCTTGCTCATCTTGTGGCTCTGAAGCATATCTCCATTGATTGGATTGCTCAGAATTTGTAATTTCTTGGTGATATTCCCAGCCACCATTATAATAATGACATGAATCATTTTGTGGTGGTGGGTAATATCCCAAGAAATTTATTTGAACAAAAGATGAGTTGAACTCCATTTGAATTTTATAAAACAAAATCACCAAAGAAAACTGGAATTCATGTCTCAGATGAGATTTGCTTAGTGAGGCAAAAACACAAACACCTTAGTATCAGTAGAAAATAGAAAATTAAAAGAACAAAAACAAAGAAAATGCTTAATCTAGACTTATCACCTACTTAATCATTGTTGATCTAAATCAATCCCCGGCAACGGCGCCAAAAACTTGATGAGGGAAAATCAATTCCGCACAAACTAACTGGCAAGTGTACCGGGTCGCATCAAGTAGTAATAACTCACAAGAGTGAGGTCGATCCCACAGGAATTGATGGATCAAGCAACTTTAGTGAGGTGATTAGTCTAGTCAAGTTAACAGTGGTGAATTGGGTGAAATTTAACTAACAGAGAGTAAATTACAAGAATTGTAAATTGCAGAAAGTAAATTGACGGAATCTTAAAGAGCAAGAAAAGTAAATTGCATCAAATATAAAGGAAATTGGGTGCAGGAAAATTTAAAGAAAGCAGTAGATCAAGCAATCGAAAAGAACTCGAGAACAAGCAACAGGAAATTTAAATTCTAGGAAAATTAAATCAGACTGAATCATGAACAGAAATGTAAGGTTGCAGATAAATAGAAGTGCAGGAAATTGAAATTTGCAATAAAAGTAAACTGAATTCAGTACAATTTAAACGTGAAAGTGCAGGAAAAAAGTGTATCTACTATACTAAGCTCTCTGGAGTCTCTAATCCTCCAAGAAAGCTCTGGAGTCGCTAATCCTCCAACCTCAGCCCCTATTCTACTCCTACTCCTACTGTCCATCTCTCCCTCCTCACTGTGAACTAAAGCATTTTTATAGGCATTCCTAAATTACAAATGAAATTGAAATTGAAAACAAATTACAACTCAAATGAAATTCATATTCTAATTGTTTCTTGTGCATTTGAGTGATATCAATGGGCTCTGCTTGCTTTGGGGTGTCAATGGGCTTGGAATCGGATTTAATTAAGAAGAAATTCACTTCCAGGAGAGCATAGAGTTCATCAAGTGAGCCTCCTCTATGCGTCCGCGTCCTTTTTGCGTTTTGGGACATCCACGCGTATGCGTCCCTCATGCTTACGCGTGCTTTGGCAATCTGGCACATCGACGCATGCACATCATGTACGCGTGCACGTCCCTTGCAGCGTTCTCTAAATGAGCGTAGCATTCTTCAATTGAGCGCTCCCCACGCGTACGCGTCACCTACACGTACGCGTGGGTCTTCAACATGCCTCTTCCACACTGCCGCTCAGCCCACGCTTGCGCGTGCTCTTTCAGGAATGTTACACCTACGCGTACACGTCATGCATGCGTACGTGTGGTCTTCCAGGGTTGCAGTTTCGACACGTGCGCATCATGTACCCATGCGCGTCAGTGTCAAAACTCCAATCCCAAATTTGAATTTGCGCGAAAACGCTCCTTTAGTTAACTTAGCGCTCTCTTTGCAAATGAGCACTATCCAAAGCGTGCTCAAACTTTAAAATGTGTCCAGAAATCTTCCTTTGAGCTTATTTTGTGCTTTCTGCTTCTTTTCCTTCATCTTTTCACCTATCATCAACCAAATAGATACATCAAAGCATTGGCATAATCATCAAATTTTGCATCATTCACATTATCAACTAAATCTTGCAAGAAATCTAATGAAAATGCATAAAATTACCAATGGTTGATTGAATCAAGATAAGCATGAAATTCTCACTCAAACACTTACTTATTGCCTAAAAATGCATGAAAACCAAGTAAAAACTAATGAAATAGGCTTGTGAAACTAGCCTAAGATGACTTGTCATCAGAGTTCGTTAACAATAAAATAACCAAACAAAAGAAATAAAGTAAAACTAAAAGAAGTAAGAAGCTAGAAGAAGAAATAGTAAAGAAACTAAATCAAGACAAGAATTAAAGCATCAATCTAAGAGAAAATTAACTAAACCTATCATAATTCTAGAGAGAAGAGAGTGTTTCTCTCTCTAGAATAACCTAAAACATGTTACTAAAGCTAAACCTAATTGCCCCCTCCTTTTGCCTCCTCTTGAATTAGGGTTGAAATAGCTTCAGAAATGAGTTAGATTGGGTTCTGGAGGCCCAAAATTCCCTGCCAGCGAATTGCATTAAATGACACTTGCTGATTTTTCCACTTTTGCGTATGCACAGAAGTTTGTGCGTACACACATATAGTTGTGCGTACGCACACTTGCTGAAAAGCTCCAAACTCTATTTCTTCATAAATTCTCCATATTTACATGCTTTTTTCTTCAATCCTTCAATCCAATCTTTGCCTTACAAGCCTGAAATCACTCAACAAATATATCAAGGCATCAAATGGAATTAAAGTAAATAAAATTAAGCAATTAAGGGTCTAAAAAGCATGTTTTCACTTTTAAGAACAATTTAGAGAGAATTTACAAAACCATGCTATTTCATTGAATAAATGCAAAGAAAGTTGATGAAATCCACCCAATTAGAGCAAATAAATACCATGAAATATGGATTCATCAAGGATCTCCATGAGAAAATGCAGGATTTGGGGAGCTTTTTTATTCCTTGCACTATTGGAGATATCACCATTAAGAGAGCTTTATGTGATCTTGGAGTTAGCATCAATCTAACGCCACATTCATTGATGAGACCACTCCTATTTCTTTTTAAGTTGCTGACCGTTCAATTTAATTTACTTTTGGAGTCGTTGAGAATTCACTGACCTTTTTTAGCTACAGGTATAGCCCTTATTGATATTCAAACGGGTGAATTAACCTTGAAGGTCAATAAAGAGGATGTTATCCTTAATGTGCTTGAGGCTTTGCAACACCGTAGTGATTCTGAGGGGTGTATGAGAGTTGATCTTATTGAGCCTCTGGTTCCAAAGGTATTTGAAGCTAAAGAGCTTGATGTTGTTCTAGAATCCCCTTTTGAGGATAATTTGTTTGAGATGGATGAGTCACCACCTCAAAAGGAGAAGCCTCACATGCCTAGTACTGAGGAAAGGGCTCCGAAGCTTGAGTTGAAGCCCTTACCTCCCTCTTTGAAGTATGCATTCCTAGGCAAGCATGATTCTTATCCAGTGACTATTAGCTCCTCTTGTGGCATGAGGAGGAGGAGGCATTACTTGAAGTACTCAAGAGTCATAAAACGGCTCTTGGGTGGACCATTAGTGACTTAAAAGGGATTAGTCCGGCCAAGTGTATGCACAAGATCTTGCTTGAGGATGATGCTAAGCTGGTTGTGCAACTACAAAGGCGACTAAATCCAACCATAAAAGAAGTGGTCCAAAAAGATGTAATAAAGCTTTGGGAAGCCGTTATTATTTACCCAATTTCTGACAGTCCATGGGTTATTCCTGTGCAAGTGGTTCCCAAGAAAAGAGGGAGGACAGTGATCAAAAATGAGAAGAATGAGCTTATTCCCACATCGACCGTCACGGGGTGGTGTATGTGTATTGACTACAGGAGGCTCAGTAATACAACAAGAAATTATCACTTTCCCTTGCCTTTCATTGATCAGATGCTCGAGAGGTTATAATCAGATTGTAGTGGACCCTCAAGATCAAGAGAAAACGACATTCACATGCTCCTTTGGAAGTATTTGCTTACCGGAGGATGCTGTTTAGATTGTGTAATGCCCCAGCAACATTTTAGAGGTGCATGCTTTCCATATTTTCTGACATGGCTGAAAACTTTATTGAGGTATTTATGGATGATTTTTCTGTATTTGGTAATTCTTTTGACTCTTGCCTTAAGCATCTTTCCTTGGTCTTGAAATGGTGCCAAGAAACAAACCTTGTTTTAAATTGGAAAAAATGTCACTTTATGGTTACTAAAGGTATTGTTCTTGGACACCGGATTTCAAGTAAGGGGATTGAGGTTGATAAAGCTAAGGTGGAGGTAATTGAAAAATTGCCACCACTCACTAATGCTAAGGCAATCCGGAGTTTCCTAGGACATGCAGGATTTTATAGGAGATTTATAAAAGATATTTCTAAGATTGCTAAACCTTTGAGCAACCTCTTGGTGGCAGACATTCCTTTTAATTTTGATAGTGATTGTTTGCATGCCTTTGAAACTCTGAAAGCTAGGCTTGTATCTGCTCCTATCATAGCTCCTTTCAATTGGGATTTACCATTTGAATTGATGTGTGATTCCAGTGACTATACTATTAGAGCCGTCTTGGGATAGAGATAAGACAAGCTTATGCACGTCATTTACTATGTTAACCGTGTATTGAATGACGCGCAAAAGAATTACACAACAATAGGAAAATAATTACTAGCTGTAGTTTATGCATTTTATAAGTTTAGGTCCTATTTAATTGGTTCTAAGGTTATTGTTTTTACTGACCATGCTGCTCTTTAGTACCTTTTGACCAAACAGGATTCTAAACCAAGGTTGATCAGGTGGGTGCTCCTTCTTCAGTAGTTTGATATTGAGATTAGAGACAAGAAGGGGTCAGAGAATCAAGTAGTTGACCATCTTTCAAGAATTGAGCTTGAGGAAGGAACGCAAGAATCTAGTCCTGTGATAGAGTCCTTCTTGGATGAGTAACTCTTTATGCTTCAGAGGGCTCTCTGGTTTGTGGATAATGCAAACTACAAAGCCATGAGGTTCATCCCTAAAGAGTACACTAAACAACAAGTTAAAAAACTTTTAAATGATGATAAGTACTACTTGTGGGAAGAACCTTATCTTTTTAAGAGATGCTCAGATAGTATAATCTAGCGTTGTGTCTCAGATGAGGAATCATAGCAGATTCTCTGGCATTGTCATGGTTCCGAATACAGAGGCCACTTTGGTGGTGAAAGGATGGCTACTAAGGTCCTTCAAAGAGATTTTTATTGGCCAACTTTCTTTAAAGACTCTCGGGAATTTGTTAGGAACTGTGACAAGTGCCAGAGAGCGAGAAACCTTCCCCATAATCATGAGATGCCTGGTGCACGAATTGTGAATCACACTTTTCACACTCGTACCACTAACCAGCAAGTGCACTGGGTCGTCCAAGTAATACCTTACGTGAGTAAGGGTCGAATCCCACGGAGATTGTTGGTTTGAAGCAATCTATGGTTATCTTGCAATTCTTAGTCAGGAAGTCAATTATATTTATCAGTTGAATTGCGAATAAACAAGAGAGCATGGATTAAAGGTTACTTGTTATGCAGTAATGGAGAATATGCTGGAGTTTTGGAGATGCTTTGTCTTCAGAATCTCTGCTTTCCTCTGTCTTCTGGTTCACGTACGCACGTCCTCCTATGGCAAGCTATGTGTAGGTGGATCACCGTTGTCAATGGCTACCATCCATCCTTCCAGTGAAAAGGGTCCAGGTGCGCTGTCACCGCACGGCTAATCATCTGCAGGTTCTCAGTCGTACCGGATACCGGAATAGGATTTACTATCCTTTTGCGTCTGTCACTACGCCCAGCACTCGCGAGTTTGTAGTTCGTCACAGCCATCCAATCCCAGAATCCTACTCGGAATACCACAGAAAAGGTTTAGACTTTCCGGATTCTCATGAATGCCGCCATCAATATAGCTTATACCACGGAGATTCTGATTAAGGAATCTAAGAGATATTCATTCAATCTGATGTAGAACGGAGGTGATTGTCAGACACACGTTCATGGATTGAGGAAGGTGATGAGTGTCACTGATCATCACCTTCTCCATAGTTAGGCGCGAATGGATATCTTAGGTAGGAACACGCATGTTTGAATGGAAAACAGAAATACTTGCATTAATTCATCGAGACACAGCAGAGCTCCTTACCCCCAACAATAGAGTTTAGAGACTCATGCCGTCAAAGAGTACAAAGTTCAGATCTAAAATGTCATGAGATACAAAATAAATCTCTAAAAGTTGTTTAAATATTAAACTAGTAACCTAGGTTTACAGAAAATGAGTAAACTATAACAGATAGTGCAGAAATCCACTTTTGGGGCCCACTTGGTGTGTGCTGGGGCTGAGACTAAAGCTTCTCACGTGCCTGGGGCTGTTTTGGGCGTTCAACGCCAGCTTTGGATCCTTTTCTGGCGTTGAACTCCAACTTGCAACTTGTTTCTGGCGCTGGACGCTAGAATTGGGCAGAGAGCTGGCGTTGAACGCCAGTTTACGTCGTTTATCCTTGAGCAAAGTATGAACTATTATATATTGCTGGAAAGCCCTGGATGTCTACTTTCCAACACAATTGGAATCACGCCATTTGGAGTCTTGTAGCTCCAGAAAATCCATTTTGAGTACAGGGAGGTCAGAATCCAACAGCATCAGCAGTCCTTTTTCAGCCTGAATCAGATTTTTGCTCAGCTCCCTCAATTTCAGCCAGAAAATACCTGAAATTACAGAAAAATACACAAACTCATAGTAAAGTCCAGAAATGTGTATTTTGCCTAGAAACTAATGAAAATAAACTAAAAACCAACTAAAACATACTAAAATCTATATGAAATTAACCCCAAAAAGCGTATAAAATATCCGCTCATCACAACACCAAACTTGAACTGTTGCTTGTCCTCAAGCAACTAGACAAATAAAATAGAAGACTAATAAGTCAAGAAGCAATAATATCTTAGAGTTTTTTGAGTGAAGCTCAGATTCTAATTAGATGAGCGGGACTAGTAGGGACGCATAATTGGGTGAACCTTTTCAGATTCTGACTCAGCTTTGCTAAAGTCCCCAATTAGAGGTGTCCAGGGTTCTTAAGCACACTCTTCTTTTTGCTTTGGACCTTGACTTTAACCGCTCAGTCTCAAGTTTCCACTTGACACCTTCACGCCACAAGCACATGGCTAGGGACAGCTTGGTTTAGCCGCTTAGGCCAGGATTTTATTCCTTTAGGCCCTCCTATCCATTGATGCTCAAAGCCTTGGGATCCTTTTTATTACCCTTGCCTTTTGGTTTTAAGGGCTATTGGCTTTTTCTGCTTGCTTTCTCTTTTTTTTTTTCTGCAAGCTTTGTTCTTTGCTGCTTTTTCTTGCTTCAAGAATCATTTTTATGATTTTTCAGATTATCAATAACATGTCTCATGTTCATCATTCTTTCAAGAGCCAATATATTTAACAGTCTTAAACAATAAATTCAAAAGACATATGCACTGTTCAAGCATTCATTCAGAAGACAGAAAGCATTGCCACCACATGTTACTAATTAGAATTTTTCTTATTAAAAAAACTCGAATTTTATTGCCTCTTATTCAAAAGATCTACTATTTTATTCATGTTTGCTGATGATGAGAAAAATAGACTATAACTTATTTGGAGGTAAAATCAAAATAGACACTAATTACTACTATATGACTCCTAAGGTAAACTCCTATAATGACAACTATCACAGAGTTAAAGCAGAAATTGGAATTTAACAACCTTTGCTCTGGGAAGTGGATGTTCCTCGGATCTGTGGGGTGCTTGGTCCTTCAAGAGATAACTTCTGGTGCTTCAATTCCCTCAAGTCATGCCCTTGCTCCTCTTGTTCTTTAATCAAATAGCAAAGAATTTGACTTTGTTCCTTCTGTTCCTTTATTATTTGTTCCATAGCTTCTTGCATCTTGGTAACTGATGTTTCAAGATACTCCCAATATTCAGATTGAGGGATTTCTGGGAGAAATTCCTGTGTTTTCTTCTTGATGAGATCATCCTGTGCTTGTTGTTTTTCCATTGATGCTTTGGTGATTGGTTTCTCAACTGAGATATACTCAGTTATTCCCATCCTTACTCCAGCATCTTTGCAGAGCAGAGAAATCAAGCTTGGATAAGCCAACCTGGCCTCTTTAGAATTTTTTTTAGCAATTTTGTAGAATTCAGTTGAAATCAGTTGATGAACTTCCACTTCTTTTCCCATCATGATGCAATGGATCATTACTGCTCTTTTAACAGTGACTTCAGAACGGTTGCTAGTGGGCAGCAGAGAATGCCCAATGAAGTCCAGCCATCCTCTGGCGACTGGTTTGAGATCTTCTCTTTTGAGTTGATTTGGGACACCCTTTGTGCTGGTGGTCCACCTGGCTCCAGGAATACATATATCCTCTAGAATCTTATCCAGGCCCTTGTCTGTTCTCATCATTCTCCTGTTGAAAGAGTCTGGATCATCTTTCAGCTGAGGTAGCTTTAAGATCTCCCTGATCTTGTCAGGGTTGGTATGAACAATCTTTCCTCTGACCACGGTCCGATATTCATAGAAAGCAGTTCCAGATAGTTTTTGCTTGTCTGTCTACCACATATTAGCATAGAACTCCTGGACCATATTCCTTCCCACTTTCGTCTCAGGATTAGCTAGGACCTCCCAGTTCCTGATTCGAATTTACTCCTGGATCTCCGGATATTCGTCTTCTTTCAGATCGAATCTAACTTCCGGGATCACTAATCTTAGACCCATTATTTTGTAATAATGGTCTGAATGTTCTTTAGATAAGAACTTCCCTTGATTCCAAAGTATTTGAAAAAGATATTGTTGAGTTGAAAAGATTTTTGGAAAAGAGTTGAATTGGATTGAAAAAGAGGGTTTGTGCTTATGGATTAAGATACATTTGATATTTTTAAAGTAGGATTTTTAGGAATTAAGGATTTTAGAAATCAGGGTTCTTAACATGTGTATGCAAGAAATCATGATTTGAAACATGGAAATTAAAATTAGAATGAAAAATATGAAGAAGAAACGAATTTACCTCCTCCCCATCATCCTGGCGTTTGAACGCCCAAACGCTGCCTGTTTTGGGCGTTCAACGCCCAAATGCTGCTCTTTTGGGCGTTCAACGCCCAGTTGTTGCCCTTTTCTGGCGTTGAATGCCAGATAGCTGTCCTTACTGGCGTTCAGCGCCCACTGGATGCCTCTTTTGGGCGCTGAACGCCCAAAACAGGCTCGTACTGGCATTTTCTTGCCAGTGAGCTCTTTTTCTCTGTTTTGTGTGCAGATTCCTTCTGTAACCCTGTGAACTTATGCAATTGATTCTTTACCTTGTTATTAATGAACTTTATATAAACAAATAAAAATAAAAATAGGGCAAAATGCTTAGATGATTGATGCCCCATGGCTGGACCTTGCTGAGCTTTTAATCTAGCTTCAGCCTTGAGCACTCTTGCTCAATGTTGCCTTCAAGATAGTGCTTGATTCTCTGTCCATTGACAATGAACTTCTTATCAGAATCAATATCTTGAAGCTCCACATAACTATATGGTGATACACTTGTAATCACATATGGTCCCCTCCACCGGGATTTCAGTTTCCTGGGGAATAGCCTAAATCTAGAGTTAAACAGCAGAACCTTCTGTCCTGGTTCAAAGATTCTAGATGACAGCTTTCTATCATGCCACTTTTTTTATTTCTCTTTATAAAGCTTGGCATTTTCGAAAGCAGTGAATCTGAATTCCTCTAGCTCATTTAGCTGGAGCAATCTTTTTTCTCCTGCTAATTTGGCATCAAAGTTTAAGAATCTGGTTGCCTAGTAAGCTTTATGTTCCAGTTCCACGGGCAGGTGACATGCCTTACCATACACAAGTTGGTATGGAGAGGTCCCTATAGGGGTCTTGAATGCTGTTCTATAAGCCCACAGAGCATCATCCAAGCTCGGTGTCCAATCCTTTCTACGGGTACTTACTGTCCGTTCTAGGATTTTCTTTAATTCTCTGTTAGAAACTTCAGCTTGCCCATTAGTTTGTGGATGATATGGAGTAGCTATATTGTGGCGAATCCCATACCGAACCATGGCAGAGTAAAGCTGTTTGTTGTAGAAGTGAGTGCCCCATCACTGATCAGTACTCTAGGGAAATCAAACCTGCTAAAGATATGTTTCTGGAGGAACTTCAGCACTGTTTTAGTATCATTGGTGGGTGTGACAATGGCCTCAACCCATTTTGATACATAGTCAACTGCCACCAGAATATAAGTGTTTGAGAATGATGGTGGGAAAGGTCGCATGAAGTCAATTCCCCATAGGTCAAACAACTCAATCTCCAAGATTCCTTGTTGAGGCATGGCGTAAGCATGGGGCAGATTACCAGCTCTTTGGCAACTGTCACAGTTACGTACAAACTCTCGGGAATCTCTATAGAGTGTGGGCCAATAGAAGCCACATTGGAGGACCTTGGTAGTAATTCTTTTTCTGTGGTTGTGTAATTTTTCTGGGCATCATTTAAAACGCGACTAGCATAATAACTGACATGCAGAAGCTTGTCATGCCTCTGTCCCAATACTGCACCAATGGCGTGATCACTGGCATCACACATTAGCTCAAATGGTAATGTCCAGTCTGGTGCAGAAATAACTGGTGCTGTGACCAGCTTAGCTTTCAGCGTTTCAAACGCCTGCAGACACTCTGTGTCAAACACAAATGGCGTGTCAGCAGCTAGCAGATTGCTTAGAGGTTCTGCGATTTTTGAAAAATCCTTTATAAACCTCCTATAGAATCCTGCATGCCCCAGAAAGCTTCTGATTGCCTTAACATTGGTAGGTGGTGGTAATTTTTCAATTACCTCTATTTTTGCTTGATGCTCTTCTATTCCCTTGTTTGAGATTTTATGCCCAAGGACAATCCCTTCAGTCACCATGAAGTGACATTTTTCCCAGTTTAAAACTAGGTTGGTCTCTTGGCATCTTTAGAAGAAGTTTCAGGTGATCAAGACAGGAGCTGAATGAGTCTCCATATACTGAGAAGTCATCCATGAAGACTTCCAGAAATTTTTC
>NC_029789.2:86315072-86331843 GCF_000816755.2 Arachis ipaensis
TGTGTCTGATCCCTCACTAGCAATTGAGTGCCAGAGTTAGAAGCTGGAGTGATGTGAGACGCCAACTCCTTGTCTGTTCCTGGCGTCTGAACGCCAGAACTGTGCCTATTTTGGGCGTTCAACACCAGATCCTGCCCATTTTGGGCGTTCAACGCCAGATCCTTGCTTGTTTCTGGCGTTGAACGCTAGTCCTTGCTTGTTACTGGCGTTGAACGCCAGTCTTGAGCATGATCTGGGCGTTTAGTGCCAGCCTTCCACCAGATTACTGGCGTTTTAACGCCAGAATTACTTTTCCATGGGCTCTTACTGTCCTCAGGTGAATTTTGGGTGGTTTGCTCATTCCTTAGCTCTTTGCTGCCTTGAGGTGGGGTATTTAATGTTTTCCCACATCTTAATTGAACTGCTTGGCATTCTTCTGTTGTTTGTCTTGACAGCTGCTGCTTTGTTTGCTTTAATTGTTCTTCGATATTTATATTAGCCATCCTTGTTTCTTGTAGTTTATCCTTGAATTCGGCTAACTGCTTTGTTAGAAAGTCCAATTGCTGATTGAATTCAGCAGCTTGTTTTGCAGAGCTGAGTTCAACAGTTACTGTTTTAACCTCTTCTTTCATGGAAGGGTCACTGCTTAGGTACAGATGCTGATTCCTGGCAACTGTATCAATGAGCTCTTGAGTCTCTTCAATTGTCTTTCTCATGTGGATAGATCTACCAGCTGAGTAATCTAGAGACATCTGAGCTCCTTCTGCAAGCCCATAATAGAAGATGTCTAACTGAACCCACTCTGAGAACATTTCAGAGGGGCATTTTCGTTGCATCTCTCTGTATCTCTCCCAGGAATCATAAAGAGATTCATTATCTCCTTGTTTAAAGCCTTGGATGTCCAGCCTTAGCTGTGTCATCTGTTTTGGGGGAAAGTATTGATTTAGGAATTTTTCTGTCAGCTGTTTCCATGTCCTTATGCTGGCCTTAGGTTGGTTATTTAACCACCTCTTAGCTTGATCTTTTACAGCAAACGGAAACAGTAATAGTCTGTAGACATCCTGATCTATTTCCTTATCATGTACTGTGTCAGCAATTTGTAAAAATTGTGCCAGAAACTCTGTAGGTTCTTCCTGTGGAAGACCAGAATACTGGCAACTTTGCTGCACCATGATAATGAGCTGAGGATTCAACTCAAAGCTACTGACTCCAATAGAGGGTATGCAGATACTACTCCCATATGAAGCAGTAGAGGGGTTAGCATATGACCCTAGAGTCCTCCTGGACTGTTCATTTCCACTTAGATCCATGATGGAGAAAGGGAGATGATGTCTAATAAACAATTTATTTTTATTTATTTATTTATTTATTTAATAGAAACCAAACTAAAATTTTTGAAAACCAAAGGGAAATCAACAAGAAAACACCAAACTTAAAGTTTGGCACAAAATTTAATATAGAAATTATTATTTTTTTGAAAAAGATTTTTTTAAAAAAAAAGTATACCAAACTGCCACGGACTTAGACCAACGCTCTAGCCAATTGGGCAGTAAATGTAACACTTGTTTTGAAGAAGTATAAATTTTTGAAAGAGAAAATAAGGATTCTAAAATTTTAACCAAAAACAATAATAAGAGACTCTAACCAAAAAGAAAAATTTTTCCTAATCTAAGCAACAAAATAAACCGTCAGTTGTTCAAACACGAACAATCCCCAGCAACGGCGCCAAAAACTTGGTGCACGAATTGTGAATCACACTTTTCGCACTCGTACCACTAACCAGCAAGTGCACTGGGTCGTCCAAGTAATACCTTACGTGAGTAAGGGTCGAATCCCACGGAGATTGTTGGTTTGAAGCAATCTATGGTTATCTTGCAATTCTTAGTCAGGAAGTCAATTATATTTATCAGTTGAATTGCGAATAAACAAGAGAGCATGGATTAAAGGTTACTTGTTATGCAGTAATGGAGAATATGTTGGAGTTTTGGGGATGCTTTGTCTTCAGAATCTCTGCTTTCCTCTGTCTTCTGATTCACGTACGCACGTCCTCCTATGGCAAGCTATGTGTAGGTGGATCACCGTTGTCAATGGCTACCATCCATCCTTCCAGTGAAAAGGGTCCAGGTGCGCTGTCACCGCACGGCTAATCATCTGCAGGTTCTCAGTCGTACCGGAATAGGATTTACTATCCTTTTGTGTCTGTCACTACGCCCAGCACTCGCGAGTTTGAAGTTCGTCAAAGATATCCAATCCCAGAATCCTACTCGGAATACCACAGACAAGGTTTAGACTTTCCGGATTCTCATGAATGCCGCCATCAATCTAGCTTATACCACGGAGATTCTGATTAAGGAATCTAAGAGATATTCATTCAATCTGATGTAGAACGGAGGTGATTGTTAGACACACGTTCATGGATTGAGGAAGGTACTGAGTGTCACTGATCATCACCTTCTCCATAGTTAGGCGCGAATGGATATCTTAGGTAGGAACACGCATGTTTGAATGGAAAAAAGAAATACTTGCATTAATTCATCGAGACACAGCAGAGCTCCTCACCCCCAACAATGGAGTTTAGAGACTCATGCCATCAAAGAGTACAAAGTTCAGATCTAAAATGTCATGAGATACAAAATAAATCTCTAAAAGTTGTTTAAATACTAAACTAGTAACCTAGGTTTACAGAAAATGAGTAAACTATAACAGATAGTGCAGAAATCCACTTCTGGGGCCCACTTGGTGTGTGCTGGGGCTGAGACTAAAGCTTCTCACGTGCCTGGGGCTGTTTTGGGCGTTCAACGCCAGCTTTGGATCCTTTTCTGGCGTTGAACTCCAACTTGCAACTTGTTTCTGGCGCTGGACGCCAGAATTGGGTAGAGAGCTGGCGTTGAACGCCAGTTTATGTCATGTATCCTTGAGCAAAGTATGGACTATTATATATTGCTGGAAAGCCCTGGATGTCTACTTTCCAACACAATTGGAAGCACGCCATTTGGAGTCCTGTAGCTCCAGAAAATCCATTTTGAGTGCAGGGAGGTCAGAATCCAATAGCATCAACCGTCCTTTTTCAGCCTGAATCAGATTTTTGCTCAGCTCCCTCAATTTCAGCCAGAAAATACCTGAAATTACAGAAAAACATACAAACTCATAGTAAAGTCCAAAATGTAGATTTTGCCTAGAAACTAATGAAAATAAACTAAAAACCAACTAAAACATACTAAAATCTATATGAAATTAACCCCAAAAAGCGTATAAAATATCCGCTGATCAATGCCATAACAAAGAATTCTAGAGATTGAGTTATTTGATGTGTGAGGTATTGATTTCATGGGTCTTTTCCACCTCATACTCAAACACTTACATCTTGGTGGCAATTGATTATGTGTCCAAGTGGGTGGAAGCAGTAGCTTTACCCACTAATGATGCCAAAGTTGTGATGAGCTTTCTTCAGAGATATATCTTCAGCTGCTTTGGTGTCCCGAGGACACTAATCAGTGATAGAGGAAGCCACTTCTGCAACAAACAACTAGACTCACTTTTATAGAAATATGGAGTTTGTCATAAGGTGGCAACCCCTTATCACCCACAGACAAGTGGACAGGTTGAGGTCCTCAACAGAGAACTCAAGTGGATTCTAGAGAAGACTGTTAGGACTTTATGAAAGGACTGGGCTAGATAGCTTGATGAAACTGTGACAAGTTCCAGAGGGCGGGGAATCTTCCCCACAATTATGAGATGTCACAGTAAAGAATTTTAGAGATTGAGTTATATGATGTGTGGGGTATTAATTTCATGAGTCCTTTTCCACCCTTATACTCAAACACTTACATCTTGGTGGCAGTTAATTATGTGTCCAAGTGGGTGGAAGCAGTGGCTTTACCCACTAATGATGCCAAAGTGGTACTGAGCTTTCTTCAAAGGTATATTTTCATCCGGTTTGGTGTCCCAAGGACACTTATTAGTGATGGAGGAAGCCACTTCCGCAACAAACAGTTAGACTCACTTTTATAGAGATATGAAGTCTGTCATAAGGTGGCAACTCCTATCACCCACAGATAAGTGAACAGGTTGAGGTCTCCAATAGAGAACTCAAGAGGATTCTGTAGAAGACCGTTAACTCTTCAAGGAAGGACTGGGCTAGAAATCTTGATGATGCTCTTTGGGCATACCGGACGGCATTCAAGACTCCTATTGGCATGTTCCTGTACCAGTTAGTTTATGGTAAGGTCTGTCACTTTCCAGTTGAGTTGGAGCACAGAGCATATTGGGCAACAAAGTTCCTAACCTTTGATGCCAAGGTTGCAGGAGAGAAGAGGCTCCATCAACTAAATGAGCTTGATGAATTCAGAAATTCAGCTTACGAGGATGCCAAGCTCTATTAAAAAATACCAATGTGTGGAATGACAATAAGATAGCCACCAGAGCTTTTGAGTCAGACCAAAAAGTCTTACTATTCAATTCAAGGCTCAAGCTCTTTCCTGGGAAGCTAAAGTCCCAGTGGTCAGGACCTTTATAGTTTGGTCATGCGGAACTTCATGAAGAAAACTCAGATAGAAGGTTCACTGTCAATGGCCAAAGGCTGAAGCAGTATCTGGGAGGCCAAATTGATCGTCAGAGGTCTGTTCATCTACTGACTTAGCAGAGCTAACCCTCAAGCTAGCAACATTAAAGAAGCACTTGTTGGGAGGTAACCCAAAAGTTCGTATCCTTTGATTTCACATTTATTTTGGTTTTAATTTATTTACTATTATTTACAGTTTTCCTTTGTTTTACGTGTGTTTCGGTAATGAAAAATGTTTAAACCAGGAACAGGAGGAATCAGAAGGGAAAACAGAACACCCTGAGGAGGAATTGATTCGGGTGCCCCGGCACTAAACGCCAGAACCTAGCATTTAGCGCTGATGAGTGGATATTTTATACGCTTTTTGGCATTATTTTCATATAGTTTTTATTATGTTTTATTTAAATTTTATTATATTTTCATAGGTTTTAGTGCTAAATTCACATTTTTTTATTCTACTTTGGGTTTGTGTGTTTTATGGTGATTTCAAGTATTTTCTAGTTGAAATTGAGGAGCTTGTGCAAAAGTCTGATTCAGAGACAGAGAAAGCACTGCAGATGCTATCATGATCTGACCTCCATGCACTCGAAAGCGCTTTTCTAAAGCTAACATCTAGGGCTTTCTAGGAATATATAATAGTCCATACTTTGCTTTGAAAATGAAGGCCCAAAATTAGCATTCAACGCCAGCTTCCTTCCTTATTCCTGGTGTTCAACGCCCACAAGGGGATGGCTGGCGTCCAACGCCAAAAAGGGGGTCCCTAGCCAGTGTTCAATGCCCCTAAGGGACCCTAGGTCGTGGGAGAAATCAAGCTCAGTCCAAACACTCATCAAGTGGGCCCCAGAAGTGGATTTTCTCACTGTCAACTTTGTTTACCTTATTTCTATAATCCTTAGTTATTAGATTAGTATATATAGACAAGAGTTCATCCTTGTTAAGAAACTCTTGCCCACTTTTACGTTTCTATTGTATTTTTCTATCAGCATGAGTCACTAAACCTCCTAGGTTAAGGTTAGGAGCTCTGCTGATTTTCATGGATTAATAAAAGTACTACTGTTCTATTCTAAGCTGTATCTTTTTTCTTAAACCTTATGAATGAGATGATCCGTGACAATCATCCTCATTCTACATGGGTTCAGTGTGAGTCCTTGATCGGAGATCATTGAACCACAAGCTTGATTATACACCTCTTAGACAACTAATCCACGACTTCATTGGGGACTTCTCGAGACACTAGTTCAGCCAAGGTATGGGAGATTAAGGTCTTTGTGGTAGAGGCTAAAACCAAAGGCGTAGCACTCTCTGATTCGGAAGATTTGACCTTGTTTGGGACGTTTTGAGTAGGATCATCAAGGGAATGAACTGCAGGAGCTTCACCCTCATTCAGATTGGGCGCACACTAAACCTGGCGTTCGGCCTGAGAGAGGAAGATTGGTGGCCATTAAACCGACGTTGCTCACTTACATCCTGCCATGGAAGGTATCACTCACAGTTAGAGAAGACAGTAGGAAATGTTGATCCAAAAGAATAAAGCATCTCCGAAGCCTCAACCGTTCTCTTATCACTCACTGGTTTCACTCAAATTAAGTAATTTCATCCCTATTATTATTTTATGCGTTTCTCTCAACAAACTATCATTTCTAATCGCCTGACTAAGATCTACAAGGTGTCCATAGCTTGATTCAAGCCAACAATCTCCGTGGGATCGACCCTGACTCACCTCAGGTATTACTTGGACGACGCAGTGCACTTGCTGGTTCAGTTGTGCGAGTTCTTATTTCGCGCACAGCGTGATTGAATTCGAGACCAGCAAATTTTGGGCTATTTTCGACCTAGTTTGCGGCCAAGAAAACACAGAGTAGAGGCTATAAGGTGGGGGAATGCATCCATTCATAAAGAGGCTCTCACATTCACAATTTTAGGAGTAGATGTAGTTTTTAGAGATAGAGGTTCTCTCTTCCCTCTTAGGATTAGGATTTAGGACTTCTCTTAGTTTTAGGAGTGACTCTAAATCCCAGGTTCAATGTTCTTTTTATTTATTTCTCCAATTTAATTTGTATGTCAGTAACTCAGGAATTATCCAACTCAATAGCATAATTGATAATTGTTATCCTTGCTAATTGAATCGATCTTCAATAATCCCAATCTTTTCTTAGGAATTAACTAGGATTCAAAGATCTAACTAATTAGTCGCTTGACCTTCCCTTGTTATAGCAAAGGTTAACTAAGTGGAATTAAGATTCAGTTTTCATCATCATTGATAAGGATAACTAGACTGGACTTCCAATTTCTCATACCTTGCCAAAAGTTTATTTTGCAGTTATTTATTTATTTTATTTGTCATTTAAATATATCTGTGCTCATTGCCCAAGCTCCAAAATCCCCAATTTACAAAACTCATAACCAATAATAAGAACGTACTTCCCTACAATTCCTTGAGAAGACGACCCGAGGTTTGAATACTCGGTTATCAATTTCAAAGGGGTTTGTTACTTGTGACAACCAAAACGTTTGTACGAAGGGATTTTTGTTGGTTTAGAGACTATATCTACAACACAACTATTTTTATGAAATTCTTTACTGGCAAAAATCCTAACGTCAGACATCCCTCAAGGGCATTCAATGCCCAATGAGTGGCACAGAGCTGGCGTTGAACGCCAGCCAGGAGCAAGAGCTGGGCGTTCAACGCCCAAAAGGGGGCAGGAAACTCGAATTCCCTAGCCTCTCAGGACCAGTGGGTCCCACAGAATGTCCACCTACCCCACCTTCTTCTCTCTCTTACTTTCACTCCACTGCAAATTTAAATTTTCCTACCCAATTCCCACCCATTCCTTCGATCCCCAACCTATCCCACTCCTATAAATACCCCTTCTTTCTACCCTTTATACACACACCATCCATCCACTAAAGCCCCCTTAGCCGAACCCACTATCTCCCTCCATCTCCTCTATTCTCTTCTTCTTCTATTCTTTTCTTCTTATTTTGCTAGAGGACGAGCAAAGCTTTTAAGTTTGGTGTTGGAAAAGCCTTGCTTTTTGCTTTCCATTCCCACTTATGGCATCCAAAGTCAGAGAATCCTCTAGAAAGAGGAAAGGGAAAGAAGAGGGTGATCCCTGAGGTCCCCTTTAAACAAAAAAAGAATGAGTACCCAGAGATCCGAAGAGAAATCCAGAGGAGAGGTTGGGAAATCCTAACCAAACCCATTCCGGAAGTTGGAATATTAATGGCGTAAGAGTTCTATGCTATTGCATGGGTCACTAAAAACCATGACATTAGCATGAACCCCAGTCCCAAAAATTGGCACACTATGGTCCGAGGACGACTCTTGGATTTTAGCCCGAAAAGTGTAAGGTTAGCACTCCAATTGCAAGTGATGCAAGGAGACCCACATCCTTACACTAGGAGAGTCAATTTTGACCAGAGGCTGGACTAAGTCCTTTCAGACATTTGTGTTGAAGGAGCTCAGTGGAAGAAGGATGCTCAAGGCAAGCCTATCCAACTGAGAAGGCTTGACCTCAAGCCCATGGCTAGATGATGGTTAGAATTTATCCAACGCTCTATCATCCTACTAGCAACCGGTAAGAAGTGACCATTAACAGAGCCATCATGATTCACTGTATCATGCTTGGAAGTGAGGTGGAGGTACATGAGGTAATATCTCAAGAACTTTACAAGGTAGCTAACAAGCCTTCCACCTTAGCAAGGTTGGCATCCTTCCACCTTATTTGTCATCTATGCATTTCAGCTAGAATTATCATAGAAGGAGACATCTCTAGTGAGCAGGACAAGCCCATCACCAAAAAGAGGTTGGAGCAAACTAGAGATCATGCATAAGAGCCTGTGCAACTGCCTCAACAAAACCTCCCTGAGATACCTCAAGGGATGCATTTTCCTCTCCAAGGCTATTGGGACCAATTGCACACTTCTCTAGGATAATTAAGCTCCAACATGGACTAACTAAGGATGGGACATCAGGAGCATTCCACCATCCTCCATGAAATAAGAGAAGATCAAAGAGCCATGAGGGAAGAGCAAAGAACCATGAGGGAAGAACAACAGAGGCAGGGACGTGACATAGAAGAAATCAAGCACTCTATTGGACCTTCCAAAAGGAGTAGTAGCCACCATCATTGAGGTGGATTCGTCCTCTTTACTCCCCTTTGCATATGTTATTTTTCTTTTTTCCATGTATTTTGTTTTATTATCTATTTTTAGTGCATCATAATCTTTATTTATTTCTTAAAAGAAATTTTAATTGAAAAATAAAAGTAAGATGCATGAATTTTGAGTTTTATATTAAGAATAGTTCAATTATTTGATGTGGTGGCAATGCTTTTGTTTTCTGAATGTATGAATGAACAGTGCATGTTTGATATTGGAGTAAAAGAACATTGGCTCGTGAAAGAATGATGATAAAACTGAAATATTGTTGGTGATCTAAAAAATCCAAATAAAAAATTATTATGCGAAAAAAAAGCAGAAAAAGCCAACAGCTCATTAAACTAAAAGGCAAGAGCAAGGATCCAAGGCTTTGAGCATCAATGGTTAGGATGGTCTAAAAGAAATATCTTAGCCTAAACAATTCAATTGAGTTGGTGCCCTAACTATATGCTTGTGGTGTGAAGGTGTCAAGTGAAAAGCTTGAGACTGAGCAGTTAAAGTCGTGATTCAAAGCAAAAAGAGTGTGCTTAAGAACTCTAGATACCTCTGGATGGGGATTCTAGCAAAGCTGAATCACAATCCAATTGGGTTCACCCAGTTAAGTGTCTGTGGCATTTATGTATCCGGTGGTAATACTGGAAAACAAAGTACTTAGGGCCATGACCAAGACTCTAAAGAAGATGTGTTCAAGAATAAAAAAAACTAAACTACGAGAGTCAATAATATCATCTGGATTCTGAGTTCCTAAAGATGCTAAATATTTTGAGCTTCAATGGATAGTGAGATGCCAAAACTATTCAGAAGCAAAAAGTTACTAGTCCTGCTCATCTAATTGAAACTGAGCTTCATTGAAAACTCTGAGATTTATTGTATTCTTCTCTTCTTTTTATCCTGCTTTGTTTTTGGTTGCTTGGGGACAAGCAACAGTTTAAGTTTAGTGTTCTGATGAGCACATATTTTATACGCTTTTTGGCATTATTTTCATATAGTTTTTATTATATTTTATTTAAGTTTTATTATATTTTCATAGGTTTTAGTGCTAAATTCAAATTTTTGGATTTTACTTTGAGTTTGTGTGTTTTATGGTGATTTCAGGTATTTTCTGGCTGAAATTAAGGAGCCAGAAGTCTGATTCAGAGATAGAGAAAGCACTGCAGATGTTGTCAAGATCTGACCTCCATGCACTCGAAAGAGCTTTTCTAAAGCTACAGAAGTCCAAATGGTGCACTCTTAACGGATATGGAAAGCTAACATCTAGGGCTTTCTAGAAATATTTAATAGTCTATACTTTGCTTTGGAAATGAAGGCCCAAAACTGGCGTTCAATGCCAGCCACCTACCCCATTCCTGGCGTTCAATGCCCACAAGGGGATAGCTGGCGTCCAACGCCCAAAAGGGGGTCCCTAGCCAGTGTTCAATACCCCTAGGAGACCCTAGCTCATGGAAGACACTCAAGCTCAGCCCAAACACTCACCAAGTGGGCTCCAGAAGTGGATTTTCGTACTGTCAACTTAGTTTATCTTATTTCTGTAATCCTTAGTCATTAGATTAATATATATAGACAAGAGTTCACCCTTGTTAAGAAAATCTTGCCCACTTTTACATTTCCATTGTATTTTTCTATCATCATGAGTCACTAAACCTCCTAGGTTAAGGATAGGAGATCTACTAATTTTCATGGATTAATAAAAGTACTATTGTTCTATTCAATTCATGTGTGACTTTATTCTAAAATGTATATTTGTTCTTCAACCTTATGAATGAGATGATCCGTGACAATCATTCTCCTTCTACATGGGTTCAGTGTGAGTCCTTGATCGGAGATCACTGAACCACAAGCTTGATTATACATCTCTTAGATGGCTAATCCATAACTTCGTTGGGGACTTCTCGAGACACCAATTCAGCCGAGGTATGGGGAGATTAGGGTCTTTGTGGTAGAGCCTAGAATCAAAGGCGCAACACTCTCTGATTCGGAAGATTTGACCTTGTCTGTGGCATTTTGAGTAGGATCATCAAGGGAATGAACTGCAGGAGAGTCACCCTCATTCAAATTGGGCGCACACTAAACCTAGCGTTTGGC
Source organism: Arachis ipaensis (assembly GCF_000816755.2). Classification (NCBI taxonomy): domain Eukaryota; kingdom Viridiplantae; phylum Streptophyta; class Magnoliopsida; order Fabales; family Fabaceae; genus Arachis; species Arachis ipaensis. The sequence goes on from NC_029789.2 coordinate 86,325,856, forward strand.
CTGAGAGAGGAAGATTAGCGGCCATTAAACTGGTGTTGGTCACTTCCAGCCTTCCATGGAAGGAATCACTCACAGTTGGAGAAGATAGTAGGAAAGGTTGATCCAGAAGAATGAAGTATCTCCGAAGCCTCAACCGTTCTCTTATCACTCACCGGTTTCACTCAAATTAAGTAATTTCATCCGTATTCTTGTTTTATGCATTTCTCTCAACAAACTATCTTTTCTAATCGCCTGACTAAGATCTGCAAGGTGTCCATAGCTTGATTCAAGCAAACAATCTCCGTGGGATTGACCCTGACTCACCTCAGGTATTACTTGGATGACGCAGTGCACTTGCTGGTTCAGTTATGCGAGTTCTTATTTTGCGCACCAAGCGCCAAGAGGAGCACAAAATTCGAAAAGCCCTCTGTTTGGGTGGCGCCAAATGCCCCGACCTAGCGTTTGGTGCCATAGCGCACGTAATCCGAGAGAGAACACTGAATGCATGGCGCTAAACGCAGAGCTGGACGTTTAGCGCCAAAGCGCACACATTTCTAGGAAGGCTCGCTGTCTCAGTGGTGCTAAATGCTAGGAGTGCCGTTTAGCGCCGAGGATGTCACCGGATCAAATTGCTCTCTGCTTAGCTGGCACTAAACGCGGACCTGGGCGTTTAGCGTCAGCCCTCGTAAAAGAAATTGAAAAGTGTTGCGGTGCTAAACGCCGATGCTGGCATTTAGCGCTAGCAGCGACTGGAGTGGTTCTTCGAGAAGAAATTTTTGAAATTCAAAGGGAATTTACGTGGGACCCACAGAACACCCACCTCCCTTCCCAATAATTCTCATCCCACTCCCCCAAATCCCTCCCCCTTCTAACCGTTACCCCCTCCCCATTTACCTTCCTTTTAATTTCTCTAACCAACTCACCCCGCTCCCTTTCCTATAAATACACCCTTTTACCACCCCTTTTCACCACAACAACAAAAAACTCTCCTCTTCTTCTTCTTTTTCCTTTCCACCTCCAAATCCCTTTTTTTCCTCTTTCACTCCCCTCACCTTTTTATATTCTCCTTTTTTTATTTCCCTTCTTTTTATTATTATTCATTCCTCTTCCTCCAGTATTTTCTTTAATTTTGTTATCCTACCTATCTCTACCCTTCTCCCTCTATTTTTCTTTCTTTGCTCGGGGATGAGCAAATTTTTAAGTTTGGTGTGGATGCGCCACTATTTTTCTCTTATTATCACTCATGGCACCCAAGATTGGAGAGTCCTCCTCTAGGAAGAGTTAGGTGAAGGCCCCAATGATTGGTCCTTTTGATCCAAACCGGTTTAGTTCCAAGGTCCATGAGGACCACTTTCATGAGGTCACTTTGCGAAAGAAGGTGATTCTGGAGGTTCAATTTGATCATAAACCGGACCAGTATCTGGAGATACAGGCTGAGATTCAGAGGAGGGGCAGGGGTACATTGTGCAACTTCCAGGGGAACGTAGCGTTCTGAAAGAGAGCGCAGCGTTCATTCACCGACGCGTGCGCGTCCTTGCTCGCTGAATGCTCATCACGCGTATGCATGCTTCACGCCCATGCATCCCTTGTCATTTTTGCACATCGACGCATACGCGTCACTACGCGTACGCGTCATTGCCATCTTCAGGCTCCATCATGCTTGCGCGTATTATTGCACGCGTGCACGTCCCTGATAGCATTCGTTAAATGAGTGCTACGTTCGCGCCATGAACGCTCCCCACGCGTGCGCGTCTTCTGCACGTCCGCGTGGGTGGCAAAATATCAATTCCAAGCTTCCACACCACTCACGCATTTGTGTGCTTCATCCCACATGCTATCAACGCGTGCGCATCATATACACGTTCGCGTCAGTTGCAAAACTTCAATTCCAAATTCGAAACTTGCTCGAAAATGCTCATTCAGATAATGTAGCTCTCTCTTTGCAAATGGGCACTAATCACATCCACGCATATGCGTCATGCATGCGTACGCGTGGGTCTTCAAAAATCCTTGCCCGATGCGTAAGCGTCCTGTACGCATGCGCGTCACAAGAGAACTTAGCGTTCTCCATTTGAGCGCAGCGTTATTATGTACTCCCTCTCATTCTCTTCATTTTTTCACCTAAAATCAATCAAACATGCATTCAAAGTCTCACCAAAATCATAAGGTTTTGCATCATTCATAATAATCACCTGATTCTTGCATAAATCTCATGATTTTGAACAAAATTACTAATTTTTGATTGAATCAAGATAAACATAAAATTTCACTCCAATCACTTACTTATTGTGCAAGAAATGCATGAAACCAAATGAAAACAAATGAAAATTGCTAGTAAAACTAGCATAAGATGACTTGTCATCACAACACCAAACTTAAATCTTGCTTGTCCCCAAGCAAGCACTAAAACATGAGAAAAAAGAATGAAGACAAATAAGCATATGTGTCCTTATTAGCAGGTGATTGAATTTAGTTCATGGGGTTTTATGCAGACAGAATGTAGCTCAATTATTATCAACTTCCAAATGTGAAATGTCTCTTTGAGTATTAACTAGAGTTGCTGCTATAAGACCTTATCCTTTATTGATCCTTGTTAGATTTTTCTTTCTTTCTTTTGCTTCAGAAACTCATTTCTCAATTGTAGCTCAGTGTTAGTTGTAGCAGCTCTTTGGCTCAATTTTTGATCAACACCTCTTCACTACAGATACTTGGCTCACAATTCTTCTTAAGAACATTGATGCCCAGCACCTCTTTGGGTTACTAAATGCTTTGTAATTAGGTTGCTCTTGATGGTGGATTTTTGGTTGATGATCCCGGATTAGTTAATCCAAGTTACCAAGTTTTAAAATACTCCTCAGAACCTAATAATCCAAGCATATCCTAATACAATAGCACCACAGGCATGTGTCCTAAGGTCCAAGCTATTGGTGTCTAGCTTTCTTATTTGTTTCTTTCATTTTTGTTGCCAATTCTTGGCTTTTCTTCCTTCCCTTTTTACTCTTTCTTTTTCAAAGGATCTCTATTAATTGAAGGTCCATAGCAACAACTAAGTCTATACTTGAAAGAGATATTCTACCTTGCATCTTTTATTGTTGAGCTTACCAACTAATCAAGCAATTACCACCACTAAACTTTATTATCATCCCTATCACATTGAACAATTTTACTTCTGTTTCAACATTTTCTCTTATTTATGCAGAGGGAAACAAGACATACATTCAAGTAAAGTGAGTGATGCATATGCAAACTATCATAACAATGCAGAACATGAAAACTTATTAAAAAAACATAAAGATGCATAACATATAAGCTCAAAAACATAAAAGTGTAGAACATGAAAATTTGGAAGGCATATCATTTTTCAGATGTGCATCTTCCTTATTTACTAAGATTATGAATGGAACTCCACCACCTCTAATTTTTGTGCTCATTTCCCTTGCTGGACTCTCCTTTCTTCTTTTGCTTGTACGAGATTCCTATTGTGTGGCTACTTCATGAGGTACCAGAGAGACGTCTTGTGGAAAAGTCTGATCGTGCAGAGGAGTAGCAGATGATGTTCTATTTTTTTGATGACGTTCCACTTGACTTGAGTTTTGAAGACCTAGAACGTAGTTTCCCTCGCTTTAGTAGTTTAGAGGGACTAGGTGAATATAGAGTCTAGGCTAGCCTGGGCGCCAGCTTAGGGACTTCTTGAACAGGTCAGGGCTTGGGATGTTCTATGTATATATATGTATATAGTTATTATCTAGCTATATCTAGGGGTGTTCTAACTAAAACTATATACTATAATAAAGGCTGAATCACTGAATGTTGTTAACTACTTGAGATATATTTATGTGTGGTTGTTTATAACTGTTTTATCAGCTATCAGTTGTGAATTGCTTATGAATGATTTCGTCTATTAATCCAAATGTTTTTTAAAAAAAAAAGTACCTTACAAAATAACTACGCTTTTAACAACGAATCGGGCTCATATAATAAATAATAGATAATAATTAGGAAGACAAGTTGGTAGCGCTCAGTTTCTAGTATGATCATGACGTACCAGAAATTGGGTCGTTACAATTTGGTATCAGAGTGGTTCGTTCCCAGTAGAGCCTGGGGAGTGGACTGACTATGCTTCATTGCATACTCTGTTGTGTGTCTCATGCGTATAGGATATCCCAGTGATATATGTTGCAAGATTGTCTCTGTGTTTTCATTTTGGGAATGTTCACACTTGACTTGAAGTGTTAAGACTGATCACCTTAACAATGATTGTTTGGTGTGAACAAGACTATAATGGGTTCACGGAGACGAGGCGTACGGGAAGGAATTCCTAATGTTAAATACGAGAGGGAATAGGAAACGTTTATGGCTACCATGAACAACGTGGCTGAAGTAGTACGTGAAGCTGCTGTAGCAGCGGCTAGGGCTGTTGAACGTCTCGGAGTGAGAATGGAAACGAGAATGAATACGGAGAAGATAATATCTAATCTGTTTGCCTCCATATGGTTTAGAAGTTATTTTAGGATTAGATTGGTTATCTAAGTATCATGTTTTCCTTAATTATTTTAAAAGAACTGTTGTTATTCTATCTGATAGTCTATGTACTAAACCATTTCTGTCCCACACCTTATATCTGAATTCTGTAAGAGTTACCTTAGGCGGGAGTGATTGTGAGGGGTACGTTCTGTTAGCGGCTAGCTCAAATGGTAGTGAATTAAGCTTAGAACGAATCTGAATGATGAAGGAATTTCCTGATGTTTTCTTGGACGACATACCTGAGTCTCCTCCTCAGCGAGAGATAGAATTCAGCATTGATCTAGTACCTGGAGCCGGACCGATTTCCATAGCACTGTACTGGATGTCACCATTGCTTGCAGAGCTGGAGAAGCTGTGAGATAGGATCGTAGTGGCCTATGGAGGTACAAGAACAGAATTTGTGTGCCTAACTCTGGAGAATTGCGACAAAAGATTCTTGCTGAAGCTCACCAAAGTAGATTTTCCATGCATCCTGGAGTGACAAAGATGTATCGAGATTTGAAACAAATGTTCTGGTGGCCGGGCTTAAAGAAAGAAGTAGCTGATTATGTCTCAAAATGTTTAACCTGCCAGAAGATGAAGGTGGAACATCAGAAGCTGTCATTTTACAACCAGAGACAGTACAGTTATGAAATGATTTGACATATCAAGCATCACTGGTTCAGATCGTAGAAAGAAGTGATAAACAGCTAAAAGGCAAGACTGTTCACTTAGTCAAAGTAGCATGGGAACCAAGAGGAGAAGAAGAGCACACTTGGGAACTGGAAGATAAGATGAAAGCTGATTACCCGCATTTATTCCTAGGTAACTGAAATTTTGAGGGCAAAATTTTCTTTTAGGAGGGTAGAATGTAACAACCCTGATTTTCGAGTACATGAGATCTTTTCTGAAAGTACGAATTTCTCCGGAAGATCAGTAAAGGGAACACCTCTGCTATATCATCAAGCATCTCAATCCTCATTATCATTATGTCATCTTTAAGCTAGAACCTCCTTTGAGGCAAGCTTGATAATAGAATCGCGAAAAACCTAGTTTTTGAACCGTATCGGTTGGCAGTTTTGATTCTGATTTTCGTAAATAGTCTCTGTTTGATGAACCGGACTCGATTCATGAGAGGAGAGAGATAATAGTATAATATTATCATTATATTAGTATTAGAAAATACTTGAATGACATTATAAGGTTATCTGGTCTATTTTTGTTAAAAACAGAAAATCGGTTTAACCGGGTTTACGGTTTACTGGTGCAGCTTAGCACCAGCACTCTCTGATGAATTTAGCAATGCTAAGGCCTCATTATAAATGTTATTAGACAGACGGACAATCAGAGCAGACAATCCAGACATTAGAAGACATGTTACGATCATGTATGATAGACAACCAAAGCAGCTGGGATAAGTATTTACTGTTGGTCGAATTTGTCTACAACAACAGTTGCCAATAAAGTATCGGGATGGCACCATATGAAGCTCTCTACAAAAGAAGA
>NC_029789.2:86332248-86332677 GCF_000816755.2 Arachis ipaensis
AAAAATAATATTTTAATGAAAATAATAAAATAATGCAGAAAAGGCAGTTTTCTGTAAAAGCTTTAGAAAGACAACTTTAAGCGCAGAATTTCATAATTACCTTCATAAAACACTTAGGGAGTGGTAAGAACATATTAGTGAGGCAAAGATAAAGGAAAGATAAAAAGTTAAAGAAAATATAAAAACCAAAGAAAAGTCTGTAAAGTTTTAACGACAGAAAAACAGACACAGACTAGTGAACGAACTAGGGCAACTTAGTTAGTACTTGAGTCACGACTAGGGTTAGGTATTATATGAAAAGTTAAACTGTTTCAGTATAGACTTAATGAACCTATACTTGGGACAGATTAACTATTCATACCAAAATTTACATAAGCTTTAAATACATACGTTAAATAGAGAAATTAGAGCAGAGTAGAGAGATACAGA
>NC_029789.2:86341517-86341990 GCF_000816755.2 Arachis ipaensis
TCTGCTGCAGAGAGGCAGTCAGATAGATAATGGTGTGATCACTGAGAACGCTTTCCTACGGTACAGATCCATATTTTATTTTTGTAAGGCAGAGGGGTTATTTCCTGCTACAGATGTACCGTGACCACCTGTTCCATTTCTGTAGTGGCAGAGGGGTTATTTCCTGCATACAGAAGGTGTGTCGGCATACATCCCTGCAGTGGCAGATGTGTTATTTCCTGCGTGCAGTGGACCCTGTGGTGGCAGAGGGGTTATTTCCTGTACACAGGGGTATAGCCAATAGGAAAGCCTTATCCAGACAGAGGTTGCTGGATAACGTCGGGAGCGAGTTAGTAACCGACAGATGAGCTCATTACCTGCACTAGGGCTAGACATGCATCATTTTTGTCTGTGCATCATTCTCTGTTGCATTCCTTTCTGTGTGTGGTTTATTTCTTTATGTTTGTCTGCTTGCATACTATTTCGGTGTTTTA
>NC_029789.2:86342825-86349969 GCF_000816755.2 Arachis ipaensis
TATAACTGTTTTATCTGCTATCAGTTGTGAATTGCTTATGAATGATTTCGTCTATTAATCCAAATGTTTTTAAAAAAAAAAAGTACCTCACAAAATAACTACGCTTTTAACAACGAATCAGGCTCATATAATAAATAATAGATAATAATTAGGAAGACAAGTTGGTAGCGCTCAGTTTCTAGTATGATCATGACGTACCAGAAATTGGGTCGTTACATCTCTTGCTTCTCCTGAGCACTCATGTATTGCTCTTGTTCTTGTTCCCTATCCCTCATATATTGCCGAGACATTTCTTCAATGGTGCTTTGCATTTGGCTTAAATCTATTGTGCCAGAAGCTTGTCCCTCTTCCATTTGTGGTCTCCTTCTTCTTCCTTAAGGTCTTCTCTCCTTCTGAGTGTCAGTGACACCCTCCATCCTTTGTTTGGTGATTTCTCTGCCTCCCTTTACCCGATCTATTCTGCATCCTCAAAAATCACCCCTACTCTATGATGCACGAAAACTTGTCCTTTAACAAATCTCCCTCGGCAAGTATACCAAATTGTCATCAAGTAAAAACTCACAATAGAGTGAGGTCGAATCCCACAGGGATTGATTGGTCAAGCAACTTTAATTGGAAGAATGTTCTAGTTGAGCTAAGCAAAAATTGGGTTGAGAATTATAGGAAATTAAATGGCAGGAAAGTAAATTGCAGAAAATAAATGACGGAAGCTAAATTGCAGAATCTTAAATGGGGAAGGGGAGTTTAGCATGAAAGTAAATAGCGGAAAGTAAAGAGAATGGGTAAGATCAGAAATGGGGAGCTCATTGGGCTTAGGAGATGTTGTATTCTCCGGATCAAGTTCATTTTCATCTCTTCCTCAATCAATGCATTCATTGATCTCCTTGGCAATCTTAAGTGATTGAATTCCTATTCCTTGGTAATTCAATCTCTCAAATCAGATCAATAGCCAATTCCTTGGTCTAATTGCTCATGAGAAGAGATGAAGTGTGGTCACTGATTATACCACATGTATTTTCAAATCAAAGTGTTGGGAGAATTATATGTCACCATATCCGCACAAACCCCAATTTGGTCCAACATGAGAAAGCAATTCTAGCATGATCTCTTCATTCCTCTTCCAAGGTTCAGAAGAGATCCAAGTATGAATAGCTTCTTTTCCAAGATAACTACTCAATTGGATGAAGATTGAAAGCTTTCTAGTAAAATCAAGAGAAAAGAGAGAAGAAGGATAATGAAAACTATTATTGAACCATCAAATTACAACAGAGCTCCCTAACCCAATGAAAGGGGTTTAGTTGTTCATAGCTCTGGGAATGAAAAGCATAGATGGAGAGTACATTCTGAGAATTTAACTAAAAGTTGCAGAGAAAGTAAAATACAGAGAGTAGTTCTAATAATGCCAAAAGCTCCCTTTCTAATTCAAAACTACCCCTATATATACTACTCTTCTGATCTTCTAGTTTGAAGCAGTTATCCTCTTCAGTGGGCTTAGCTTTACTTGCAGAGAGAAAGTGTGAAGCAGGCAGGGACTTTAGCTTAGGACGTTAGTGGCGTTAACGTTAAGTGAAAGTGTGGGTTCGAGAACGTTAGTGACAATCAACTTTTTCACTAACGTTCTTAACCCAGGGATGATCTACGTTAACTTTAACGTTAGTGGCAGCAACGTGACCACTAACGTTGCCTCTTGGTCCTTCGCACACGTTATTGGGACTTACCTTTTCCAATAACGTTGAGAGTCCTCCCTTCCCCCTACGTTAGAGTTCACGTTAGTGTGGCTAACGTGACCTTTAACGTAGGCTTGCCAAATCTTCGAGAACGTTAGTGACACTTACCTTTGTCACTAACGTTCTAAAACGCCCCTACTTCCCACGTTAGAGTTGACGTTAACTAGGTTAACGTGGCTTCTAACGTGGTAGTGATAGCCATCCCCAACGTTAGTGACAAAGGTGAGTGTCACTAACGTTGGCTCATCATTCTTTCCTCCACGTTTTCTTCCACGTTAACTAAGTTAACGTGGGAGTTAACGTTGCTCATAGTGGCTTATTCCAACGTTAGTGACAAAGGTGGGTGTCACTAACGTTGGCGATTCTTTGCTCCCTCCACGTTAGAGTCCACGTTAACTAGGTTAACGTGGCAACTAACATGGCTCAAAGTGGCTTAGTCCAACGTTAGTGACAAAGGTAAGTGTCACTAATATTGGCCATTCTTTTGTTTCCCCACGTTAGAGTCCACGTTAATTGAGTTAACGTGGCTCTTAACGTGGCCAATATGAGCTTGGTCCAACGTTAGTGATAAAGGTGAGTGTCACTAACGTTGGCTTCATTTTCTTCTTCCACGTTAGAGTTCACGTTAACTTAGTTAACGTGATTCTTAACGTGGGCTATGATGGCTTCGAGGACGTTATTGGCGATTACTTTTCTCATTAACGTTGCAAACTAGCTCCCTTTCCACGTTAATTAGACTAACGTGGCTATTAACGTGGTTCTTCCTTGCTTCCTTTGTCCTGAAATCAAGCAGTAGAGTGCATCAAAGTTCTAATCCAAGTCATGAGACATGCATCATCCAATTTGTCATTTAATTCATGCATAATTCTCATGAAATCATGTAAAGTGCACAATGTTTGCTTGAATTAAGATGTAAGTGAAATTCTACCCAAAACTTGCTTATTTCCTAAGAAAATGCATGAAAGAAAAGGTCAGTGAAACTGGCCAAAATGCCCTGGCATCACTTTATTGCACAACCACAAAATAGTACTTGGGTGACCAAGTCTGCTTGATTTGCTGCTATCCTTAGCCATCTCTTGGATGCTGTCTGCTATGAGTTGTGGGACATTGATTTTTCCTCCTTTGAGTATGCAGTATGTTAGAATTGCTCTCTTTACTGTAACCTCAGAAGTATTTCCAGTAGGGAGTATGGATCTTCTCACTATCTCATACCAACCTTTGGCCTCAGGTATGAGATCAATCCTCCTCAAGTGGCTTGGATCTTCATCTAGATCTCTCATCCAGTTTCTGCCTTTCAAACATAAACCATTTACTAGCTCATCAGGATCATTCTCACCCTTTATTCTCTCATCAAAGATGGGTTCTCTGAATGGTATTACTCTTATTTGCAGGACCCTCATGATTGCTGATGTGCTGAAGTCCACATCAACCCTCCTAACATAGCTCTTGTAGGGAGGGCTGGTTTTGCTTGGCCTTGCTGTATTTGCATAGAAATCCCATATCATGGTTGCACTTATGTCTGTAAGAGGCTCACACAGGAGTTCCCATCTTCTCTGTTCGATTATTCTTCTCATGATGGGGTATTCTCCTTCTTTTAATCTGAAACCAATCTCTGGAATGACTTCTTTCACCTCCATCCACCTATGATATCATGATTCATGAAATTGATATTTAAATCTCTTGTCATCATATGTGGGTGGTTCAGCTTCAACTGGTTGTTTCCCCTTTTTCCTTCTTGAACTTGATGAGGCCATTAATTTGGGAAGGACGGATGGTGAGGAAAAGTGACTTGTAGAGTGGGAGTTTAGCTTAATAGTGAAGCAAGAATATGAAATCAAGGAGAACAAGTGTTATTTGGAGCAAATAGAACTCGGTTACTGTCTTATGCTCTCAAGGAATGTAAGAACTAAACTTTGGATGCGCAAAGAAGTATGGGTGGAAGGATGCAACACAGTTGCAATGTAGGGGCTTATTTATAGCAAACTTTAATAAGGATTGGATGGTCAGGATGCCTTTTGAAAGGGTTAGAATGAATGGTGTGCATGTAAAGATGGATAAGGACAAGGACCACCTCTTCATTGGGTATATGGTTCGGTCTCCTAGGTGCTGAACTTTACAGCTTTGTGCTTCCCAAAGAACAGTCTCCAAGCACATGTGACTCACTTTTCATCCTTGTGACAACTGCACTACTTGCATGGTTTTGTCCTTTCCTCTATCTTCTTCATACCTATCCATTTTAACAAGGCAACAATAAGTAACAAAATTTGATTTCAGAAAGGTGGCAGTCAGCAAGTGAAAGGAAAAGAAAAGATAAAAAACAAAATAAAATTTGCTATATGTTCCTTATTTATATATAACCAACTATGCCCCTTTGAAATTAAATAAAATTTTGGTGAACACCAAACTTGTTTTATACCAAATGGTTCGTATGAAACCCAATTAATTTCTATCATGGTTAGTATATTCATCACAGGGAACATTTTATTTTCTACTTTAACAAAATAAATTCACAAAATGATGCAAGACATGATTTATCTTTTCATGAATTTAAGTTTTAGAGCAAATGTGACTTTCTTGAAGCTCATAACAGATGTAGAACACCAAACTAAATATTTGGCTATATACTTCAATATAATGAATGAGTATATATCCTAAGATGGTCATATGATCATCATGCTTGGAAAGCCATCTTAGAGTGCCTTTAGGCACACCAAACTTAGGAATCAGACATATGTTTTAAAATGATATATGCAGCCATCAAATTTACCCATGAAAGCTCAAATTCATTCTAGAGGAACCATTAATTATTGATATTAAAATAAAAGCAAGAATATTAAATCATGGGCTGTCTCCCATGGAGCGCTTTTTTAGTGTCACTATCTTGACATCAGTTCTCTGTTAGGGTGGTTGATGATTATAGTGCCTCAGCTTGTCCCCTCTCACTGTGAGCCTTTTTTCTGTGCTTTGATGAACAATCTTTATATCTTCCAGTGAGAGTATTTTGTTGACAATGTAATAATCATCAGATTGTGAGAATGTCTCTAACTGTTGGTAGATCAGTTTCACTTTGTCTCCTTTTGAGAACCATTCAGTTGGAATTTTCTTGTTTTTCCACCCTTTTGGAACCTTTTTCTTGCTCTTCTTTCCTTCTTTTGGTGACCCTTCCTTCTTGGCAGTAAGCTTTATATCAGGAGCTTTCTTAACCTCTTTTTGCAATCCCTTCTCAACCTTCTTATCCTCATGACCCTTTTGTTTTTCTTCAATGTCCGTCTTCTGCTCCAATGGTGAGTTGATGAGTGTTTCCTTGGGTTTTTCCTTCCAGTTTAAGTCTTCCTCCTCAATTCTCATGCAACCTTTCTTCTCAGCATGATGCTGCATCTCCTTAAAGACATTTAGAGTTACTTTCTCATCATGTGTTCTCAAGGTCTTTTTTCCTTTTTCCACATCATTGATGGCCTTTGCTGTGGCTAAGAAAGGCCTTCCTAATATGATAGAATCGCCTCCTTCTTCATCTAGATCTAGGATCACAAAATCCGCTGGAAATATGAACTTACCCACCTTGACTAAGAGATTCTCAACCACTCCATTAGGGATTACTATTGATCTATCAGCAAGTTACAAGGTCATTCTTGTAGGCTTTACTTCTTCTATAGACAACCTTCTCATCATAGATAAAGGTATCAGGTTGATACTTGATCCTAAATCACACAGTGCCTTATCAATGGACATATTGCCAATGGTACAAGGCAGAAAGAAGCTCCCAGGATCTTTGAGTTTTGGTGGGAGACCTTTTTGAATCACTGTACTGCACTCTTGGGTCAAGACCGCTGTCTCCTTTCCATTCCAGCTTCTCTTCTTATTGATGAGCTCTTTGAGGAATTTTGCATACAATGGCATTTGCTCTAGAGCTTCAGCAAGGGGAATGTTGATTTCCAGCTTCTTTAAAATCTCTAGAAACTTGGGAAATTGTTGGTCCTTGAGCTCTCTTTGCAACCTTTGAGGGTATGGCAGAGAAGGAATATAAGGTTTTACTTCCTTCTTCTGTTCTTGAGGTTGCTCTTCCATAACTCGTTTTCCCTTCTTTCAAGCTTGTGTCTCTTCCTTCTTCTCTTTGAGCTTATCCTGGTCATGATTGTCCTCCTCTACTTGCTTTTGGCTAGCACCTTTGTCATTCTCCAAATTTTTTCCACTCTTTAGCTGGATGGCCTTACATTCTTCTTTGGGATTTGGAATTGTATCACTTGGAAAAATATTGGTTGGTCTTTCAGCTTAATTGTCTAGCCAATTGCGCTACTTGTCTTTCAAGATTCCTCATGGTGGCTGACGTTAGGATTTTTGCCATTAAAGTATGTCATAAAAATAGTTGCGTTGTAGATATAGTCTCTAAACCGACAGAAATCCCTTCGTACAAACGTTTTGGTTGTCACAAGTAATAAACCCCTTTGAAATTGATAACCGAGTATTCAAACCTCGGGTCGTCTTCTCAAGGAATTGTAGGGAGGTATGTTCTTATTATTGGTTATGGAGATTGTAAATTTGGGGTTTTGAGAAATTTGGAGCTTGGGCAATGTGCACAGGTATATTTAAAGGACAAGTAAAATAAATAAATAACTGTAAAATAAGCTTTTGGCAAGGTATGAAGACTGGAGGTCCTATCCCAGTTATCCTTATCAATTGTGATGAGAATTGGATTTTTCTCCCACCTTATTAACCTCTAACTATGAAGGTAAGTTAAGTGGATGAATTAATTCTTGAAGAATTCCAATTCTTAATCAACAATGAGTTTGATAACTCAAGAGTTACCAATTATTTAACCAAGACCAAAAGGGGAAAAGTAAATCTACTGGAATAAGAATGCCTTCAGATGGGAAGCAATAATCATGTAAATAAAAGAAAGCAATATTAAACTGAAATACCTCAAATTGCATTAACAAAAGAACTTAAATCTGACATAAACATGCATGGAAAAATAAATAAAAGAACATTGAACCTGGATTGAGAGTCACTCCTAAAACTAAGAGAAGTCCTAAATCCTAATCCTAAGAGAGAGGAGAGAACCTCTCTCTCTAAAAACTACATCTACTCCTAAAATTAGGAATTATGAGAGCCTACCTATAAATGGGTGCAGTCCCCCACTTTATAGCCTCTAATCTGTGTTTTTTGGGCTGCAAACTGGGTCAGAAACAGTCCAGAATTCGCTGGTTTCGAATTTTGCCACGCTGGATTTCCGTCACTGCAACACGGCCGCATGGATCACGCGGTCGCGTCATCTAGCGTCAGGGGAACTATAACATATTATATATCAAATCGAAGCCCCGGATGTTAGCTTTCCAACGCAACTGGAACCGCATCGTTTGGACCTTTGTAGCTAAAGTTATAGCCGTTTGAGTGCAGAGAGGTCAGGCTGGACAGCTTAG
>NC_029789.2:86350033-86359407 GCF_000816755.2 Arachis ipaensis
ATCACAAATTCACACCCCTCCAACTATTTGGTGATAAAATAGCATGTCCTCATGCTAAGCTCAAGAGAAGCTATAAAGGTGAAGAGGAATGATAGAATGTATGAAATGCAATCCTATCTATATGAATGCAACTACATGCAAAATGTTTCTACGTACTTAGTTAAAAATAAATAAGTTCTCCAAGACAAACATAAATCAGATTTCACTAATTCAAATCATAAAATAAAAATCAGGTAAAGTTGTAAGAAGACAGCTCATGAAAGCAAGGAACATAGAATCAAGCATTGAACCCTCACTGGTAGTGTATATCACTCTAATCTCTCAAGTGTATAGGGTTATTCACTCTACTCTTCTCTAGTCATGCTTTCTAAACCTTGTTCTTCATCTAACCAATCAATAAATATTTAATGTACCAATGCAAACATCATGAGGTCTTTTCAAGGTTGTAATGGGGCTGAGGTAAAGGTAAGGATATATGTATGGCCAAGTGAGCTATAATATGAATCTTCAATTAACCTAAGCTCTCACCTAATATACATATACTCTATATACTTTTAAATTCATGACTAGCTACCCATAATTCTCACTTTTGTATAATTCCCATACTCATGTACCAAATTTTTTATATTTCTTTACTTTTGTCACATGTGCATTGATATTTTTATTAACTTAGCATTGGGGTAATTTTGTCCCCTAAATAAATATATATTTTTTTTTTCTTTTTCTCTTTTTCTCCTTTTTTTTTGTAGAGAAATAAACATAACTTATCAATGCACATGGATTTTCTATTATTTTTCTATTTTGGTTTTTCATGAGTAGGTTCCCAAATTCCCAATATTCAAATAAATTAGAAACATGATACATTCCCTTATTAACCCATGTTCCCACAGTTTCCCCACACTTAATTAACACACTATCTTAAGCTAACCAAAGATTCAATTGGGATAATTAATTTGTTTTTCGCTTAAGGCTAGTTATGTGGTAAAATATAGAATAAATGGGGATTAAAAGGCTCAAAGTGGCTAACAAGGGTGATTTAAAGGGTAGGCTTATTTGGGATAAGTGAGCTAAAATCAAACAATGGCCTCAATCATATGCAAGCATGTAAATACACTAAATAATGGACATATAGATTCGAACAAAATATAGATTACAATCATAGAGAAGGAAACACACAAGAATAAAAATTTATGGTTAAATAATGTAACCATGTAAATAAGCTCAAAATCTCATAGGTTGTGTGTTCTTTGGCTCAAAAACCATGTTCCAAATACAAATTCAAACAAATTTAACACAAAAAATTTTCATTTTAAATTAGTGAATTTTTTTTTTCAAAAATAGGATCTTAAAAAGAGATTTATTATTTTAACCAAGTAGTAACTAAATGCACAAAATCAAATAAATGTGCAATTAAACATGCAGATGTAACAATGAACAAATAAAGAAAATAAGATTATTGGTGTTGAAAAGAAAGTACTAACCCATGGAGATCAGTATCGACCTCCCCACACTTAAAGATTGCACCGTCCTCGGTGCATGCTAAGATGTGCAAGTGGATGGGTTGCTTCGACTGATGCTCTTCTCATCAAGGAATGTGCGTAGGAACTTGTTTGTCTCTCCCATTAAGAAGCTTTTCCTCTCCCTTTGTGGTGGCCATCCTGAAAGAAGAGGGAAAAGAAAAAGTAACCCAAAAGATAGAAAATAAATAAATAAAATGTGGGTGTTAATGCCAGATTAGAAGGGTCTCAATTACATGGTAGCTACAACATGCAAGTGAGAAAACAATAAAAGTACATGGCAGATCAAGAGTGCAAAAATTTGCAACAATGGGAGGAGAGAGTGGGTAATGAAAGACAATGTAAGTTCGTGGCAATGCAAATGTAGTGCAAGTATTATGAAAGATTGGCATTGACAGATAATTAATATCATCCCACCGTGTAAAACAAGTTTTTAAGCACCAAAGTAATTCAAGAAAAGATGTAACAGTTGAATAAGAACTTTTGAACACCAAAATTAATAAATTTAAAAAAATAAAAATATGCAATGAATGAAAGTATGCAAATAAATTAAATAAAATAGAATGGGAGTGAGAGAAAATAAGAAAGGAAGAAGAAAGAAATAAGAAAAGATAAGAAGAATAAGGACTCGGAGAAGAAAGGATAAGAAAATTGGCACTAATCTGGATAGGTTGTGCGACGCTGGCGACGCGGTCGTGTGGGTGACGCGGTCGCGTGGTGCGCAATATGGTTAGGCGACGCAGACGCATGGGGTACGCGATCGCGTGACTTGATTTGTGCTAGTGGCGCGAGTGCAGCCTCGCGGTCGCACAACTCTCTGTTCGAAACTCTTTTTGCCAAAATTCTGGGTGACGCAATCGCGTGGTTGACGCGATCGCGTGAGTGGCCATCATGGGAATATGACGCAGACGCGTGGGGCACGCGTTCGCGTGGTGAGGCTTGGGCTTCCAGCACGATTCCAGCCCAACTTCAGCTCAACTTTCGGCCATGCACCCTTTTTACGCCGATTTCAGGTCACACGGCCGCGTGGGTGACGCGGTTGCGTGGGAGGCCATTATTCCCAGGTGACGCGGTCGCGTCAGTGACGCGGTCGCGTGGGGTGATTTGTGCCATTGGCACGCCTCCAGCGCTGCTCCTGCGAAATTCTCTGTTCATTTTTATTTTCTCTTCTCTCCTTGCGACGCGGACGCGTTGCTGATGCAATCGCGTCGCGTGCTCGCTTCTCTTTTGTTTTTTTCTTAAGTTAAGAGGTTATTTGTTTTTATTTAGTTATTGAGTATTCCCGCCTGTCACGCAGGTGACCCGGGTTCGATCCCCGGCAACGGCGCCATTTTGACGTTAGGATTTTTGCCAGTAAAGAATGTCATAAAAACAGTCGCATTGTAGATATAGTCTATAAACTGACAGAAATCCCTTCGTACAAACGTTTTGGTTGTCACAAGTAACAAACCCCTTTGAAATTGATAACCGAGTATTCAAACCTCGGGTCGTCTTCTCAAGGAATTGCAGGGAGGTATGTTCTTATTATTGGTTATGGAGATTGTAAATTTGGGGTTTTGAGAAATTTGGAGCTTGGGCAATGTGCACAGGTATATTTAAATGATAAGTAAAATAAATAAATAACTGTAAAATAAGCTTTTGGCAAGGTATGAAGACTGGAGGTCCTATCCCAGTTATCCTTATCAATTGTGATGAGAATTGGATTTTTCTCCCACCTTATTAACCTCTAACTATGAAGGTAAGTTAAGTGGATGAATTAATTTTTGAAGAATTCCAATTCTTAATCAACAATGAGTTTGATAACTCAAGAGTTACCAATTATTTAACCAAGACCAAAAGGGGAAAAGTAAATCTACTGGAATAAGAATGCCTTCAGATGGGAAGCAATAATCATGTAAATAAAAGAAAGCAATATTAAGCTGAAATACTTCAAATTGCATTAACAAAAGAACTTAAATCTGACATAGACATGCATGGAAAAATAAATAAAAGAACATTGAACCTGGATTGAGAGTCACTCCTAAAACTAAGAGAAGTCCTAAATCCTAGTCCTAAGAGAGAGGAGAGAACCTCTCTCTCTAAAAACTACATCTACTCCTTAAATTATGAATTATGAGAGCCTGCCTATGAATGGGTGCAGTCCCCCACTTTATAGCCTCTAATCTGTGTTTTCTGGGCCGCAAATTGGGTCAGAAACAGTCCAGAATTCGCTGGTTTCGAATTTTGCCACGCTGGATTTCTGTCACTGCGATGCGGCCGCATGGATCACGCGATCGCATCACCTAGCGTCAGGGGAACTATAACGTATTATATATCAAATCGAAGCCCCGGACGTTAGCTTTCCAACGCAATTGAAACCGCATCGTTTGGACCTCTGTAGCTAAAGTTATAGCCGTTTGAGTACAGAGAGGTCAGGCTGGACAGCTTAGCAATTTCTCCAACTTCTTGCGTTCCTTCCATTTTTGCATGCTTTCTTCCCATCCTCCAAGCCATTCCTGCCTTATAATATCTGAAAACACTTAACACACATATCAAGGCATCTAATGGTAATAAGAGAGGATTAATAATAAGAAAATATAAGATCAAAGAAGCATGTTTTCAATCAAAACACATAATTAGGAAGGAAATATAAAACCATACAAATAGTATGAATAAGTGGGTAAAGAGTTAATAAAAACCACTCAATTGAGTACAAGATAAACCATAAAATAGTAGTTTATCAGTGGCCTCTTGTCGCTCTTATCCTTTGATTAAACTCTCTTGCCCTTTAGCTATACTTTGTGTAGTCTGAGCAAGTGCTTGTAATGTAGCTTCAATAGTTGAGATCCTGGTTTCCTGATGGTCAATAGATGGTATGTTGGAATATGATGGTTGTTGCTAGAAGTTATTTGGGTTGTTGAGGTGGTTGTTTTGGGAATTGAAAGGTGGTGTGAAGAAGTTATTTTGGTGAATCTGTGAGTTATTGTTGGGTTGCTGATATGAGTTTTGTGGTTTTCTGTATTGGTGAGTGTTATTGGATGAATGATTTTGGTTGTTTGTGTTGCGGGAGTTGTTGAAATTGTGGTTCTTTTGCCATGAATTCTGAGTATCACCCCACTTCAAGTTGGGATGATTCCTCCATGATGGATTGTATGTATCTCCATGGAATTCATTCTGAGAAGAGCTTGGGGTGTTATGCATCTATTGGACTTGTTCTAGTTGCTGATCATAGTTGTATTTCTCAGAAACGTCTTCACTTTGGCTCCATCCATTTGAGGGTTGGCTTGCTGTGCTAACTGCAACCACTTGAAGTCCATGAATTCTCTTTGCCATCATCTCCATTTGTTGTTGAATTTGCTGGTGCATCAACTTGTTCTGTGCAAAGATAGTGTCCACTCCTTCAAGTTCTAATACACCTTCCTTTGCAGCTGGTTGGCGTTGCCTTTGATGAGCATAAAAATATTGGTTGTTGGTCACAGTGTCTATGAGATTCTGGGCTTCTTCAGCTGTCTTCATTAATTGCAATGATCCTCCTGCAGAGTAATCCAAAGACTCTTGAGCTTTTAGAGTCAACCCCTCATAGAAATTCTGAAGTCTGTCCCATTCACTAAACATCTCAGGTGGACAATTTCCTAATCAGAGCTTTGTATCTCTCCCATGCCTCATAAAGTGATTCTCTATCCATTTGAGGGAATGTTTGCACTTCTGTCTTCAATCTTATGATCCTTTGAGGTGGGTAGAACTTAGATAGGAATTTGTTAACCAAATCATCCCAAGTGTTGATGCTTTCTTTGGGTAATGTTTCCAGCCATTGAGATGCCTTATCCCTCAAAGAGAATGGAAACAGCAGCAACTTGTAGATATTCGGATGCACACCATTTGTCTTGACAGTTTCACAAATCCTCAAGAAAATAGATAACTGTTGATTTGGATCTTCAAGGGGGCCTCCTCCATAGGAACAATTGTTTTACACCAAAGTGATAAGTTGAGGCTTCAAGTCAAAGTTATTTGCATGAACATTAGGAGTGAGTATATTGTTCCCATAGATTCTTGGATTGGGGAAGGTATATGATGCTAGAACTCTCATTGGAGGCTGGCCATTGTTGTTGGCCACCTCTTCTGGTGGATTAGGGAGGTTACCCTCCATTTCTTGGTCTTCCTCTTCTAATTCTTCTTCTCCAATAACTCCCTTCCCTCTTGCTTCTTTTCTCAATCTCAAGAATGATCTCTTTGGCTCAGAATCAAAAGAGGTGGATGTACCTCTTCTTCCTCCTGGCATACAACACAAACAAACTAAAAGAAAACAAAAACAGAACACTCTATTGCTAGAGTACAGTTAAAGTTAGCACAAACAAAATTACAAACAGTTAATATGCTTAGTAAAAACAAAGAAAAAGTGCTTAATCTAGATTATCACTTACTTAATCATTGTCAATCTAAATCAATCCCCGGCAATGGTGCCAAAAACTTGATGAGGGAAAATCGATTCCACACAAACTAGTCGGCAAGTGTACCGGGTTGCATCAAGTAGTAAAACTCACAAAAGTGAGGTCGATCCCACATGGATTGATGGATTGAGCAATTTTAGTTGGGTGGTGAATTTAGTTAAGCAGACAGTTGATGATTTGAGTGAAAATTGATTAACAGACTATAAATTGCAAGAAATTAAAATGCAGAAAGTAAAATTGGTAGAATCTTAAATTGCAGGAGAAGTAAATCGCAGAAACTTAGAGAACAAGAAATTAAAAGAGCTAAAACTTAAATAGCAACAAAGGTAAATACTGAATCCTAAAGTGCAAGAAATTTAAATTGCAGAATCTAAATAGCCAGGAAACTTAAATTGCATGCATAATAAAGGGATTTGGGTGCTGGGAATCAAAACAAAATGTAAACTGCAGTAATTCAGAGATATCTAAGTTGGACAAATTCAAAGAAAATGATTCACCAGGGTTTGGAGGTACTGTAATCCTTCCTAAATCAAATTAGATTCAACTCCTTTCCAATCATTTGGTAGATCTATGGTGGATTGAAATTGATTGGATCCCAATTCCTTGACAATCCAATCTCTCTAATCATAATCAATCTTGCCAATTCCTTGATCTAATTGTCATGAGAAGAGGTTAAATACATTTTTCTCATTTATATGCCACACTAACTCTCAGGATCTCAATTCCTCCCGAATAGTGTTGATCAAGAGAGTAGTGAAGGAAAGAGCTCCAATTCTAATGCAAGTGATTCCTCTTCCAAGGCTCACACAAGCATTCACTGAATTAAACCCCCTTCCAAAGTGAATAACTCAAAATCAAAATAGAAGATACCCAATAGCTACACAATTGAAATGAGAAGAAGAAAATTTTCATTTATTCATTGGAATTACAATAGAGCTAATGAAATTGGGGTTTAGTTCATCATTGCTCTAGTACCAAAATAGAAAAGAAAAATGAAGAAGATGAAAAAAAGAAGGAAAAATAGAAAGACAATAAACTCAGATCTCCAAATTCTACGGAACTCAAAAAGCAAAACTAAAAGGAAAAATAAAAAGAAGGTAAAAAGAGATCTCAAAGAAAACAAGATCCTAATGAAATCTAATTTTCATCTATTTATACACTTTCTAATTTAGTCATCAAGTACTTGGAGTGGGATTTTTGGCCTCTGATGAAGTGGGTCAGGATTGGATACTTGGTTGCAGCTTCCAGGGGAACGTAGCGTTCTGAAAGAGAGCGCAGCGTTCATTCATCGACGTGTACGTGTCTACTGCACATGAAGGGCATAAGGAGGTTCAATGGAATCTCTGATGTGAGGAAGAGATGTTAGTTAATGAATGAATAAATAGAATAAGATGAGAGAGAAGGAGGGAATTTTCGAAATTAATATTTGAAAAAGAGTTAGTGATTTTCGAAAATAGTTTTTGAAAGGGGTTAGTATTTATTTATTTTTTTTTTCGAAAAAATTTAAAATTAAAAATAAAAATAATTAGTTAATAAAAAAGAAATTTTTGAAAAAGAGGGAAGATATTTTCGAAAATTAGAGAGAGAGAGTTGGTTAGGTAGTTTTGAAAAAGTTAAGAAACAAACAAAAAGTTAGTTAGTTAGTTGAAACAAATTTTGAAAGGATAAGAAGTTAGGAAGTTAGAAAAGATATTTTGAAAAGATATTTTTGAAAAAGATAAGATAAGAAGATATTTTTGAAAAGATATGATAGAAATTAGTTTTTGAAAAATATTTGATTTTTAAAATCTCAATTAATGACTTGATTCATAAAAAGAAATCACAAGATATGATTCTAGAACTTAAAGTTTGAATCTTTCTTAACAAGCAAGTAACAAACTTCAAATTTTTGAATCAAAACATTAATTGATTATGTTATTTTCGAAAATTACTAAGATATTTGAAAAAGATTTGATTTTTGAAAAAGATTTTGAAAAAGATAAGATTTTCAAATTGAAAATTTGATTTGACTCATGAGAAACAATTTGATTTTAAAAAATTTTGAAAAAGTCAATCCAAATTTTCGAATTTGATGAGAGAAAAAGGGAAAGATATTTTTTTTTATTTTTGAAATTTTTTGAAAAACATGAAAAATATGCAATGCATGAAATTTTTAGATCAAAACAATGAAGGCATGCAATAATGCTATGAATGTCAAGATTAACACCAAGAACACTTTTTTTGAAAAATTTTTAATGCAAAGAAAACATGCAAGACACCAAACTTAGAATTCTTTAATGCTTAGGCACTAAGAATTCAAGAATGCATATGATAAACATGAAAAGACACAAAACAAAAATTCATCAAGATCATACAAGAAGACTTACCAAGAACAACTTGAAGATCATGAAGAACACCATGAATGCATGAAATTTTCGAAAAATGCAAGATGCACATGCAATTGACACCAAACTTATAACATGACACATGACTCAAACAAGAAACACAAAATATTTTTTATTTTTATGATTTTCTAATTTTTATTGGATTTTTTTTCGAAAATAATATAAAAAAATAAGGATTCCAAAATTTTTAATATGAATTCCAGGAATCTTGCCATGTTAGTCTAAAGCTTCAGTCCAGGAATTAGACATGGCTCACTAGCCAGCCAAGCTTTCAAAGAAAGCTCCAGTCCAAAACACTAGACATGGCCAATGGCCAGCCAAGCTTTAGCATGTAAATCAGAAACAGTAGCAGGTGGATTAACTCCAACTAGCTTGCTCTTGATAACAAATTGCTGCCTCAGTCCAAATAAATTTAGACATGGCTTTACAGCCAGCCAGGCTTCACATGCTTCATGAAACACTAGAATTCATTCTTAAAAATTCTGAAGCCATAGAATAATTTATTTTTGAAAACATTTTTATCTTTTTTTTTTCGAAAACAGATGAGAGATTTTTGAAATTATTTTTGAAAAATTATTTTTGAAAAGAAAATAAAAAGAAAATTACCTAACCTGAGCAACAAGATGAATCGTCAGTTGTCCAAACTCAAACAATCCCCGGCAACGGCGCCAAAAACTTGGTGCACGAAATTGTGATCTCCAGGCTCGAACAAATCCTGGTAATGGCTCCAGAGCTTGGTGCTCTGATCTTAATTCATAATTGTCACAACTTCGATACAACTAACCAGCAAGTGCACTGGGTCGTCCAAGTAATACCTTACGTGAGTAAGGGTCGAATCCCACGGAGATTGTTGGTATGAAACAAGCTATGGTCACCTTGTAAATCTCAGTCAGGCGGATATAAAATAATCATGGAGTTCTCGAATATTATATAATAAAATAGGGATAGAGATACTTATGTAAATCATTGGTAGGAATTTCAGATAAGAGAATGGGGATGCTTTTCGTTCCTCTGAACCTCTGCTTTCCTGCTATCTTCATCCAATC
>NC_029789.2:86359429-86398372 GCF_000816755.2 Arachis ipaensis
AGTGTAGAAACTCTACCGTTAAAATTACATAAGTGAAGGTCCAGGCATGGCCGAGATGGCCAGCCCCCAAAACGTGATCACGGGATCCAAATACAATCCAGGATTGTCAAAAAGACTAGTAAGAGGTCCTATTTATAATAAACTAGCCACTAGGGTTTACATGAGTAAGTAATTGATGCATAAATCCACTTCCGGGGCCCACTTGGTGTGTGTTTGGGCTGAGCTTGAGTGTAGCACGTGCAGAGGCCATTTGTGGAGTTGAACGCCAGGTTGGTGGCCAGTTTGGGCATTCAACTCTGGTTTTGGATCCTTTTCTGGCGCTGGACGCCAGATTTGGGCAGAAGGCTGGTGTTGAACGCCAGTTTACGTCGTCAATTCTTGGCCAAAGTATGGACTATTATATATTGCTGGAAAGCCCTGGATGTCTACTTTCCAACTCAATTGGAAGCGCGCCATTTCGAGTTCTGTAGCTCCAGAAAATCCACTTTGAGTGCAGGGAGGTCAGAATCCAACAGCATCAGCAGTCCTTTTTCAACCTCTGAATCTGATTTCTGCTCAAGTCCCTCAATTTCAGCCAGAAAATACCTGAAATCACAGAAAAACACACAAACTCATAGTAAAGTCCAGAAATGTGAATTTAACATAAAAACTAATGAAAACATCCCTAAAAGTAACTAGATCCTACTAAAAACATACTAAAAACAATGCCAAAAAGCGTATAAATTATCCGCTCATCACCCATGCGTCCCTTGTCATTTTTGCACATCGACGCGTACGCGTTAGCCATCTTTAGCCTCCATCAGGCTTGCACGTTTTATTGCACGCGTGTGCGTCCCTGATAGCGTTCGTTAAATGAGCGCTACGTTCGTGCCATGAACGCTCCCCACGCGTGCGCGTCTTCTGCGCGGTCGCGTGGGTGGCAAAATGTCGATTCCAAGCTTCCGCACCACCCACCCGTTTGCGTGCCTCATCCCATATGCTCCATCGACGCGTGCGCGTCGGTTGCAAAACTTCAATTCCAAATTCAAAACTTGCTCAAAAATGCTCATTCAGATAACGTAGCACTCTCTTTGCAAATGAGCGCTGTTCACATCCACGCGTACGCGTCATGCACGCGTATGCACGGGTCTTCAAAAATCCTTGCCCGACGCATAAGTGTCCTGTATGCGTGCACATCACAAGAGAACTTAGCGTTCTCTATTTGAGCGCAGTGTTATTCTGCACTGCCTCTCTTTCTCTTCATTTTTTTACCTTAAATCAATCAAACATGGAATCAAAGTCTCACCAAAATCATAAGGTTTTGCATCAGTCATAATAATCACTTGATTCTTGCAAAAATCTCATGAATTTGTACAAAATTACTAATGTTTGATTTAATCAAGATAAACTTAAAATTCCACTCCAATCACTTACTTATTGTGCAAGAAATGCATGAAACCAAATGAAAACAAATGAAAATTGCTAGTAAAAGAAGCATAAGATGACTTGTCATCACCGAGCAGTGATGATTCACTGTATGATGCTCGTCTGTTGATCAGCTGAGGATAGACTATGAGAGCCACTCTACCCTCTTTCAGCAGCTAGTAGAGGAGCAGCAAAGCCAGAGGCAGGAGATGGAGCAGTTGAGGCATGACTTTGGAGCTCAGCGAGGATTCCTGGGAGGAGGCAGCCACCATGACGACTGAGGTGGTCTAGCTCCTTTTATGCTATTTCCCTATTTTAGTTCTTGTATTATTTATCTCCTTTTTTCTAGTGCTTTATAGTGTCTTTTGCATGATCCTTTTTAGATTCAGTAGTTCTAGTTAAATTTAGTAGTTTTAACTCTCTTTAATTTCTACTTTTGAATATGTCTCATGTATGCTCACTGACCTTGAAAAAGAAAAAGAAAAAGAAAAGAAAAGTGGTGTAATTGCATGAGAAATTGAGTCTATGTATTCTGAATTCTCTTATTTATCTTGATATGGTGGTATTATCTGTGGCTCTGAATGTATGAAAAGAATAGTGCATAATTGATGCTGAAGTTAAGAGTGTTGATTCATGATGTATACAAATTTAGAGAAGTATTATGGATTCTCTAAATTAAACAAGAAATTAATGCTTGAAGCAAAATAGACAGCAAAAACAAAAAGAAAATAAAAAGCTTGTGGTGTGAATGTGTCAAGGAATTCTTGAGATAGAGCACTAAGAGTCGAGACTATGTGCAATTAAAGAGTATGCCAAAGGCTCTGAGTACCTGACTGGAAAAAATAAAAAAAAAAAAGAAAAATCAGAACTCAAAGAGTTTCCCAGTTAAGTACCTGTGATGTTTCTGTGTCAGGTGAAACTTGAGACAAAACATTTAGAGTCACGGCTAGGCTCCAAGTGCAAAGCACCAAAGGAAAGAACAAAAGAAAATGTTCTTTTCAAGGATTAATCAGGGGTTAAAAATGAAGAAAATTCATAATATTATCCGAGTTCTAGTTCTGAAGGACATTGACATTTCTGAGCATCAAGGGATTGTGAGATGCCGAAACTATTTTGGATCACAATGTCGTTAACCATACTTAGAAAAGAGACAGGAGCTTAAAAAACTCAATTCTTAGGCAGACCCACATTTCAGATTCAGGTTGTTTTTGGTTGGTTGAGGACAAGCAATAATTCAAGTTTGGTGTTGTGATGCGTGAGCATCTTTTCTATATTTTCTTACTATTTTAGATGTGAATTTATTGAGTTTCATTGAGATTTTACTACTTGAAGCCAATTTGATGATACTTTGAGGTGCTTTGTGGTTTTATTTGTTTCAGGAAAAATCTGGGAAAGTTTGGCAGAATTCGTGCAAAAGAAAAAGGAAGAAATTTGATGCTGCCAAGCTGGCGCGAAACGCCGCTGCCTGGCGTTTGGCGCCAAGAGTCTCGTATCGCATGCAAGCCCTCTATTGAGCTGGCGCTAAACGCCACTACTTGGCGTTTAGCACGGAAGATCTTGTAAAGTGCGCCCAGAACCTCACGCTATCGGCGCTAAATGCCGAACCTGACATTTAGCTCCAGGAAGACAGCAAGACCAAAAACCTCTGTGCCTCAGCAGCACTATTTTCATTTATATTTAGTTTTATTTTATTTTATTTTGGTTATTATTATTTTAAAACACAATCTTAAAGGGTTTAGAATTTATTATGCTATTTTATTTTCAAATCAAATTAGGTTAAATATAAATAGAAAAAGATTTAGCCCTTCGGGCTCCTTCTCTCTCTCTACCTCATTCTACACTCTACACACTTTTGAACCCTAGTTTTTCTTTGATTCATGAGCAACTAAACCTCCATTGTTAATGTTAAGAGTTCTGTTTATTCTATGGATTAATACTATTGTCACTTTATTTTAATTATTGTATTGATTCAAATTCAAGGATTACTTTTGTTCTTCATCTTATGAATTTGAGTGTTTTGAAAAGTAACTCTTGTTCTACATGAATTCTTGTTGATTCTTGAAAAAGTTAACTCACTTGAATAATAGCTTGAAAGTAATTCCTTCTAAATCACTAATAACTTAGACTTAACGGAATACGTGATGTAACACCCTAATATTCAAATCATTATGCTAGAGTCATAATTCAATGATAATAAGTTGGTACGACTCTCAAGATGGATTATAATACATAATTATAAGTATAATTGAAAGGAAGTATTAATCGAGAAGCCTGAAAAGAGTGAAAATAAAATTGCGAAGTTGTAAGACTCACATATCAACAAAATAGAAGACAAAGCGTGAATCGAAAACCATGCACAGATAAAGCCATAAGGAAGAGTGAAAATAAGACAAAGTATACATATATTGTAAGAACTGAGACTAATTAACCATCTAATTAAATAATTAAATTGCCCAAAGTAGGTTCCAAAAATTTAGAACGAGAATTAGGGAAATTAAATATGATTTTTGGACTCAGAATATTTTTCTGAGTCAGAAAATGTATTTTCTGCGAAAAATCGAGTAAAATCGCGAACCGGCAGTCGAACTGGTCGAACCAGTTTATGTCTGTCTAAAGTACTATGTGAGAGTAATTAAAATCAGTAGAAAACCTCAGGAAAATTTTAGAAACTGAAAACTGGGTATTAATTCTAAAGGTTTGGCCCAAAATTGGGCCAAACGGGTTAAAAACGCTGACGAGTTGGACCGGGCCCAAGTTAGGCCCAAGCCCAATATATATAAGTTCATTAAATGAACCCCACTCAACCACAAAACCCAACATACACAGCTGAAGTGAGGTTGAAGAAGAGAGTGAGGGTTTCCATTAAAACACTATTCACATCTCACTTCAATTCGCTATATCTCGAGCTATACGGTACTCCGATTCGCCTGCCATCGGTGTCTACGCAAAGCTCTTGCCGAGCCCGTGAATTCTATTCTACTTGTGAAGGTAATATTTTGAATTTTTCCTTCCTTCTTGCTGCCCTAAAAATTTCGAGTTATGTGGATGTTGGTCTTGAGTAAATATTGTGTTTTGGTTGTTTAGGTGCTAATCATTAGTGAGAAAATATTGGGTTTTATCCCAAATTTCAGTGAAAAAGGCAAGGTTTCTCAAGAACCCTTGTAAATTGATTAATTGTGAGTGTTAGGTTTTGATTTATATGAAATGTATGATGTTAGTTTGAATATTGGAGCTTATTGGAATTGCTTTAGACATTTGGGAGCATTTGGAGTGGAATTAGTGACTTGGTTGTGGTTGGAAGCTTGAATTGCACGCAATTTGGGTTTTAGTGCATATTGGGAATCGGCCAAGGTATGGTATCGGTTTCCTCTATGTAATATATAATATTTCTAGACATTTAGGCTAGTGACCCATAGGATTGGTTTGGATTGAATTGGTCGTTGAATTTGTTGAATGATGAATTATGATGAGTTATGATGATTTGAAGATTTTGAGTATGTTGATGAATGATAATGTTGAAATTGATAAAAATGGTGTGGAAGATTTAGATTGAGCTGGAATGAGATTGATTATGATGCTTGGTATTGATAGATTAATGATTGACGAATGTGATGGTTGAACATGGGTGCTAGTGTGATATAATTGATATTTGACTTTGAGAATTATATGATATGAGTAGTGGATTATGACACAACTGGTAAAATCTGATGTGGGATGGATTTGAGGTGGTTTTGGTTTAGTTTTGGTTGTGAAACTAGAAAATTGAGAACTTTGTGAAATTTTGATAACGGATTTTTGGGGAACTTTGACGGATCATAACTTGAGCCTCAATTTTCAAAATTTTTTGAAATTTGCTTTAAATTAAAGTTCATTGAAAATTCTTTAAATGGATATAAAGTTTGTAGGAAATAGATTTTTGTAGAAGAAGTTATGATCATTCAAAGTTCGGTGTCAAAATCTGAATTCTGTGAATGCTGCAGAATTTGTGATTTCTGGTTTGTATGCGCACGCACACCCCGTGGATTTTTGAAACTGTGTGCATGCACAGGCTTGTGCGCATGCACACACGGGAATATGGCTATGGTTGGGAGCGCTAGCATGCTCTGTGCGCACACACAACCAAAAAAGTTTTGCAAGCCGTGCGTACGCACACGTTGGAAGGTGCATTCTGTTGAGGGCATTCGCACGCATTATGAGAGCGAATAGAATTGGAAAATTTTACACTAGTGCATATGCACACCTCTACGTGTATGCACACATCTTAAAAATCCTCCTAGGCGTGCGCACACACACCCCTGTGCGTCCGCACACTGCCCTTTTTTTCAATAAAAATGTTGTTTTTAACTGTTTCACCTTCCCAGCGAGCTTGTAAACTTCTGTGACACCTATCTAAGACTTTTTGGCTTGTTTTTGGATGTTAAAACATAGAGAAGATCTTGGGTGGAATTATCTAGGTATTTCCAGTAAAATATAGAGAACGAAGACTTATGTTTCTGGTGTACTCAGGACTGTTGTGATTGAGTGAGAAGGCAGTGTATGGTATTGGTGATTATTGACAATGAAATATGAAAGTGGTGAACTAATGAGTTTTCAATGAATTGAGAAAGTGGTGAACTAATGAGACCAGAATGAAATGATTTTAAAAACCACTGAATTACTATTTTCTGCTAAGAATTATGAGACGCTATGTGCCTAGAAGGGACGGTAGTTAATCCCTCCTGTTGAGGTCGTGGCATAAGGACGGTGGTTAACCCCGCTTACATTGAGATTTGAGGTCTGTGGCAAGAATATCCCACTCGCATCCCTTCGCATCACTAGAAAGTGCAGCCACAAAATCCTGGACGGTGTTCCGAGCACCATATCTCGGGGGTTCCCATTATGATTCCGAAGGGCGACATCTCCAAGGAGATGTGTTGGGTTGGCATTTGAACCGACAATGTGATATCACAACCAGTAGGACAGGCATTCATCATATGCATCTTCTATCTGTTTGTTTGCTTTGCCGACTTGATATTACTTGTCTAATTGTATAACATGCCTAATTGCCTATTTGAATTACTTGACATATATGCCTATACTTGTATCTTACTTGCATTGTAATTAATTGTACTTTCTACTGGGATTGAGGAGGTTCGGAAGGAGGTGGCAATGGGATCGCATGGAGGAGAGGTTGGTGAAGGCTGTGGGACAGCGGAGAACTGTTAGATTAAAAAGTCCTTTAAGTTAGATTACCCTTTATTATGTTATGGTTTTAAGCTATGCTTTATTGTTTTAGTTATGCCTTAAGATGAATCTTGTGATGGATATGAAGTTCTAAGATTGCCTCTAGTGTCCCGGAGTCTTATATCTTACATCACTGGGCACTGTTACCATACTGAGAACCTCCGGTTCTCAAACCATACTCTATTGTTGTTTTTCAGATGCAGGTCGTAACCCACCTTGGTGAGTTGTTTGATAGTAACAGAGCGGAGGACCCCGGATATGTTTTGGGAGTCTTTTTGATTATTTTGTTTATATCTCTCACTTTTGTATTTACTTTTGCCTAGAGGCTTACTTTGAGAGAAAAACTTATATAATCTATTTTGACTTTCAGAATTCTGTATTATCTGAATATAGCTAGCTGGCTTAAACTCCACGAGTCGTGGCTAGATCTTTATACTATTAGACTCTTATATTTTGTTATATTACATCTATATCTTGTGCGTTAAGTTTGTAGCTTCATGTGAACATTTTGCGCTTTTCAAATCGTATTTTTGAGTTATGTCCTTCATCGGGCTTCTAATATATTATTTCTTTCTATATATTAATATGTATAAGCTTTAGAACTATCGTAACCTTTGATTAACCTTTGCTTTACGACGCAAGGTATTCGCCATCTCTCAGATGAACCATAGCTCACTGCTGAGCACCTGGACCTGCATCTGAAAAATAAGAGATATATACGAAATGAGAACCCCCGACCCATGGGTTCCCAGTACGGTAAAAGTGCCAAATAAATACAATGCACTATAATAAAAACTCACTAAGCATCCTAAACTTCCTTTATTCATTTATTCAATTTAGGTCCTCACTAATCCATGAATTAGGCAACTGTTCTAGGGGATACTAATTCTAGTCAACTCCTCATCTTTCCTTTCTTTCCAAACCTCTTAACACTCAATTTCGAACAAAACCATAGGCAGTAAATTTGAACTTAGTGCTTAAATTTCAATTATCTCATTCTCTACCTAGAACCAGTGAAATAACTTCACTACGTCTATCCAAGGAGCCTAAATTATCTCATTTAGTAATCATCATCATTATTCAATCATATCATCAAATCATTTCAACAAGAACAGTCCTCAGCATCAACCGACACCAGCATGAGGAACCTCTCAGTTGTACAAACACAAGTAATACACAAGTAGATCCAAGTAAGGCAAATAGCATATAATCACATAGTATGGTGTAATAACCTAGTTTTCGAGTACGCGAGATATTTTCTGAAGACACGGAGTTCTCATGAAGATCAGTGAAGGGAACATCTCTACTATATCATCAAGTGTCTTAATCCTCATTGTCATTAGAGCTGCTTGAATAATTTTATAATATTACCTGGTCTGCTTTATTAAAAATAGGAGATCAGTTTAACTGGGATCACAGTCTATTGGTGCAGGTTAACACCAGCACCCTCTGATGACTTTAGCAATGCTAATGCCTCATCATATATCTTCTATTCTCATGTTAATCATGTTACTAGTACGATTTATACTAGTAGTTCATAAAAGAATTATTAGATGTATTTTTACGTGTATTCTGATACATCTAGTTTTAGTAGTTATACACTAGAGATATTTTAATATTATTTTAAACCACCTCCAAACCAACCAATCACAGCCCTCCTCTACCCCCCCAAGACCCACAAGGATGTCTCATTTGCTTGTTGTGGCCAAAAATAGCAAGAGAGGAAAACAGAGTAAAGCTCTTTGTTCCTAATCTTCAAAGCGTGATTTCTTCTGAACTAAAGCTCAAATCAAAATTCCAATCTGACCAAAATGATCATATCTTCTTTTTCTACATAACCATGTAACATATCAAGGGTGGAAATAAGGTGAGATGGCTGTTCCCTTCCCCTTTGAACTCGGTTTTCAAGAACACATGCATAAACATGTGTTTTCTTGATGTTCTTCCATAGATCTCTTGCTTAGCTTGACTTGTGGGTCAAAGATCTTCAATTTCCATAAATTTTAAGGTGAGGAATACCTTCATAACATCTTGATTAAGGTTTGGTAAAAGATCTTCAAAGTTGTTTTTGATGTGTTTTAGGAGGAAAAAGTGCTTAAAGAAAACCTAGAAGCATAACCGAAAATAGGAGTAGCAAATCAAGGTAGGGTTTGGTGAAATTAATCTTGATTAATTTCATTTGAGTTGTGTGATTATGATATGGTTTTTTTATTCTTGAAATTAATTTTTTATATGAGTGATTCTTGTTGAAAGTTTGGTGAAAATTTGATGAAATTCAAGCTATGAACTTGTGTTCTTGTGGCTTCTGAAAAACAAAACCCTAACCCTTAAATTGGGGTTGAATTTGTGTTGAAATCAGGTGGAAAATATGAGGCTCTGGTTGCTGCAATTTTATTTTGAGTTTTTGTAAAAATCGGTTACCGAAAAAATTGAAAAACGGATAAAAACAGAGAAAGAATCTAAAGAATTTACGAAGAACACTTGGAGTATGATGAAGAACAATGAAGAACACCTTTTTTATCTTAAAAAGGTCAAGGAAGTAATTATTTTGGTGTTTGGGGGCCGGGGGGGTTTAGTGTGTAAATATTAAAAGTTAGGGTGGTAATTTAACAACAAAATATTAAATAATAATAATAATAAAATTTTAAATAATATTATTTAATTAAAAATAATATTTTATTAAAAATAATAAAAAAATGCCGAAAAGACAATTTTTCGTAAAAGCTTTAAAAAGACAACTTTAAGCTCAGAATCTCATAATTACCTTCATAAAACACTTAGGGAGTGGCAATAACATATTAGTGAGGTCAAGACAAAGGAAAGATAAAAAGTTGAAAAAAAGATAAAAATCGAAGAAAAAGTCGATAAAGTTTTAATGATAGAAATAAATGGTGATTAGTGAACAAACTAGGAGCAACATAGTTAGTATTTGAATTGCACCTAGGGTTAGGTATAATATGAAAAGTTAAACTTTTCAATATAGACTTAATGAACCTATTCTTGGGACAGGCTAACTATTCATACCAAAATTTACATAAGCTATAAATGCATACGTTAAACAGAGAAACCAGAGCAGAGCAAAGAGTCAAAGAAAAAAGAACAGTATGATAAAGAGTTTAGAGAACAAGCAGAGGGCCTGTTGAAAGGTCATTTGTTATATTAAGGCAACTCTAGAGATATTTGTATGTTCATCTGCTGCATTCAGGTAGTCAGATAGATAATGGTATGACCACAAAATGTTTTCCAGTGCTACACGGCTATTGAGGGCTGTACCTACAACT
Source organism: Arachis ipaensis (assembly GCF_000816755.2). Lineage (NCBI taxonomy): Eukaryota > Viridiplantae > Streptophyta > Magnoliopsida > Fabales > Fabaceae > Arachis > Arachis ipaensis. The sequence goes on from NC_029789.2 coordinate 86,369,338, forward strand.
GATAACCTGGGATCACTTGTAGAGGATATTATTTCATACCGGCTGGAATGCCGCCACCTGTAAGGAAAAGTATGCTTATAGAGGATATCATGGCATATGTTGGTTAGAGAGAATAATATTTATGCTTACTGGAATAACCATACCTGTTTCAGTTCCTTCGGGTTACGTCGGGAGCGGGTAGAAACCGACAAATGAGCTCATTACCTGCACTAGGGCTAGACATGCATCATACTTCGTTGCGCATTTCTTCTGTTATGATTGTTGTATGAATGTATGCTTTCTTTGTTTGTATTCCATTCTTTGGGCATGTGTTTTATTTTCTTGTATTCTTCTGTTCGTGTTCTGCATTCTTTGAATACATTCTTTGTTTTATGAATGTATTCTTTCTTTGTTTTATTCTCTTTGTTTTCTTTTTGTTTCGATCTTAAAATTTTTAAGTTTGGTATCTTTTTGGTGTTTTTCTTGCAAATTTTTTAAAATTTAATGTTTGGTTTTCAAAAATTATAAGTTCGGTATCTTCTTTCAAATTTCAACTTTCAAAACCAAACCTTTTCAAAAATCAAATCTTTATCTTATCTTGTTGACTTTTTCAAAATTCAAAATTTGAAATTTCAAAATTTAAAATTTAATTTTCAAATTTTAAATTCAAATCTTTTAATCTTCTATCTTATCTTATTTTCAAATATTTTCTTAATTAGTTACTTATCTTCTCTCTCTTCTTCTTCGAAACTTCCTAACTAATTCCTCTCTCTTCTAATTTTCAAAATTTGTTCTTCTATTTCTCTCTCTTCTTTTTAGAAATTCATTAATTCTTTTTAATTAATTAACTTTTATTTTCAAAATAAATTAATAAATAAATAAAAACAAAAATATTTTAATTACAATCTTTTATTATTCTTCTTATTCTACCTTTCTTCATCATAAACCCAAATGGGAATGAAGAGTTCAGAAGAACTCTTGGGTCCTATACAAACCCCACTACTGACTTTTATGGAAGAAGTATTAGCATACCTCACATCAGAGTAAGTAGCTTTGAACTGAACCCTCAACTCATTACTTTAGTGTAGCAAATTTGCTAGTATTCTGGACATCCACATGAAGAACCTACTGAATTCCTGGCAGATTTCTTAAAGATTGCTGACACAGTATACAATGAGGGAGTAGACCAAGATATCTATAGGCTATTACTCTTTCCTTTTGTTGTAAACGACCAAGCAAATAGGTGATTAGATAACCAGCCCAAATCTAGCTTGAAAACTTGGAAACAGTTAGTAGACAAGTTTTTAAACCAATACTTCCCTCCAAGAAAGCTAACCCAGTTGAGACTGGACATCCAAGGCTTCAGATAGTGAACCTCTTTATGATGCCTGGGAGAGGTATAGGAGGATGCTAAGAAAATGTCGTACTGAAATGTTTTTAGAATGGGTACAGTTAGACATCTTCTATTATGGACTTTCAGACATGGCTAGAATGTCTTTGGACCACTCTACTGGTGATTCTATACATATGAGAAAGACCATCGAAGAAGCTCAAGAGCTTATTGAGATAGTTGCCACTAATCAACAACTGTACTCATCTGCTGAGACTTCTATGAAAGGAGATGTTAAGGTAATATCTATTGAACCTAACCCTCCAGAATAGGATGGCCCATTGACTCAGAAACTGCACACCCTTGCCCAGCAACCACTAGAATTACAAGAGGCTTTGCGAGAAACACAAGCTTTTAACAGGAATGTAGAGGCCCAGCTGAGTCAAACAAGGCAGCAGTTATCTAAGCAGATAACAGAGGAATGCCAGGCTATTCAACTGAGGAGTGGAAAATACACAAACACCCAACCTCAGTAAAACAAGAGATCAAAAGAAATAAAGCCAACAGAGGAACACCAGATAGATGTCCAGGACGTCTCTGAGGGCATTGAAAGCCCAAAGAGGAATGCCATTGGCATTCAACGTCAAGAAGGGATATCCATCCTTGGCGTTGAACACCCCATTGAGGACATACACCAACAAGGGTGTTGAACGCCCAAAAGGAAATAGTATTCCTGGCGTTGAACGCCATGAATGGGGCAGCAATATGGGCGTTGAACGCCCAAGCAACGGAGGCCAGTCACTTACTGATAACAACCCTCCTAAGCAAGCTAGTAACCCCCCTTCCAACACACATGGCACTCAGCCTTCATCAACCAAGGATGATGAGTATAAGGCTAAGATGCCATTTCCTCAGAAACTCTGTCAAGAGGAAAAAGATAAACAGTTTGCCCGCTTTGCAGATTATCTCAGAACATAAGAGATCAAGATCCCTGTTGTAGAGGCTCTTGAACAGATACCTTCTTATGCTAAGTTCATGAAGGACATTTTGAGTCATAAAAAGGATTGGAAAGAGACGAAAACAATCCTCCTCACTGAAGAGTGCAGTGCAATCATTCAAAATAGCTTACCAGAGAAGCTTAAGGATCTTGGAAGCTTCATGTTACCATGCACTCTAGGTAATGCTTGGAGCAATAATATGTGACCTAGGAGCAAGCATCAACCTAATACTTGCTTCAATAATATAGAAGCTTTGCTTGATCGAGGAAGTCAAACTAACTCGCATATGCCTTCAACTTGCTGATGGTTCTATTAAGATACCATCAGGAGTAATCGAAGACATGATTGTCAGGGGTGGACCCTTTGCTTTTTCTACTGACTTTGTGGTGTTGGATATGGAAGGGCACAAGAGTGCTTCCCTTATCCTAGGGAGACCCTTCCTAGTTACAGGACGGACCCTCATTGATGTTGAAAAAGGGGAAGTAAACCTGAGAGTCAATAAGGAAAAGTTCGCACTGAATGTTATCATGGCTATGCAGCATCCAGACACCCCAGAGGAATGCATGAGCATTGACCTCATTGATTCCCTAGGGGAAGAAGTAAACATGGATGAGAGTCTCAAGGAAGGGCTGAATGACATCCTTACTGATGCCCAGACTGATTTAAAGGATCCTTTGGAAACTCCTAAGGAAAAGGAGAAGCCTCCAAAGCTTGAGCTCAAACCATTACCATCCTCCCTGAAATATGTATTTCTGGGAGATGGAGATACTTACCATGTGATCATAAGCTCTACTTTAGAGCCACAGAAAGAAGAAGCACTAATTCAAGTGCTTAAGCCAGATAGGACTGCCCTTGGGTGGACTATAAGTGACCTTAAGGGTATTAGCCCAACCCAATGCATGCATAAAATCCTGCTTGAGGATGATACCAAACCAATGGTGCAACCACAAAGGCGACTGAATCCTACCATGAAGGAAGTAGTGCAGAAGGAAGTCACTAAGCTCTGGGAGGCTGGGATTATTTATCCCATTTCTGATAGCCCCTGGGTGAGCCCTATCCAAGTTGTTCCCAAGAAGGGAGGCCTGATAGTGGTTCATAATGAAAAGAATGAACTGATTCCTACAAGGACTGTTACAGAGTGGCGTATGTGCGTTGACTATAGAAGGCTCAATAACACCACCAGGAAGGGTCATTTTCCTTTACCATTTATTGACCAAATGCTAGAGAGACTAGCAGGGCATGCATTTTATTGTTTCATGGATGGATATTTAGGGTACAATTAAATAGTAGTAGATCCACAAGACCAAGAGAAGACAGCATTCACATGCCCATGTGGCGTATTCGCCTACAGGCGAATGCCCTTTAGCTTGTGCAATGCACCTGCCACCTTTCAGAGATGTTTATTATCCATATTCTCTGACATAGTAGAGAAGTTCCTTGAAGTGTTCATAGATGACTTCTCTGTCTTTAGAAACTCATTTGACTCCTGCCTTGATCATTTGGCCCTAGTTCTGAAAAGATGTCAAGAAACAAACCTAGTTTTAAACTGGGAAAAATGCCACTTTATGGTGATTAAAGGCATTGTTGTTGGGCATCGGATTTCGAACAAGGAAATAGAAGTGGATCAAGCTAAGGTGAAAGTGATTGAACGATTGCCACCACCTACTAATGTCCAGGCAATCAGAAGTTTCCTAGGACATGCAGGATTTTACAGGAGGTTCATAAAAGATTTTTCGAAAATTGCAAAACCCCTGTGTAATCTCTTGGCCACTGATGTACCATTCGTCTTTGACCAAGAATGTCTGCATGCCTTTGAAATCCTGAAAGCTAAGCTTGTCACTACTCCTATCATCTCTGCACCCAACTGGGACTTGCCATTTGAATTAATGTGTGACGCCAGAGACCATGCCATTGGCACAGTTCTGGGGCAGAAACATGACAAGCTTCTGCATGTCATTTACTATGCTAGTTGTGTACTAAATGATGCGCAGAAAAACTACACTACTACAGAAAAGGAATTACTTGCAGCGGTGTATGCCATTGACAAGTTCAGATCCTACCTAGTAGGATCCAAGGTTATTATCTATACTGACCATGCTGCTCTGAGGTATCTACTTACTAAGTAGGATTCTATGTCCAGGCTCATAAGATGGGTATTACTCCTGCAAGAGTTTGATATAGAAATCAGAGACAGAAAAGCTACAGAAAATCAAGTGGCTAACCACTTGTCTCGGATTGAACCAGTGGCAGGGACTTCTTCAACCTCCACTTACATATCCGAAACATTTCCAAATGAGCAACTCTATGCCATCCAGATAGCACCTTAGTTTGCAGACATTGCAAACTACAAGGCTATAAGGTTCATTCCGAAGGAGTTTAACAGGAAGCAAGCCCGGAAACTCATGCATGATGCAAAATACTACTTGTGGGATGAGCCATATCTCTTTAAGAGATGCTCGGATGGAATAATCCGACGCTGTGTATCTGAAAAAGAGGCACAGAGAATCCTATGGCATTTCCATAGCTCAGACTATGGAGGACACTTTGGAGGTGAGCAGACAGCCACCAAGGTTCTCCAAAGTGGCTTCTACGGACCCACTTTCTATAATGACTTTAGAGAGTTTGTCTGTAACTGTGATAGCTGCCTACGGGCAGGCAACCTCCCTCATGGTCATGGCATACCTCAGCAAGGAATCCTAGAGATTGAGTTGTTTGACGTAAACTTGATACGCACAAAACTTGTCTCTCAACAAATTTTCTTCAGCAAGTGTACCGAATTTGTCGTCAAGTAAAAACTCACAATAGAGTGAGGTCGAATCCCACAGAGATTGATTGATCAAGCAACTATAATTAGAGGAATGTTCTAGTTGAGCGAACCAGAATTTGATTTGAGATTTGCAGAAAATTAAATGGCGGGAAAGTAAATAGCAGAAACAGTAAATGCTAGAAATAAAGAGCTGAATGTAAATGGCGGAAAGTAAATTGCAGAATCTTAAACGGGAATGGGGTAATTGCTCATAAAAGTAAATGGCAGAAATTAAAGAGAATGGGTAAGATCAGAAATGGGGAGTTCATTGGGCTCAGAAGATGTTGCATTCTCCGAATCAAATCCACGTTAACTAAGTTAGCGTGGCTCTTAACGTGGCCACTTATGAGCTTGGTCCAACGTTAGTGACAAAGGTAAGTGTCACTAACGTTGGCTCCATTTTCTTTCTTCCACGTTAGAGTTCACGTTAACTTAATTAACGTGACTCTTAACGTGGGTTATGATGGCTTCGAAAGCATTATTGGCGATTACTTTTCTCATTAACGTTGCAAGCTAGCTCCCATTCAACATTAGTGGTCACATTAGTTAGACTAACGTGGCTGCTAACGTGGTTCTTCCTTGCTTCCTTTGTCCTGAAATCAAGCAATAAAGTGCATCAAAGTTCTAATCTAAATCATGAGACATGCATCCTCTAATTTGTCATATAATTCATGCAAAATTCTCACGAAATCATGTAAAGTGCACAATGTATGCTTGAATCAAGATGTAAGTGAATATCTACCCAAAACTAGCTTATTTCCTAAGAAAATGCATGAAACTACCTTAAAAACAGTAAAGAAAAGGTCAGTGAAACTGGCCAAAATGCTGTGGCATCACAACACCAAACTTAAAGCTTGCTTGTCCCTAAGCAAGTACTGGAACAAGAGAATGATAAATGGAATGCCAAGAGAAATGAGTCATTCTTGTGGAAGTCATGTTCCTGGTTTTATGGTGGTTTCATGCATAGCAACTTAGGTTCATTCCTTCACTGGCTTTCAGACCTTTATCATTTTCTAGAATACTCACTTGATTGCATCCCATGAGACTTTTATTCATTGATCCTTTTGTTGTCATTTCAGGGCTTATTTGTGTTCTTAGGCTAAGTGCTCTGTAAGGGGGCAACTCTTTAGAATAAGCTTTCAGCCAACACTCCCAAACCAGTTGGTTCAAGGTGCTAGGTGTTGAAGCACCCCTAAGGACTTACTTCCTCAAGTCTCTCCCCCATACATACAGCACCTCTTTGGGTTACTAAATGTTCTGTAGCAAAGATTGCTCTTGATAGTGGACTTTCAGCTGATAATCCCGGGTTAGTTAACCCAAGTTACCAGGTGATAAAGCACCCCTGAGAGCTTAGTAATCCAAGTAGATCCTTGGTACAGGAACACCATAGACACATCCCTCAAGACTCAAACCCTTGGTGCCTAGCCTCTTTTCTTGCTATTTTTCTTTTATTCTTCAACTTTGATTGTTCTTTCCCTTTTTCTTATTAGGATCTTGTTATTTAGCTAGTCTCATGGGGTGTGTTCAAGTATATGATTCACACAGATAGTTGTCTTCCCACCTTGTGGTTGAACTAACTTAGCTAACTTATGCCCACACCACAAACTCAAGAACTTACTCCATAGTATGAACTCCACTATGGTCTTTTATAAAACACTCATTCTCTTTTCATTTAATTCAAAAGGACAAGCATACAATTAAGTAAGGAAATGATGTAGTAATGACATTCAGACTAGAAAACACAGCCCTAATCAACAAAAAGTTTGAAAGACAGAATTCAAAAAGGTTCAAACTAACATGGAAGCATGTTCTATTTCATACAAGATCTTCCTTATTTAAAGCATAGAAAAAAATGGACCAAAGAAGGAACTCCACCACCTTTTACTCATGAGGTTGCCCATGCTCTCCTCCTTGTTTGTCTTCTTTGTGTCCTCTTGCATTTCCTCACATCCGTGCCAATCTTGCTTGCTTCCAATCCTCAAGTGCCTTCCTCACTGATTCATGACTCTCTTCCACCTTTTGTCTTTCTTCTCGTGCTAATTCATCCTTCATTTCTTCATACCTTGCGATTCCCGGATGCAATATAGGCAGCTGTCCTACTAAGTATCTGAGCCTGGCTTGAGTGTTTATATGATGCCCAGTCTCGCTCATGTAAACTCCTTCTGCAAATGCCCTTTGCTCGTCCAATAGTTCTGCCTGTTCTATTTGTCTTCGATGCATCTCATGTATATGTGCACCTTGATGTGCTTGGTTGTTGATTAGCTTCTGGATGGATTCATGTTGTTCATTTTGCCTTTGTTCTATCCTGTGGAATGTTTCATTCCATTGTTGTCCTTGACTCAGTTGCCGCTCTATCATTTGCTTTTGCCACTCCCCTTGTTGAGTCATCCATCTTGAGAGTGATTCCTCTTGCTGCCCCATCATCTGTAATTGAAGCTCTTTCTATGCTCATTGGCTTTCCAAATATTGTCTAGATAGGCCATCAATGGCTTCCTGTAGTTGGTGCATATCCAAAGTGGCTGGTGTTTGCCCCTCTAAGACTTGTCCTTCTACTACTTGAGAGGTTGGCCTCTTCCTTTGCTTCCGTTGAGGCAGGGGGGATGCGGCAGCATGCATCCGTCGAACGGTTATTGGAATGCCCTCTTTTATCCACACGGGGTCCTCATCTTCAAACACCACCCCAGCTTTCTTGCATAGTCGGTAAATAGTGCTGGGGTAACCTAACTTTCCTCTTGAGTCGCTTTTCTCTGCCATCTTTCTAATGCCTGCAGCTATGAGTTCATGAACCTTGATCTCTCCTCCTTTGAGTATACAGTGCACCATTGTGGCTCTCTTGAGGTTCACCTCCGAGTTGTTCCCTGCTGGGAGGATGGATCTCCTTACAATTTCGAACCACCCCTTTGCTTCCAGAGTGAGGTCTGCTCTCTTGATGAACCTTGGTCTCCTATCCGCATATCTTTCCCAGTCAGCTCCGGGTACACAAATATCTTGCACAATCTGGTCATAATTGGGGCTGTTGTCCATTCTTGAATGATAACTCTCTTCTTCAAATGGTATGGACCGTAGCTTTAATGCTCTCATGACACTCATGGGACTGAAATCCACAATCTTTCCTCTCACAAAGCTTGTATATGACTCATCTGCCTTATCATATCGGACCGCATTTGCATAGAATTCTCTTATAAGATTTGCATTTACCTTAACCACCGGATCAGTGAGGAGCTCCCATCGCCTCTTTTCTACCTTCGTCGTGATTTCTGGGCACTCATTCTTTCTGACTTGAAATCCAAGTTCATATATTATTTCCTTATCAACCATCCACCCGTACTGCAATGCATGGTGCAAGCTTCTAAATTTCTTTTCATCATACGGGTGTTACTCCATAGGTTCCTTTCCCTTCCTTCTTTTAGAGCTCGAAGACGCCATGAATGGGAGTTAATATGTGAAGGTGGTAAGGGTGTGGAGACTTTTGGTTGTTTGGGATTGAGTGCAATGAAGGGAGTGAGGGAGAATGTTTTTAATGTGGTAAGAATGGTTTGGTTCTGAGAGGAAGATGTTAAGCTGGGCGTTTGGAATGTGAAGGGGGGTATGGAGGGAGAGCTACTTATATATGGAAGTGATGGGCAAATGAAGGGTTTGGATAGATGATTTGAGTGTGAGATGGACGGATGGGGTTCAGCATGGAGAAAGGACAAGGATCATCAACTTTATGAAGGGGCTTGGTTCGGTCTTCAAGGGTCTCATTCTTTTCAATGTTGCATGGCAACATTTTCCAATGCATCCCTCCTTGATGCACGTGTGTAGTACCCTCCTCTTGTGGTGTCCGAACCTTCCTCATTTAATTGTCCAATCAATCCCCTTCAATGCTCCTTTCCCTTTTCCTATAAAAATAAAATAATAAAAATTAATATCATTGAGAAATTAAACTTTACGGCTAGAATAATAAAGAAAAAGAACTAGATTGTTTATTCATGAACACCAACTAACTAACTAACTGTGTATCCTTATATGCACATTGGTGGCACCTTGGGTGACACCAAACTTAGTTTGTAGTACTGTGATGAAAAAGTTTTGTTCAAGGCTCCAAGACTAGCATGCTCTGAATTGCATCCATGCTTTTTTGGCATGCTTTGAACACCACTTATTCTTCACTATATATTGCATAATAAGGATTTCACCAAGTGTTTGTCAAGTTTGGGTTAGAATTCATGAATATTGACTTATTCACTATTTTCTAAAAGCATATAAAACATGGGTTGCCTCCCATGAAGCGCTTCTTTAGCGTCACTAGCTTGATGTTTCTCCTTCATCAGGGAGGTTGATAATGCTTCAAGTCCTCTCCTCTTGCTGTAGACCTATATCCATTGGTTGTATCAATGATCTCTAAATGTTCCAAGGAGAGAACTCTGTTGATAGTGAAGACCTTAGGTAACTGAGATGGTACAGTGGGGAGATCAGGGGGGATATCTGGGAAGTAAGCTGAGATCACTTTATCCCCTGGAGAGAAGTCCTCGGTAGGGATCTTCTTGTTCCTCTACCTCCTTGGTACCTTCTTCTTTTTTCCTTGTGATATTGTCTTACTCTTTGTGACCTCATCCTCTAAGGAAATGTGGTTACTGGTCTCATATGATTATGGTGGTTTAGGTTCCTCCTGATTTTCTTTGAGCTGTGGCAGTTGCTGTTTGCCTTGTTCATCAATCAAGGGAGCTCCCAGATGTGCTGGTTGTGCTTCAGTACTTGTTTCTTCCTAAAGTATCTTACTGTGATCCTTCCTTGGTTCCTTGTTCTCTTGACCTGTTTCTTGTGAGTGTTTGAAAACAGTGAAGGTGAGCTGTTCATCATGGATCCTCAAGATTAGCTCCCCTCGCTCCACATCTATGAGTGCTCTGGCTGTAGCTAGGAATGGTCTTCCCAATATGATTGGGTGAGTGTGACTCTCTTCCAAGTCCAATATGACAAAGTCTGTGGGAAGAAAGTATTTCCCAACCTTTATCAACACGTTTTCCACCACTCCAATTGCTTGTTTTTGAGTTTTGTCAGCCAGCCTGATGACTACATCTGTGGGCATTATCTCATTGATCTGCAGCCTCTTCATAAGGGATAAAGGCATTAAGTTGATGCTTGCTCCCAAATCGCAGAGTGCTTTATCAATTATTGTTTCTCCTATGGCACAGGGGATGTGAAAGCTCCCTGGGTCCTTTCTTTTTGTAGGCAACTCTGATTGAATGAGGGCACTGCACTCCTTGTTCATCACTATAGTTTGGCCTCCCTTGAGTGAGCTTTTCTTGGGAAGCAGTTCCTTCATATACTTGATGTATGCAGGCATTTGTTGGATGGTCTTGATGAATGGTATGTTTACATGCAGAGATGCAAACAAGTCAAGGAATCTTGAGTATATTCTCTTCTCCAAAGCACCATTGAGTAGTTGGGGAAAGGGTGCATAGAGTCTCAGCAGCTCCTGTTGTGAGATTTTTGGTTCTTGGTGATCTTTTTCCTTCTTCTCTGCTGAGGTATCTCCAGGTTGTTCTGGCGGCCTATTTGGCTTGTCCTCAGTCTCCTTACCACTTATAGTGACCATCTTGCAATCTTCCCATCTTACTTTCTTTGTTTCACCTCTCGGATTTTTCTCTGTCACTTGGGAATCCATCTGTAAGTTTGGGAATCTGCTCAGAGAGATACCCCACTTGAGATTCCAACCTCTTGATGGTGTCTCCCTGGTTCTTAAAATTTGGTCGCACTTTCTCCTTGAACACCTTGTTGTCTTGAATCTCTTTGCATATGCCTTCAAGCAGGTTCTCAATCCTTGAGAGTCTGTCATCAGATGATGGTAGGTTAGGATTAGAGTTAGAAGGATGAGGAGTGTTATTTTGGTTTTGATATGGATGTGGAGAGGTGTTGTTATGGTGGTGTTGATATATTCTCTGTGTGAATTGTTGGTGAGCTGCATTATTGTTGGGGTTGTGACATCTCTGATCTTGGCTTTGATCTTGTTGATTCCCCCACCCAAAGTTTGGGTGATTCCTCTAACCAAGGTTGTAGGTCTTGGAGTATGGGTCATGATTTTGTCTAGGTGAATTTCCAATGTAGTTGGCTTGCTCCTGCTCACTCTCTGACTCTGCATTCACTCCCTCTTGGGTTGTTGATGAGGTGGTGATTACTGCTACTTGGTTCCTCTCCATCTTCTTGGTGAGGTCAGCTAATTGCTTGGTAATGAGCTTGTTTTGGGCCAACAGAGCATCTACATTGTTTAGCTCCATCACTCTTCTAGTGTTCCCTCTTTCGGAGGCATAGAAGTAGTCATTCTCTGCTACAGTTTCAATGACATCTATGGCCTCCTCAATGGTCTTCTTCTTGTTTAGAGATCCCCCGGATGAGTGGTCCACTGCTTTCTTTGATTCATAAGAAAGGCCTTCATAGAAAATGTGTAGCTGCACCCATTCATTGAACATATCTGGTGGACACCTCCTTGTTAGGTCATTAAACCTCTCCCATGCTTCATATAGAGTCTCACCATCCTGTTGCCTGAAAGTTTGAACCTCAGCTCTCAGCCTGTTGATTCTTTGAGGAGGATAGAATCTGGCTAAAAATTTGTTCACCACATCTTCCAAGGTTGTCAAACTCTCCTTAGGGAAGGATTTTGGCCATTTAGATGCCTTATCCTTGAGTGAGAAAGGGAACAAAAGTAGTCTATAGGTGTCAGGATGAACACCATTAGACTTCACAGTATCGCATATCCTCATGAAGTTGGTTAGATATTCATTGGGGTCTTCTTGGACGCCTCGTCTGAATGAACAGTTGTTCTGAACAAGGGTGATGAGCTGTGGTTTTAGTTCAAAGTTGTTGGCATGTATGGTTGGCTTTTGAATGCTACTCCCATAGTTTCCTGGGTTTGGGTTGATGTAAGAGCCTAGAACTCTTCTCTCCGCATGATTTGCTAGACCATCTCTGCCATGGTTGTGAGCCTCTTCTTCATGATGGTTCTGTATATTCTCCTCCATGTTTGGTTCAAAGTACTCTTCCTCTTCCTCAGCACCCACTACTCTTTTTCCTCTTGCTTCCCTCCTTAATCTAAGGAAGGTCCTCTCAGGTTCAGAATCAAAGGAAGTTGAAGCCCCGCTTCTCCTCCCTGTCATACAACCAACATGGTACAAGCAAGGAAACAGATCCAGAAAGTATTCTGTTAGAATTACTGTTAGTGTGAGTGATGCAATATATCAAACAGTTAGTGGGTGAGTGAAACAGAGTGTAAACAATTGAAATAAAGGGGTTAAAGGGATGGGAATACAAAACAACTGAAACCAAAAGTAAAGTGCTCAAACAGAAATTTAAATCAACAGAATAATAAATGCTCAATCTAGTGATCCTCCAACTTAATCATTGTTGATACAAAATTAATCCCCGGCAACGGTGCCATAAACTTGATACGCACAAAACTTGTCTCTCAACAAATTTTCTTCGGCAAGTGTACCGAATTTGTCGTCAAGTAAAAACTCACAATAGAGTGAGGTCGAATCCCACAGAGATTGATTGATCAAGCAACTTTAATTAGAGGAATGTTCTAGTTGAGCGAACCAGAATTTGATTTGAGATTTGCAGAAAATTAAATGGCGGGAAAGTAAATAGCAGAAATAGTAAATGCTAGAAATGAAGAGCTGAATGTAAATGGCGGAAAGTAAATTACAGAATCTTAAACGGGAATGGGGTAATTGCTCATAAAAGTAAATGGCAGAAATTAAAGAGAATGAGTAAGATCAGAAATGGGGAGTTCATTGGGCTCAGGAGATGTTGCATTCTCTGGATCAAGTTCATTTTCATCGCTTCCTCAATCAATGCATTTATTGATCTCCTTGGCAATCTTAAGTGATCAAATTCCAATTTCTTGGTAATTCAATCTCTCAAATCTTGATCAATATCCAATTCCTTGGTCAATTGCTCATGAGAAGAGATGAAGTATGGTCACTGATTATACCACATGCATTTCCCAAATCAAGTGTTGGTATCTTCTAGTTGGCTCTTCAAGTCTTGGGTATGGGCCTCTGAATCTTGAGTTTGAAGTAGTTATCCTTTTCATTGGGCTTAGCTTTGCTTGCAGAGAGAAAAGGTGAAGTATGCAGGGACTTTGACTCAGGACGTTAGTGGTGTCAATGTTAAGTGAAAGTGTGGCTTCGAGAACGTTAGTGACAATCACCTTTTTCATAACGTTCCTAACCCAAATATGATCACGTTGACTTCAACGTTAGTGGTACTATCGTGACCACTAACGTTGCCTCTTAGTCCTTCGCACACGTTATTGGGACTTACCTTTCCCAATAACGTGGAGAGTCCTCCCTTGTCCCTACGTTAGAAACCACGTTAACCTAGTTAACGTGGCTTCTAACGTAGCAGTGCCAATTCTTCGAGAACATTAGTGACACTTACCTTTGTCACTAACGTTCCAATGTGCCCCTATTTCCCACGTTAGAGTCCACGTTAACTAAGTTAACGTGGCTTCTAACGTAGTCATGCTAGCCATCTCCAACGTTAGTGACAAAGGTGAGTGTCAATAACGTTGGCTCATCATCTCTTTATCCACGTTAGCTTCCACGTTAACTAAGTTAACATGGGAGTTAACGTTGCTCATGGTGGCTCTTGGTGGTTCACCCCAACATTAGTGACAAAGGTAAGTGTCACTAACATTGGCTATCAATTACTCTCTCCACGTTAGCTTCCACGTTAACTAAGTTAACGTGGGAGTTAACGTGGCTTATGGAGGCTTGGCCAACGTTAGTGACAAAGGTGAATGTCACTAACGTTGGCTTATCTTTTGCTTATTAATGTTAGAGTCCACGTTAACTAAGTTAACGTGGCTCTTAACGTGGCCACTTATGAGCTTGGTCCAACGTTAGTGACAAAGGTAAGTGTCACTAACGTTGGCTCCATTTTCTTTCTTCCACGTTAGAGTTCACGTTAACTTAGTTAACGTGACTCTTAACGTGGGTTATGATGGCTTCGAGAGCGTTATTGGCGATTACTTTTCTCATTAACGTTGCAAGCTAGCTCCCATTCCACGTTAGTGGTCACGTTAGTTAGACTAACGTGGCTGCTAACGTGGTTCTTCCTTGCTTCCTTTGTCCTGAAATTAAGCAATAAAGTGCATCAAAGTTCTAATCCAAATCATGAGACATGCATCCTCTAATTTGTCATATAATTCAAGCAAAATTCTCATGAAATCATGTAAAGTGCACAATGTATGCTTGAATCAAGATGTAAGTGAATATCTACCCAAAACTAGCTTATTTCCTAAGAAAATGCATGAAACTACCTTAAAAACAGTTAAGAAAAGGTCAGTGAAACTGGCCAAAACGCCCTAGCATCAATGGGGTATGGATTTCATGGGACCCTTGCCACATTCATACTCAAACACCTACATCCTTGTGGCAGTACACTGTGTCTAAATGGGTTGAAGCAATAGCATCACCCACTAATGACACCAGAGTAGTGATGATGTTCCTCCAAAAGAACATCTTTAGTGGATTTGGTGTCCCCAGGACACTAATTAATGATGGAGGTACTCATTTTTGCAACAGACAGCTGCATTCTGTCTTAAGTCGTTACAAAGTTTGAAATAAAGTAGCAACACTGTATCATCCCCAAACAAATGGGTAAGCTGAAGTCTCAAATAAAAAACTAAAGCGAATCCTAGAGAGGACAGTAAGCGCCTCAAGAAAGGAATGGGCTAGAAAGCTTGATGATGCTCTGTGGGCATACAGAACAGCTTTCAAAAACCCCATTCGAACCTCCCCATATCAGCTGGTATATGGGAAATCCTGTCATTTGCCAGAAGATTTAGAACATAAAGCCTATTGGGCCACTAGATTCCTCAACCTTGATGCCAAAACGCCAGGAGAAAAACGGCTACTCCAACTAAATGAGTTGGACGAATTCTGCTTAGATGCATTTGAAAATGCAAAGATTTATAAGGAAAAGGCAAAAAGGTGACATGACAGGAAGATATATTCTAGAGTCTTTGAACAAGGACAGAAGGTCCTACTCTTCAACTCAAGACTCAAATTATTCCCTGGGAAACTCAAATCCAGCTGGAAGGGACCGTATATGATTACTAGTGTATCTCCTTACGGTCTCACATAGAACTTCAAGGTAAAGAAAACAGGTCCACTGTCAATGGACAGAGGGTTAAGTATTACTTTGAAGCAGATATAGAGCCAGGAGGCTCAACACTGGTACTAAGTTAAGTACAGTGAAGTCTAGCTAAAGATATTAAAGAAGCGCTTGTTAGGAGGCAATCTAATGATTATTCATATATTATTTTTTATTTTTTATTTTTTTATTATTTCTGTTTTTATTAGTTTTTCTTTATAATTAGTTTTTAATTAGGTTGATTTTAATGTTAATGATCATGAACAGTGCTTAAATAGAGACAGAGTGATGCAGAACAACAAACAAAATACCATGGAGAAGGAATCTCTCTGGCGTTAAACGGCAGAAAAGGATAGAACTTGCGCGTTCAAATGCCCATGAAGGAAGCAAGCCTGGCGTCAAACGCCAGCCAGGAAGCCTGGCTGGGCGTTCAACGCCCACTGATGACAAGTCATCTTAGCCTAGTTTTACTAGTCTTTTTCTTTGTTTTTATTAGGTTTTATGCACTTTCTTCGATTATAAGTAAGTAATTTGGAGTGGAATTGCATGGTTTCCTAGAATCAATCAACCACTATTTAATTAATACTAAATCATGAGGATTGAGCAAAATTTAATTGATATTTAATTGATTTATAAACCTTGTGAATTTAGTGATACTTTGATTGGTTGTTTTGATTACTTGTAGGTGAAAAAAAGAAGAAAACAAGAAAGCGTGGCCTAAGAAGCATGGCCCAAGGAAGAGAATAATGTGGCAAAAGGAATTAAGAAGTATGGCACATGGAAGGAGGGAAGGCACGAAGAAATGAGAGCGCAACAATGGACCAAGGAAATAAGGCTCAATGCTCTGCTCCTCTTGAGAGCGGAGCACAAATTGGGAAACAAGAAACAAGGGAGGAAGAGCAATGCTCCGCTCTCCTTGAGAGCATTGTCGGGCTCCCATAAAAAATAATTCCAAGGAAATGTTTGCCAAATGCTTTCTCCAAGATTCGAACCAAGCACCTCAAGGAGAGAGGAGAGAGAGGCACTATTTTATTCACAAAGAAAAGAAGGCAGTGTGCCTTCACCAAGGTTTCGAACCAAGGATCTCCCCTTGGAAGCACCAATGCTCAGCTCACAAGGAGAGCAAAGCGCTACTCCTTGGCACACACAAGCATGCTTGACACGGGCCAGGGAGAATTGAGCGCGCAAGACACACACAAGCCAATGCTCCACTCCCCACATGAGCGGAGCATTATCCTGATGCCTCTCCAGCCTTGGACGCAACAAGGATCCCCACACAAAGCTCCAATGCTCTGCTCCCCACAAGAGCAGAGCATCCTCCTGGGAGCAATTTTCAACTTGGGCTGAAATTCAATCAAAAATCCAATTAAATTCAAATCTTCACCAAATTAAAAAGCCCACCCAAATTCTAAAATCCAAGAATAGAAAGTGTATAAATAGAAGTTAGTTTGATTTAGATAAGAAACCTTTACTTCATTTTTTAAACTTTTACCTTTTTGCTTCTTAGAATTTTAATTTTGTAATTTGGAGAGCTCTTTGACGTTAGGATTTTTGCCAGTAAAGAATATCATAAAAACAGTCGCGTTGTAGATATAGTCTCTAAACCGACAAAAATCCCTTCGTACAAATGTTTTGGGTGTCACAAGTAACAAACCCCTTTAAAAATTGTTAACCGAGTATTCAAACCTCGGGTCGTCTTCTCAAGGAACTGCGAGGAGGTATGTTCTTATTATTGGCTATAAAGGTTGTAAACGGGGTTTAGAAGATGAGAATCAAGTAATTTAAATGACAAGTAAGGTAAATGGCAATTAAAATAAATAAATACTGTAAAGCAGACTTTTGATAAGGTAAGAGAAATTGGAGGTCAAACGTAGTTATCTCTCTCAACTATAATGAAAGTTGAATCTAAACTCCACTTGGTCAACCTTTACTAGGGCAAAGGAAAGTCAAGGGACTAATTAAATTGACCTTTGAATCCTATTTATTTCCTAAGAAAAGGTTGGGATTACTTAAGTTCAGCTCAATTAGCAAGATAACGATTATCAATTATGTTAAGTTTAATAACTGTTGAGTTACTGAATTCTTAACCAGGACCAAAAGGGGAAAAAGTAAAATTGCTGGAATAATAAAAATGTCCTTAGATGGGAAGCAATGGTAACTTAAATCAAAGAGAACAATCATAAACTGAAAATACCTCAATTATCATTAATTCAAATAACAGTCTGTAACATGGAAGAATTCTTAGATTCAATTATAAAAGTAAATAGCCAACTCAGATACTGAAATAAATAAATAAAGTAAAAGGGAAGTTTAAAGCAAAGAAATATAAAACATGGATTGAGAGTCACTCTTAAAGCAAGAAGAAATCCTAAATCCTAAGAGAGAGAGGAGAAGATCTCCTTCTCAACTAAATCTAAATCATTGAAAAATAAAAATATGCGAGCTCTTCCTGAATGGGTGCATTCCCACACTTTATAACCTTTGGTCTATGCTGTCTGTACTTGGATCTGGGCCAAAAAGGGCTTCAGAAATTGCTGGGGGCGTATTCTGTAAATTCTTATACGTGGCCTCTGTCACGCGTCCGCGTGGGTCACGCGGTCGCGTCATTCGGAGCTTTTCCTTGCCACGCGGTCACGTCAGTCACGCGTCCGCGTCGTATGCGTTCTGCTTATGCCGTGCGGTCGCGTCAGTCATGCGGCCGCGTCGCTGCATCTTCGCTTCTGGCACGCAATCGCGTCGTCCATGCGATCGCGTGAATACCAGTTTCCTTCAAAGCTCCGTTTTGCTTTCTCCTTCCATTTTTGTATGTTTCCTTTTCCATGCTTTAAGTCATTCTGCCTTAGAAAATCTGAAACTACTCAACACACTAATCACGGCATCGAATGGAAATAAAGGTAATTAAAATAATTAGTTTTTAAAGCTTAGAAAAACATGTTTTTCGCAATATGACATAATAAGGAAGGGAAAGTAAAACCATGCAGTTAATATGAATAAGTAGGTGGAGGATTGAATAAATCACTCAAATTAAGCACAAAAGAACTCATGAAATATGGGTTTATCAACCTCCCCACACTTAAACTCTAGCATGTCCTCATTTTAAACCCAAGGTAAATAATTAAGGTTAAAGTGACGGAATGTCATGCAATGCAACCTAATTAAAATGCAACTACCTAAATGAATGATGCATCATGCAACTCTAAATTATTCACTCATATATAAAGCTTACATGTAGTCAAGTTTAGTTCATAATTACCCTTAAATAATAAAGCATTTCAGCAAATGAGATGGGAAAGAAAACATTGTACAAACTTGCAAAACAATTAGTAAATTAAGTATATATATATGTTGATGAGTTATTGAACCCTCACTGGATTTTGTGTTTACCCTCTAGTCACTCAGTGTTTACTGGGTTTATTCACTCTACTTTTCTTTTTATTCTTACTTTCTATAGCTTTGTTTTTCATCTAACCAATCAACAATTATAAAATATAGTCATACCAAAAAGTCATGTGGTCTTTAATTGAGGTTGTAATGGGGTCAAGGTAAAGGTAAGGATTTATGTATAGGGTCAAGTGAGCTAATAAGTGAATCCTTAATTAGACTAAGATCTCACCTTAACATACATATTTAGTAAAACAAAATCTCTTTACCTATTTTCCCATATTATCCCACTTATTGTTACATGCTCATGTTTCAAATTTTATTTTTATCCCATGTGTATTGTTGCATTGGGGGGTTCTTTTGTATCCCCTTTTATTAAATGCTGAAAAATAACTCTCTTTCTTTTTTTTTTTTAAGGCACATGGCAATTAAATCACTTTGATTTTCTCATGAGCATGCTTTCCAAATTTATTTTATTTCTTTTAACTTCTCTACCCTTTTGTTTCTATCATCCATGTTCCCAATAGGTTTCCCATTTTCTAACCTATTCATAATTTTCTATCTTAAGCTAACCAAGGATTCAACTTGGGATTTTATTTTGTTTTTCTGCTTAAGGCTAGTAGTGTGGCTAAATAGAATAAAAGGGATTTTAAAGGCTCAAGGGGGTTGACAAGGGTGATGTGAAAGGTAGGTTATTCTGGGGTAAGTGAGCTAAAATCAAATGATGGCCTCAATCATTCTTTTGGTATGTATCTATTCTATATTCTATAATTGGACATACAGATTAAAGCAAAGTAAAGAACATCAAAATAAAAAGAAGCGAAACACAAAGGAATGAAGTTATAGTTTGAATGCAACCATACAATTAAGCTCAAGACTCACAGGCTGTGTGTTCTCTAACTCAAGCATCATATATCATTCATATATGTTATGCAGGTTTAGTTAAAAATTCCCATTATTCTAAAAAAAAATTATTTAGGGTAGCTTTTAAAGTTTTAATGTTCCTCCTTGATGAAATGTTGTCAGCTTAACTACATCATGTAATGCTATATACAAGGTTTATGGATTTAAATCTGATATGTTCAATTTCCTAGCTTACTTCCTTTTTATATTTTTCAATTTAAACTATACTATCTTATGCTAAAAAGGGTAAACTATACTAATTAATCCACTAATAAATCAGAATTGCAAACTAAACTAAATAACTAAAAATATGAACTAAAGATGCAATATGCAAAAATAGAGTAAAAATACATAAAAGCAATGTATAAGTACTCAGAAAATAACAGTAAAAAGAAAAATACAGAAAAATATTCAAAATAAAAGAAAAATTATGTAGTGGTTCACCAAAATAAACGCCAGAGATGGTGACCTCCCCACACTTAAAATGAAGCATCGTCCCTGATGCTCAATCAAGCCGGGTGTGAAGGGGTGTCATCACTGGTAGGGATGGCAGCTGGAGGCTCTGTGGTGGTGGTGGGCTGAGGGTCTGGCTGCTGTAGAGGTGGGGCTGACTGGATCGGGATCTCCGGATCCGCAGCCTCTATCTGGGGCATAACCTCCTGATGCGGGGCAGCCTGATCTGTGGCTGCCTGCTGATGGGTCTCCTCCTGGAAATGAGTCTCCTCCTCGTGCCCATCTTCATCCTCCTCTGATGGCTCAGATGGTGTGTCGGGCTCAGAGGGGATGTCGCCGGATCGTATCATCAGCTTCAGGTGCTCAAAGCGTCGCTTGTTGCGACGCTCTAATCTCTCATACCGGCGCCGGTTACGGTGCTCCATCTGATCAAGCTCTCGGAATAGGCGGTGCACGAGGCGGTATACGGGCTCAGAGGCAGGTGAAGGTGCAGAGGTAGCAGCAGGAGCAACAGTGGCAGCTGTGGATGAAGAGGGTCCAGCAGACGGTGGGGCTGGCTTATCGGTAGCAGTGAAGGGTGGTGGTCTATAGTCCAAAGCTAAGAAGTTCCTGCTGTGAGGAATGATCTTCCTGCAATCCGCCGTTAGTGGTCTCTCATCGGCATCCTCCCATGGCACGTCAGCTCGACGGCCTAGCTATGTAACTAGATACGAAAAAGGGAGGGTGCCTCGGACGTGGACCCTGCCATAAAATGCCGGATAAAGCGTGGTAGATAAAGGTCCTTCCCCTGCATCACACACCAAAAGAGGGTGATCATAGCAGCCGGGATCTCCGTCTCGTGAGTACTCGGCATCACATAATTACTCAAGATCTGGTGCCATAACCGAGCCTCATCATTTAAGTATGCTCTCTTGATCCCTCGAGGCATGGTGGTGTCCTGACCCATCTCCCAAGGAACTGTCGGGTCGAGAGGTATCCGTGCCTTCACGACATCCCAATCAAACTGCATCTGACGCATGTCCTCCTCAGCCTTTGAATAACCATCAGGCTGATCGGACTTGGCTGGGAGCCGGAGAATGTCCTCTAAGGCCTCCTCAGTGACCAGAATTTGTTTTCCTCTCAGGTTCACTGCATCTAGGGTGGTGAGATAGTAGTTGCAGTAGAATTCCCGGACCCAAGATGTGTTGACCACTGTCAGTGTTCTCTCCAGAAAGAACCAGCCCCTTTGCTTGATTTGCTCAGTGGTGTACTGCTGGAGTGCTTCTGGAATCTTTAGGGTTCGCTCCAGGTATAGATTTCTGGAGTTTGCAAAAGCCGGGTACTTCAGCTCACAGTACTGGTTTGCAAATTTTATAGGATCATTGGCAGGGAGCAGCTGGTCAGCTTTTTCCTGCTGTGTGAAGTTCTTCTCCCGCCATGAGGAATCGTGCATGAGGGCAATGATGGACTGGGAGGAATCTCCTCGCTTGCGCTTGCCAGTAGCCTTGCCTTTTCCTTTCCTTTGTGAGGCAGACATCCTGAAAAACAGAAAACCAGGATATGGATAAAAATAGTAAAGCAAATAGGCAATTAAACAAAGGGAACTCAAAGCGGCAAAGGAGAAATAAAATAAGGAAAATAAGTATATGAAATGTGATTGAATTTATGTTAAATGGAAAAATAATCAATATGCCATGGTTAGAAAGTTAGAGGAAAGTGAAAATAAACAGAAAAGAGATCAAAAGGGTTAGTATGGTTAGAATTTGAAGCAGAGTAACAAGCAGCAAATGCAAGAAATCACAGCATATGAACGAGGTCACAGGAACAGCAGAATTGCAGTTATGATAAAACAAAAACAGGAACAGTGCAAGTAAACAGACCTAGATCCACTAACCACAGCCTAAGCTACCTGACAACCTAAAAATCCACTACAGCATGCATATCTATCTATCCTAAGTATGAACAAAAACGGAAAAAATACAGAGAAACGACGAACGGATAAAAGGGAGTGCGTGTTGCGGAACCTGGAAAGCGAAAGAAGCAGAACGGTTGGGTGATGGCGGCGGTGGCGGCTGAGGGGGAATGGGGATAGGGTCTTAGGGTTAGTGATAGAGGAAGGGAGGAGGGGTTGCGGGTGGCGGAGGGGGGCGCGACTGGATGGCCGGCGGTGGTGGGTGGTGCTTCTGGGTGGTGGCGGAGAGGGGGGGGGCTGCGCGACTGATAGGGTTCGCGTGGCTGGGGGTTATATTTTCAAATCCACGCGACCGCGTGGGGCACGCGGTTGCGTGGTTGGGGTGAAAATGGGAGTGACGCGATCGCGTGGGGCGTGCGATCGCATGAGAGGGGGGAAAGAGGGGTGACGCGATCGCGTGGGACGCGCGATCGCGTCGCTGGAATTCGTGGTGAACGCACGACTCCAGCGCCGTTTTAGCGCAACTCTCTGTCTCCTTTTGGAGTGATGTGCAATCCATGCGACGCGATCGCGTCGCTCACGCGGTCGCGTGGGATTGGTATTGTGCAAGTGACGCGATCGCATGGGGCATGCGATCGCGTCGGCCAATTTGTGCGAAACGCACAAGGACCGCACGATTCCAGCCTAACTTTCTGTTCGTTGGATCCTTACGCCGATATATATATATATCACGCGGCCGGATGGGTCATGCGGTCGCGTGGGTGGTGTTTCTCGCAATATGACGCGATCGCATGTGGCATGCGGTCGCGTCGTGCACCCCCTTTTTTTCTTTTTTTTTTATATATGCATGAAAAAATACAGAATGCAATGATTAACATGAATGCTATGCATGATTCCAGGTTTAATAAATTAAAATGAAAAAGGAAAAATGAAAGCAATTAACAAGAAATAAATTGAAAAAGAAGCGACCATACCATGGTGGGTTGTCTCCCACCTAGCACTTTTAGTTAAAGTCCTTAAGTTGGACATTGGAGGAGTATCCGATTATGGCGGCTTATGTTTAAATTCGTCTAAAAATCTCCACCGGTGCTTGAAATGCCAATAGCCTCCGGGCTCCCAAACCAAGCATGCAAAGCTTCTGAGCAGCTCCAAACAGATTTTCAGGCTCCCGGGACGACGAATGTCAGGATAGAATCCAGGATTCCAAGCCTTGCTTTTAAATCCACCTCCGTCTTGATCTACATGTTTCCATTCGGGCGGTTTAAAAAGTAGAATCTCACCTTGGTGACCAAACGTTTTCCGTGATCCATGCAATTGAGCATGATACCAATCTGTGTACTTTGAGTTGAAGCGTGGAACCTTATTGAACCTTGTGCACCAGCTCTGAGTACGAGCCATTTCCCTCTTACTCTTAAAGCCGCAGAGAGCTCTAAGCTGGCCATCTGTTTCAAGCAAACCATATTCAAGTGAATAAGTAAAGTTATAAGTTAAGGATTGTACCCACTTGAAGCTTGTTTTAGGTGGTAATGGCCTTGGGATAGGTGTTTTTGGTGGTTCTGCAAGTTCCATTTCTTTGTGCTCTTCTGTGAATTCCTCCACTTCTTTGCAAAGATCTTCAATTGTATCTGTGTCCTGGTCAAAGTCTTCTGTGTCTTCCTCATCACTTGAGTCATAGATTGGAGGTTGAGAGAAATCTACCTCTGCATCATCATCTTCATATTCACTTGGGGAAGATTCTTCGATCTCAGAGAATTCACTTGCGGATGCAAGTTCATCACTAAGAGAGCTAGACTTGTGACTATCACTATCGAGGGAATTTGTTTCTTGGATTATTCCGTCTGATTCTTCATAAACGACTTGCCTTGGAGAAATATCCTCCTTAACATCAACTGTAGTCTCCTTGACAGCGTGTTCCTCAATTTTGGATTCCCATGGAGGTTCAGCATCTCCTAGATCTTCAACCAACTCTTCTTCTTGAGCGATGACAGCTTCTTCTACTTGTTCTAGTACGAATTCATTCTCTGTCTTGTCCACTAGAGTTTCTGGTATCTCCTTCATGCTACGCTCTTCGTTAGACTATTCACATGGGGCTGTGGCTGATCCTTGTGTATTTGAGCGCCTAGAAACCCATTGAATTATCGCTTGCTCCAGTTGTTGAATGGGTGTTTGAAATTTATTTACTGTTTCCGTTAGGCGAACCTCTGCTTCTCGGGTTGCTGAACTTGGACATGACACAAAGGAAAGTGGTGGTGATTGGGAGCGATTGGATTGGCACTGGGGTAAGGAAGGATCATGTGGTGGTTCGAGGTTATATTGAAAGGATGGTTTACATGCACGGGGTGGGGCTTGTTGGTAGTTACAAGGTTGTCCACCATATCTTTCAGCTGGGTATGCATTGTAGAATGGTCTTTGTCCAGGATATCTCGGAGGGTGTTGCTGCCAAAAGGGTTGATTAGATCCTCTTGGTTCCATCCATCCTTGATTGGTCTGACCTTGATGTGCGTTCCTGCTGTAACTTCGATTTCCTTTAACAATATTATAACCAAACTCAAAGCGAGAGGGGTGAGAGTTCATGGTAGCAAATAAAGATAAACAGGAAAAAACAAAAATAAATAAACAAGCAAAAAAAAATATTTAACTGTAAAGCAGACTTTTGGCAAGGTAAGAGAAATTGGAGGTCCAACGTAGTTAT
Source organism: Arachis ipaensis (assembly GCF_000816755.2). Taxonomy (NCBI): domain Eukaryota; kingdom Viridiplantae; phylum Streptophyta; class Magnoliopsida; order Fabales; family Fabaceae; genus Arachis; species Arachis ipaensis. Next base: position 86,393,908 of record NC_029789.2, read on the forward strand.
CTCTCTCAACTATAATGAAAGTTGAATCTAAACTCCACTTGGTCAACCTTTACTAGGGCAAAGGAAAGTCAAGGGACTAATTAAATTGACCTTTGAATCCTATTTATTTCCTAAGAAAAGGTTGGGATTACTTAAGTTAAGCTCAATTAGCAAGATAACGATTATCAATTATGTTGAGTTTAATAACTGTTGAGTTACTGAATTCTTAACCAGGACCAAAAGGGGAAAAAGTAAAATTGCTGGAATAATAAAAATGTCCTTAGATGGGAAGCAATGGTAACTTAAATCAAAGAGAACAATCATAAACTGAAAATACCTCAATTATCATTAATTCAAACAACAGTCTGTAACATGGAAGAATTTGTAGATTCAATTATAAAGGTAAATAGCCAACTCAGATACTGAAAAAAATAAATAAAGTAAAAGGGAAGTTTAAAGCAAAGAAATATAAAACCTGGATTGAGAGTCACTCTTAAAGCAAGAAGAAATCCTAAATCCTAAGAGAGAGAGGAGAAGATCTCCCTCTCAACTAAATCTAAATCATTGAAAAATAAAAATATGTGAGCTCCTCTTGAATGGGTGCATTCCCACACTTTATAACCTCTGGTCTATGCTGTCTGTACTTGGATCTGGGCCAAAAAGGGCTTCAGAAATCACTGGGGGCGTATTCTGTAAATTCTGATACGTGGCCTCTGTCACGTGTCTGCGTGGGTCACGCGGTCGCGTCATTCGGAGCTTTTCCTTGCCGCGCGGTCGCGTCAGTCATGCGGCTGCGTCGCTGTATCTTCGCTTCTGGCACGCGATCGCGTCGTCTATGCGATCGCGCGAATACCAGTTTCCTTCAAAGCTCTGTTTTGCTTTCTCCTTCCATTTTTGTATGTTTCCTTTTCCATCCTTTAAGTCATTCTGCCTTAGAAAATCTGAAACTACTCTACACACTAATCACGGCATCGAATGGAAATAAAGGTAATTAAAATAATTAGTTTTTAAAGCTTAGAAAAACATGTTTTTCGCAATATGACATAATAAGGAAGGGAAAGTAAAACCATGCAGTTAATATGAATAAGTAGGCAGAGGATTGAATAAATCACTCAAATTAAGCACAAAAGAACTCATGAAATATGGGTTTATCAACCTCCCCACACTTAAACACTAGCATGTCCTCATGCTAAACCCAAGGTAAATAATTAAGGTTAAAGTGATGGAATGTCATGCAATGCAACCTAATTAAAATGCAACTACCTAAATGAATGATGCATCATGCAACTCTAAATTATTCACTCATATATAAAGCTTACATGTAGTCAAGTGTTTTTCTGCTTAAGGCTAGTAGTGTGGCTAAATAGAATAAAAGGGATTTTAAAGGCTCAAGGGGGCTGACAAGGGTGATGTGAAAAGTAGGTTATTCTGCGGTAAGTAAGCTAAAATCAAATGATCGCCTCAATCATTCTTTTGGTATGTATCTATTCTATATTCTATAATTGGACATATAGATTAAAGCAAAGTAAAGAACATCAGAATAAAAAGAAGCGAAACACACAGGAATGAAGTTATGGTTTGAATGCAACCATACAATTAAGCTCAAGACTCACAGGCTGTGTGTTCTCTAACTCAAGCATCATATATCATTCATATATATTATGCAGGTTTAGTTAAAAATTCCCATTATTCTCAAAAAAAAAATAATTAGGGTAGCTTTTAAAGTTTTAATGTTCCTCCTTGATGAAATGTTGTCAGCTTAACTACATCATGTAATGCTATATACAAGGTTTATGGATTTAAATCTGATATGTTCAATTTCCTAGCTTACTTCCTTTATATATTTTTCAATTTAAACTATATTATCTTATGCTAAAAAGGGTAAACTATACTAATTAATCCACTAATAAATCAGAATTGCAAACTAAACTAAATATGAACTAAAGATGCAATATGCAAAAATAGAGTAAAAATACATAAAAGCAATGTATAAGTACTCAGAAAATAAGGTAAAAAGAAAAATACAAAAAAATATTCAAAATAAAAGAAAAAGTATGTAGTGGTTCACCAAAATAAACGCCAAAGATGGCGACCTCCCCACACTTAAAATGAAGCATCGTCCCTGATGCTCAATCAAGCCGGGTGTGAAGGGGTGTCATCACTGGTAGGGATGGCAGCTGGAGGCTCTGTGGTGGTGATGGGCTGAGGGTCTGGCTGCTGTAGAGGTGGGGCTGACTGGATCGGGATCTCCGGATCCGCAGCCTCTATCTGGGGCATAACCTCCTGAACGATATTGCTCAATGGCTTGAAGCCTTCCCACAAGGAAACATAATCGGAGGGGAGGATCTAATGAGTGAATTCCTGGCCAAGTTGAAACAACCCCAGGGAATTGATACGCTAAAGGTAGAAGTGCAATCATTCACACAAGAGAAGGGAATGGTGGAAATTAAAGGTGTCAGTGCAGTCATGAACCAAAATAAGCAGATGCATCAGCAGACTCTACAACAACTAGAGATGATGGTCAGAAAAATCAATGAGCTGCGAACTACTGTAGTAAATGCATACAACCTAACTCAAAACTCACATGGTTGGAATCAACTTGAACAATTTGGAGCAATTGACCATGAGCAACAAAGTTATGAGCGATTACACTATCCAAACAATACCGCAAGCATGTTCCAACACAAGTCTCAAGGTGATGTGTACAACCCGCCCTGGAGAACTCATTCTAACTGGAGGAGAAGTGAGCACCAAAATAGAGGACCAAGGGACTTCAACTAAAACAACCCCAATTTCCCAAACCAGCAAAGACACCACCATACCAACATTAACCACCACACATCACCACCACAACACTCACCCTTCCAACCTCAGACACCCCACAACCAACCAATCTCACAAGACTCTCAGAGGATCACCATCTTAGAGATCTTAATAGAGAGAATGATGAAGCACCAAGAGGAAACAAGTAAAGAGCAAGAAGCCTCAATCAGAAAACTTGAGAGGCAAATGGCACAACTGGCTAAGCATGTAACGACCCAACTTCCAGTATGCCATGGTCATACAAGAAGCTAAGTGTTACTAACTTATCCTTCCTAATTACTATTATTTATTTAATATATGAGCCTGTTCCTTGTTAGAGCGATGCCAATTTTACGAGTAATTTTTTTTTGTTTGCGGATGGTCAGGTAAAATAAACAAGCATACATTGGGAATAATAGAAAAGCGGCATAAAGAAACATAGAAAATACAGCTGATAATATACATCATGTACACTATAACAAAACATGTAGCGTTTACACAAGATCAAGTCAGTTTACATCCTCGTCATCCTACGTAGCTAATATTTACACGACACTCCCAGGACCTGGCCCATACAAAAAGCCACTAAGCTGGAGCCCAGGCTAGCCTAACCACTATATAGCTCCTAGCTCTCGGGTGTACTAACACAAGTGAGAGACTAACTATCAGATAATGTCAGACTAGAGTGTCATCAAAAGAATGCCCCTTCCGCAGTCAAACTATATCTACACGTGGCCGTTCGGAGAATCGCCGTGAGGCTCGTCCATCTCCTCATCCTGCTCTATCTCTATCTCGGGATCCTCATCCTCCTCATCGTCCGCAGCTACAGCTATGCCCTCAGATCCACCAGAAACACTGCTGTCACTATGTACAAAACCATTCGCGAGCACAGGTCCGTTCGCGTATATAGGAGCTACCCCACCGTCTGGTAGTGCCGGCTCATCAGGCTGTGGAAAGTCAGGGATCGGCTCAGGGGAAAGTCCCACTCTGGTGGTATCACAGGTACGTAGTCACAAGCTAACTCAGGCTCATCAGGAATGATAGGCTTAGGTACCGCCTCATTCAAAGGTTGAGCTGGTATAGGGTGCTCAGGATCATCAGGAAAAGGATGTCCAGGTGCGTCAGGATGTAACCAGGATAAGGGAAAGTCGTAAGGAGCATCAGGGTCAAAATGCGGGCTAGACAGAGGATGTTGAAAAGCTCGATTAGGTAACGCATATCGTCTAATACGAGGCTCCAATCCCATGATGAAGTAACTGTGATGTACCGGATCTTCGTAGACGTAAGGGTCCTCAAACTCATAGAAGATCACGCCCGTCTCCATCTGAGGGGGAGGAAGGGAGAGAAGGGGTAAGAACTGGGGAGTTCTTAGTAGGGTCAGGGTTGTTAGTTACGTTCATTTATTCATTTTCGATTAGCAGATGGATAATAGAATACAGTAAAGTAGTGAACAGTAATTTTAAATAGATAAAAAAACAGATAACAGAACACAAACAGAAGAACACAAGGAAATAAAGCACAGACATAGCACTCAAGCAGACAACATAAAGAAATAGTTCACACACAAGAAAGAATGCAACAGAAAGTGATGCGCAGACAAGAATGATGCATGTCTAGCCCTAGTACAGGCCATGAGCTCATGTGTCGGTTGGCTGCCCGCAATCCCGACATTTATCCGGTCACA
>NC_029789.2:86398409-86452021 GCF_000816755.2 Arachis ipaensis
ATATAGCTCTGGGTTGCATCAAGCAACTAATATATATAAATATCTCTTTATTATATTACTCTTCTCTTTATATCTCTTTACTCTGTTCTGGTTTTTCTTTTCTCTGTATCTCTTTATTCTGTTTTAATTACTTTGTTCTCTGTATCTCTTTTCTCTTCTCTGATTACTCTTTTCATCTGTATCTATATTACTCTTTTTCTCTTTATTTCTTTACTTTACTCTGGTTACTCTGTTTTCTATGTTTCTCTACTCTGTTCTGATTTCTCGGTTTAACGTATGTATTTAAAGCTTATGTAAATTTTGGTATGAACAGTTAGCCTATCCCAAGTATAGGTTCATTAAGTCTATACTGAAACAGTTTAACTTTTCATATAATACCTAACCCTATTTGCAATTCCAGGACTAACTATGTTGCCCTAATTCGTTCACTAGCCTCTGTCTGTTTTTCTGTCATTAAAACTTTACAGACTTTTTCTTCGATTTTTATCTTTTCTTCAACTTTTTATCTTTTATTTATCTTTGCCTCACTAATATGTTTTTACCACTCCCTAAGTATTTTATGAAGATAATTATGAGATTCTGCGCTTAAAGTTGTCTTTCTAAAGCTTTTACAGAAAACTGCCTTTTCCGCATTATTTTATTATTTTATCATTAAATTTTCGAAAAATTAACTTACTTTTACTTTTAACCTTTAAAATTCACTTTTTACCACCCGTAACTTTTAATATTTCTACTTTTATCACCCTAACTTTTTAAGAAATTACCAAACAACCCCTAAAACACCAAAAATTTTACTTCCTTGCCCTTTTTAAGATCTAAGGCCTGTTCTTCATTGTTCTTCATCACACTCAAAGTGTTCTTCATGTTCTTCATAAATTCTTCAGATTCTTTCTCTGTTTTTACCCGTTTTTCAGTCTTTTCAGCAACCGATTTTTACCATAATTCAAAATAAAATTGCAGCCACTAAAACCACATCTTTTCTACATGATTTCAACATAAATTGAACCTCAATTTAAGCTTAGGGTTTCGTTTTTCCAGCTGCCCAAGAACATGAACTTTAAAGCTTGAATTTCATCAAATTTTATCAAAATTTCACCAAGAATCAATCATATATGCAACCAATTTTTAGCACAGCCAATAATACAACATTCACACAACTTAAACACAAATAATCAAGATTAATTTCGTGACACCCTACCTGGTTTTGCTGCTCCTATTTCAATCAAACTTTCAGGTGGTCCTTAAACACTTTTTCCTCCTAAATCACATCAAGAAAACACATATTTAAGCATGTTTCCTTGAAACTGAATCAAAAGAGAGATGGTGCAGCCAACTCACCTTGATCCCAGCCTTGATAAGTCATATGATCATGTAGAGAAAGAAGAGAGGATCATTTTGGTCGGATTGGAATTTTGATTTGAGTTTTAGTTCAGCAGAAATCAAGCTTTAAAGATTTGGAACTAAGAACTTTTCTCTCTTTTTCTCTCTACCTATTTTCGGTCACAAAGTGAAAATGAGTCAGCCTTGGGGGTTTTGGGGGTGTAGGGTGAGTTGTGATTGGTTGGCTTGGAGGTGGATTAAAATAATATTAAAATATCTCAGGTGTATAACTACTAAAACTAGATGTATCGGAACACTTGCAAAAACATCTCTAAAAATTACTTTCTGAGCTACTAGCATAAATGTCACTAGTAATATATTTATTATGAGAATAAAACATGAATAATGAGGCCTTAGCATTGCTAAAGTCATCAGAGAGTGCTGGTGCTAAGCTGCACCAGTAAATTGTTAACCCGGTTAAACCGGTTTTCTGTTTTTAACTTAAAATGATAAGGTAACCTTATAATATCATTCAAGAGGCTTCTAATACTCATATAATGATAATATCATTCTATTTTCTCTCTTATCTCATAAATCGAGTCCGGTTTGTCAAACTGAGATTATTTACGAAAAATTGAATCGAAACTCCTAACCGATACGGTTCAAAATCTAGGTTCTTCACGACCGCATTATCGAGCTTGTCTCGGAAAAGGTTCTAACTTAAAGATGACATAATGACAATGCGGATTGAGATACTTGATGATATATCAAAGGTTTTTCCCTTACTGATCTTCCGGAGAAATTCGTACTTTCAGAAAAGATCTCGCGTACTCAAAAACCGGGGTTGTTACATTCTACCCTCCTAAAAGAAAATTTTGCCCTCAAAATTTCAGTTACCTGAGAATAGATGCGGGTAATCAACTTTCATCTTATCTTCCAGTTCCCAAGTGTGTTCTTCTTCTCCTCTTTGTCCCCAAGCTACTTTGACCAAGCAAACGATTTTGCCTCTTAGCTGCTTATCACTTCTTTCTACGATCCGAACTGGTGATGCTTGATATGTCAAATCGTTTCCTAACTGTACTATCTCTGGTTGTAAAATAAGACTCTCGTCGGGAATATATTTCTTAAGTTGCGAGACATGAAAAACATCATGAAGGTTTGACAAATATGGAGGAAGGGCTACTTGATAAGCTACTAGACCGACTCTTTTAAGTATTTGGAAAGGTCCTATGTATCGAGGGTTAAGCTTTTTAGTCTTAAGGGCTCTACCTATTCCAGTAGTCGGGGTTACTTTAAGAATGACATGGTCTCCCTCACTAAACTCTAAGGGTCTACGTCTATTATCGGCATAGCTCTTTTGACGGCTCTGTGCTGTTTGGATCTTCTGGCGGATCCCCTTTATCTTCTCAGTAGTTTCTTGTACTAAGTCTAGACCTAAGACACTAGCTTCTCCATCGTCATTCCAACACAATGGTGTCTGACATCTCCTTTCGTAGAGAGCTTCATATGGTGCCATCCCAATACTTTGTTGGTAACTGTTGTTGTAGACAAACTCGACCAATGGCAAATACCTATCCCAACTGCCTTGGTTATCCATCACACAAGATCTTAGCATGTCTTCCAACGTCTGGATTGTCCACTCTGATTGTCTGTCTGTCTGAGGATGGTATGCTGTACTCATATGCAATTCTGTTCCCAATGCTTTCTGGAAAGCTCCCCAGAATCTGGAAGTAAACCTCGGATCTCGATCTGAAATAATTGACGAAGGTATTCCGTGCAATCGTACGATTTCTTGAATATATATCCGTGCCAGCCTTTCTAATGTATAGTCAACTCGAATCGGAAGGAAGTGCGCTGATTTTGTCAACCTGTCCACAATTACCCAAATGACATCGTGTCCTGTTGAGGTCCTTGGCAATCCCGTGACAAAATCCATAGTGATCTGCTCCCATTTCCATTGTGGTATTTCTAAGGGTTGCAGGGTTCGTGACGGTTTCTGGTGTTCCACCTTCACCTTCTGGCAGGTTAAACATTTTGAGACATAATCAGCTACATCTTTCTTCAAGCCCGGCCACCAGAATATTTGTTTCAAATCCTAATACATCTTTGTTACTCAAGGATGCATAGAAAATCTACTTTGATGAGCTTCTGCAAGAATCCTTTGCCGCAAATCTCCAGAGCTAGGCACACAAATTCTGTTCTTGTATCTCCAGAGGCTGCTACGATCTAGTCTTACAGCTTCTGGTTCCTCTACTTTCATCCGTCTCAGCATCGTCATTATTTCTGAATCCTGTGCTTGTGCTTGCTGAATCCTAATCTTAAAATCTGGTGTTATATGCAATTGGGCCAAACGGACTCCACTTAACGTCTCAGTCATAGCCAACTTAAGGTCCTCAAATTCCATGAGTAACTTTTCTTCCTTTATCATCATCCAAGAGATATTCAAATTCTTCCTGCTCAAAGCGTCTGCCACCACGTTCGCTTTTCCTGGGTGATAACTTAACTTAAAATCATAGTCCTTCAGGAACTCCATCCACCTTCGCTGTCGCATACTAAGATCCTTCTGGTCAAAGATATACTTTAAGCTTTTGTGGTCAGAGAAAACTTCTAGTTGAGTGCCATACAAATAGTGTCTCCAGATCTTCAGAGCAAACACTACTGCAGCCAACTCCAAGTCATGCATCGGATAATTTCGTTCATGAGGTCTCAGCTGCCGGGAAGCATAAGCCACCACATTTTTGTCTTGCATCAGCACACATCCAAGTCCTTTATAAGAATCGTCACAGTATACTTCAAAAGGTTTCTGCGGGTCGGGTAGTACTAATACAGGTGCAGTTGTTAACTTCTCCTTAAGCATCTTCAAACTTCTATCACACTCAGCCGTCCAAACGAATGGAACTTCCTTTCGTGTAAGGTAAGTCAGAGGTAAGGCTATCTGTGAAAATCCTTTAATAAACCTCCGGTAATATCCAGCAAGTCCGAGAAAACTCCGAACTTCTGTAACGGTCGTAGGTGGTTCCCGTTGCACTACTGCTTCAATTTTTGAAGGGTCCACTACAATTCCTCCCTGTGATATAACATGTCCCAAAAATGCCACATTCTCTGTCCAGAACTCGCACTTTGATAGTTTAGCATTTAACTTTCGAGTCCTTAGTATCTGCAATACAGTCTTAGATGCTCTTCATGCTCTCTTTCTGTCTTCGAATAGATGAGAATATCGTCTATGAAGACTACTACGAACTGATCAAGGTACGGACGAAAAATACGATTCATGTAATCCATGAAAATCGCAGGAGCATTAGTTAGTCCAAACGACATAACCGTATACTCATAGTGACCATATCGAGTTCTAAATGCAGTCTTCGGTATATCTGACTCTTTCACTCGAATCTGGTGATAGCCCGATCGCAAATCAATCTTCGAAAACACAGTTGCACCTTTTAACTGATCCATTAAATCATCTATTCGTGGAAGTGGGTACTTTTCTTGATAGTGACTTTATTTAGCTGTCGGTAATCTACACAAAGTCGCATTCCACCATCCTTCTTCTTTACTAGCAACACCGGAGCTCCCCAAGGTGATGCGCTGGGACGAATAAATTTTTTTTCCAAGTAGCTCATCCAATTGCTTCTTCAACTCTGCAAGTTCCAGTGGTGACATCCGGTACAGTGCTATGGAAATCAGTCCGGTTCCAGGTACAAGTTCAATGCTGAATTCTATCTCTCGCTGAGGAGGAAACTTAGGTATGTCGTCCGGGAAAACATCAGAAAATTTCTTCACCACTCGAATTTGTTCTAAACTTAGTTCACTGTCACTCGAGCTAGCCGTTATGTAACAACCCTAGTTTTTGAAAATCAAATAATTAGTTATTTGTGATTTATTTTATTTGTTGATAATTTTATTTTAAGAAAATTATTGCTGCTGCCAAGGTTTTTGGAAGAGAGTGTCATCGTCACCGTGAGTGGAGTCCACCGTCCGAGCCGCCACTAGAGAGCGCCGCTGCTACCATGTTTACAGAAAAGAGGAGCGCCGCGAGAATCAAGGGAAGAAGATGTTCTGCCTCTGCTTCTGGGTTTTGGAATCTGACATAAGCGCCACTGCCGTTGTTGGAGTTTATGTTGCTCTGGCCTTGCTCTGGCTCTAATCTGAATTGTTACTGTTGCTGTTTGGCTGATGCTGAGGCCTACCATCATCATTGGAGCTTCCCAGAATCATCATGGTTGCCGCCAAGAGAGCTGAATGGGTGCTGGAAATTGCTAACGGAGCTGCTATGCTTGGCGATTTTCGTGAGTTTCAACATTGAGGTAGGGGATTTTATTTGAAATTAACAGTTTTTAACTTATGAATGCCAATGAGGTTTAGTGAGTAATTGCAAATAATTCATAAACATGATTAATTGATAGGAATAAGCTTAATTTGAGGTTGTGAAATTTGGATTAAGTTTGGTATTGAGATGATTTCTTAGTATTTTAATTAATTTATTGATTTTAGATTGTGGCTGTGAATGTCATTAGGTGTTCTTGTTGGAGTGATTATTCTGATTTATTATTAGAATTAGGTGTTCTTGTTGGAGTGATTATTCTGATTTATTATTAGAATTGAATGTGGCTGTGATTACGCTGAATTGTAATTGAAACTAGATGCGGTTGTAAATTGTATTCCGAATTATTGATTTTTGCGATGAATGAGTTGACTGAGGTTCTGATCCTGGATGAATTATTTTGAATTGTTTGATATTGTTTTGGAAATTTAATATATTGGAATGGCTGTAAAATGGATTTGTGACGGGATGGAATTGAGTTGAATTATAACTGTAGTTGGTGATTGATTTGATGATTGTGCGTACTGAATGTTGTAAGGGATAGAATAAATGGTGTTACTTTTGTTGCTGAGCTTGCTGGTGTGAATTGATGAGTTATTGTGTGTTTGAATGATGATGAGTGTATATGGAAAATTATGCTTGGCATAGTGTAGAAAAGAAAAGGTTTGATGATGCTTAAGTACTTGACATCGTGTGAATTATTGATTCTGGGTTCTTGGGCTGTGTTGGCAATGAAGACAATTTTGAATAACTGGAAAGAGATTAAACGTGTGATTTTGGAAGGGTTATAAGTTCAAATGTGGATTTTGATAAGTAAGGTTGTTGAAAATGCTTAAGGCAGAATTTCTGCATACATGACAGTAGAAAGAATCAATTTCTGGGAGCATCCCAGGTCATATACTTGAATGAAACTATTTTTGCATGAAACTTTACTGTGTTTTGAGCATCTCATAAAAAATTCAGAATTTATTGATGAGTATTTTTGGAGAAATGAATTTTTGAAGATTGATGGTTTCTGCAGAAAATTCTGTTTCTTTACTGCAGAAGCACCAACTTCCAACTCACTTAACTTTCAATTTTGGTAAGTATTTGAGCTGAAAATAACGGCATTTTCAAGCTTCCTGTGTCCACAATCTTCATTTTAAATTTCATGTCAATATCCTATTTAACCAAGTAGATATGTTGAAAAGAGTATAGATAACTCACTGGATTTTGGAAACCGAATTCTAAAAGGCCTGGCTGTGTTTCTCACTTCATAACTTTTTTATATGACATGGTATTAATCTGGAATTTGATTCAATAAAAAGCTAAAAGAGTCTTGTTTGAGGTCGTGAATTTTGAAAGGCATTGGGTGAAAACTGGATTTTTAAGGAATTTATCAAACTTACTACTTGCTGCTGTTTTTCTGCATTTTCTTAGGAAACAATAACAGAATTTTAAGAGAGATGGTACAAGTTTTTATTGTGACCAAATTACCTCAACACCAAGTTTCTTGGAATACTAGTTTATTGAGTTTAATTTTGAAAGAATCCTATGATAAGTGAAAGTTAGTTACGAATTGATGAGGTGAAAGTTGAATTGATGGGTTATGTGGGAATTGTGGGTTATGACCGAACTGTTGGCTATTGTAAATTGTGAATTTCTGACTGATTTGAGAACCTCTTATTTGGTAGTTGTTGAGGAAAGGGGGAGACTTGTTGAGAAAGAGGGAACCCGAAAGGGTGGCTAAGTCCGAGTTTTAGGGGAGGTGCTGCCGAAATTTTATAAAATTTGAGGTTTTATTTGAGAAGTTATTTTAGAAGATTTGGATTTGAAAAATGATTATTTAAGTTTTATTTGATTACTTCTAATGAGAGGTTATGTTTTGAAAGGTGTTTAATGAAATTAAAATAAATGATTTTCTTGAGTCTTTTGATAGAGGACTAAACTGAAAAATAGTTTTAAAGTTGGCTTGACTCAAGGTTGCTAAAGCAGAGATTATGAACTGAATTGATGGTTGAGATTATTGCGAATGAATGCTTGAGAAAGTTAAGAAATGTTTAAGAAGATGTGTTAAGGATTCAAAGGAAAAGAGAGAATGAAGATTGATTTGTGGATTGTTGAGATTGAGAAAAGGATAATGAAAGATGATAAAAGGTGGGAATACCCCACGAACTGTTAGTTGTTTAACTATGGGGGAAACGCAAAAATGATAATTGGTTAAAATCGGAAAGTACCCACGAACTGAATGATCATTGATCTCGGGGAAACCTATAAATTGTTATTTGTTTTATATGCGGGAAAAACCCACGGACTGATAATCATTGATTACGGGAATAACCCATGAATTGTTGTATGTTGATCTCGGGTATAGCCCATGAACTGAAGATCAATGTTTGCTGTATGTTGATCTCGGGTATAACCCACGAACTGAAGATCGCTATGTTATTGTGTATTGCTCTCGGGTATAACCCACGAACTGAAGATCTCTGTTTTGTTTGTGAATTGATCTCGGGGACGCCCACGAACTGAGGATCACTGTTTCCCCTTGTGCGTATATTATGGGGTCGGGCTTTGCGCCGACTGCCGGTAGTCACGAAGGAATGGTATTCTTACCACCGACACATATGCACGAAGGACACAAAGGGAAGCCATATCTGGGACTTGTTCCTAGGTAATGTCGGGCTACAGGGTGTAAACCGACACGTGAGCTCATGGCCTGCTTAGGACAGACATGTATCATATTGGTTGTGCTTTTGCATTTGGTTGTGTTTGCTTATATTACTTCTCTGTGATTGTGTTGTTTGTTTTATTGTGATTTGTTTGTGTATTTAATTGAGTTTTCTACTTGTACTAGTAATTTGTGAATGTATAGAGATGATTGATAACTGTTTGTTGTGACTGAGAATCAATTATGTGGCTGAAAGATATTTAATATGTCAAATTTTGTGATTGAGATCTGTTTTGGGTTTAGGAGTCTAAAGAAAGTAACTATTTATCCAAAGTAAGATTAAAAAGTATTTCAAAGGGTTGACAAAGAATGTTTATTAAGCAAAGTTAATTATTTGCATGTTAATCATTACTTTTACGGCATTCCCATTCCCTACTGAGAACGTGTGGTTTGTTCTCACCCCAAATCTTCCACCCTTTCAGTGACACAGGTTCGAAGTTCAGTTTGAAGCTGCGGGCGATTCTAGAATTTATTTACGAGTTAAGTTTATGACTTGAGTTTCTTTCATAGAATTCCCTCGCCCTTACTGCTTAAGTTTTTATTTTATACAGAGGGATAGGAGTTGTATCTGAATTTTATTTAAATTCTTTTGTATAATATTACTATTATTCATAATTATGTGATTATTATTACTTGGTGATGTTTGCTATATGATTTTAATTAATAAAAACAAAAATTTCTGGTATTTTTACTAAAATTGAATCGCGATATCAAACTAAAGGCTTAATAGTAAATAATTAATAAGGTAAACAGGTCAGTAACGCCTTACTTTTGGTACGATCATGACATATTGGAAGTTGGGTCGTTACAATATGGTATCATAGCAGTTCGTTCCTGTTAGAGCCTTGGGAATGGACTGACTATGCTTCACTGCATACTCTGAATGTCTGTCATGCTTTGTGACTTGTTCTGATTACAAGAGTTTGTGTTTTATTTGCATGACTGTCTGATGATTAACACTGTTGGTTTACCATTGCATGCCTCATGGTATTAGGTCTGGCCAACTTAATACTAATGATTTATGTATATGGGAACACTAATGGGTTATCATAGACGAAATAGAAGAATAGGTAATGCGATTCACGGGGTTTGGGAGCGTTAGAAGTTATAAAGTTAGTTTCGTTTTGACGTGTAATCTTTATTCGTGCCACGCAAACTCGTGCCATCTTTTTCTTCGTTGCTTTCATTGGAATTCTCTAGTTTGAATTTCCTTCTTAGAATGTGATTTGCTTGTTTCCCAACCATACTTTGTCATTTTTGTATACCTTTGCTTGCCTATGAATCTGATTGTTTACGTAACTCTTTGAATATTCATCATTGACATTGCCTATATTTTTGTCCATATATTCTGATTTCTTTGATTTCAGTTTGAACTTATTTTATTCTAGCAATTTTCGAGGGCGAAAATTTTTCTAAGGTGGGTAGAATGTAACAACCCTAGTTTTTGAAAATCAAATAATTAGTTATTTGTGATTTATTTTATTTGTTGATAATTTTATTTTAAGAAAATTATTTTGCTAAAGGTAATTAAATGGAGTTTCATGATCAGCCCCCGTTCAGTCGCCAGAGCCACCGCTGGGGGGTCCTTCGCCGTCACTGTCGTCGCCATCCACGCGAGTTGCAGCATTGCGAAGTCCAACCATTGTGACCTTCGTGGAGCCCGCGTTGCTGCCACCCCGGCTGTTCCCACCGCCGCTGGGTCCGTCGCGCGTCGTCGTCTGAGGAGCCACCGCCGCCGTTGCTTGTTGTCTCCCTTAGGGCCGTCACCGTCGCTGGAGCCAGCCGCCTTCGTCGCCGTCCATCCTTGTCGTCGTCATCGCCGCTCTGTGGAGGCCGCAGAGAGGAACGCGAACCAGGAGCCATAGCGCCGTGTCGCCGATCTGTCACCGTGCTGCTGCATCACCGTTGATGAAGTTTCTGCCACCGCCGTGAAATGTGAACAGAGGAGAGGGAAAGAAAGGAGTTCGCGAGGGAGAAGAGGAAGCAGCGCTGCCCTTCGTCGCCGCTGCTGCCAAGGTTTGTGAAAGAGAGTGTCATCGTCACTGTGAGTGGAGTCCACTGTCCGAGCCGCCACTAGAGAGCGCCGCTGCTACCATGTTTACAGAAAAGAGGAGCGCCGCGAGAATCAAGGGAAGAAGATGTTCTGCCTCTGCTTCTGGGTTTTGGAATCTGACATAAGCGCCACTGCCACTGTTGGAGTTTATGTTGCTCTGGCCTTGCTCTGGCACTAATCTGAATTGTTACTGTTGCTGTTTGGCTGATGCTGAGGCTTACCATCATCATTGGAGCTTCCCAGAATCATCGTGGTTGCCGCCAAGAGAGCTAAATGGGTGCTGGAAATTGCTAACGGAGCTGCTGTGCTTGGCGATTTTCATGAGTTTCGACATTGAGTTTATATAAAAGTTCTGTTCCTAATAGTGAATGGTACTTGCAGGCACACTAAACTAGTCAAAGCATTTTGGGACGCAGGTGTATGGACAGTTAGATCAAAGTTCAACTAGAGAAATCTAGTCCCAACTCACGAGCAACAGTTAAAGAGATAAAGGAATGTGATGCACCCGAGTCATATAGTACAGTTAGAAATCGATTCTTGACATAACACTGACCTTGGATCAGGGCGTCTGATTGCATAGCATCATCAGCAGTCATGGCAAACACTCGACCTTGTTGCTGGGTTCGTACTGGATTCCGAGCGAATATCTTTGGGCATTCCTTAGCAATATGTCCAGTTCCTCCACATCTATAACAATTGAATGTTCCAAACAAACACGGCTTAATACCATGATCCTTCCCATATCACTTGCATGTAGTGTTCACCTGCACCTGTTGAGGTCGTTTACCATTATCCTGCCTCGGTCTACCTCCGTTTCCTCCCATAGGGCGAGCAAGGATGTTACCAGCCTGTGGGTTTCTTCGATGTGGCACACTAGGTGTCTTGAAGTTTGTCCTTCGTGGTTGCCAATTATAATTATTGTAGTTCTTTGGTGGAAATCCTTGACGACTTGCTTTAGAGGCACTTACCTTCTTAGCACATTCTTCCACTAACTTACACTTATTAACCAGCTTAGCAAAATTTCGTATCTCCAATGGAACTACTGAACTCATCAGATCCTCACGAAGGCCCCCTTCGAACTTCAAACACTTCCATTCTTCAAAGTCAGCAGGATTCCCTTGGCAGATCTTGGAAAAACGGCACAAGTCATCAAACTTACGGGCATATTCTGCAATAGTTGTGTTACCCTGTTTCAGCTGCATAAGTTCCATCTCCTTAGCGTCACGAGCTGCCCTCGGAAAATACTTCTTACAAAATTCATCCTTAAAAGTATTCCAAGGAATATCGCCTTCATCTTGTTGCAACAGTCACTGTATCCCCTGCCACCAATGCTCAGCTTCTCCTTCCAGCATATAAGTAGCAAACTCCACGTGTTGGCCTTCCGGAACATGCTGCGCTCGCAGTGATCGTTCAATAGCTCGAAACCAGTTGTTAGCATCCGTCACAACGAGTGTGCCTTTAAACTTAGGCGGTTTAACCTTCAGAAAAGTTGCAAGGGTCATAGGTCTTTCGAAATGCCCCAAGTTATTCTCATCATTTCCACTATCTTCCCCATGCTCATTCTCATTCTCGTTTCTCACTCCAAAACGATCAACAGCCCTATGCCGCTGCTACTGCAGCCTCACGCACTGCCTCAGCCACAGCGTTCATGGAAGTCATAAACGTCTCCTGTTCCCTCTCGTAGTTAACATTAGGAATTTATTCCCGTACGCCTCGTCTCTGTGAACCCATCGTGGTCCTATTCACACCAAACAATCATTATTAAGGTGATCAGTCTTAACACTTCAAGTCAAGTGTGAACACTCCCAGAATGAAAACACAGAGACAATCATGCAACACATATCACATAGATATCCTATAAGCATGAGACACACAACAGAGTATACAATGAAGCATAGTCAGTCCACTCCCCAGGCTCTATTGGAAACGAACTGCTTTAATACCAAATTGTAACGACCCAACTTCCAGTATGCCATGGTCATACAAGAAGCTAAGTGTTACTAACTTATCCTTCCTAATTACTATTATTTATTTAATATATGAGCCTGTTCCTTGTTAGAGCGATGCCAATTTTACGAGTAATTTTTTTGTTTGTTTGCGGATGGTCAGGTAAAATAAACAAGCATACATTGGGAGTAATAGAAAAGTGGCATAAAGAAACATAGAAAATAAAGCTGATAATATACATCATGTACACTATAACAAAACATGTAGCGTTTACACAAGATCAAGTTAGTTTACATCCTCGTCATCCTACGTAGCTAATATTTACACGACACTCCCAGGGCCTGGCCCATACAAAAAGCCACTAAGCTGGCGCCCAGGCTAGCCTAACCACTATATAGCTCCTAGCTCTCGGGTGTACTAACACAAGTGAGAGACTAACTATCAGATAATGTCAGACTAGAGTGTCATCAAAAGAATGCCCCTTCCGCAATCAAACTATATCTACACGTGGCCGTTCGGAGAATCGCCGTGAGGCTCGTCCATCTTCTCATCCTGCTCTATCTCTATCTTGGGATCCTCCTCCTCCTCATCATCCGCAGCTACAACTATACCCTCAGATCCACCAGAAACACTGCTGTCACTATGTACAAAACCATTCGCGAGCACAAGTCCGTTCGCGTATATAGGAGCTACCCCACCGTCCGGTAGTGCCGGCTCATCAGGCTATGGAAAGTCAGGGATCGGCTCAGGGGGAAAGTCCCACTCTGGTGGTATCACAGGTACGTAGTCACCAGCTAACTCAGGCTCATCAAGAATGATAGGCTCAGGTACCGCCTCATTCAAAGGTTGAGCTGGTATAGGGTGCTTAGGATCATCAGAAAAAGGATGTCCAGGTGCGTCAGGACGTAACCAGGATAAGGGAAAGTCGTAAGGAGCATCAGGGTCAAAATGCGGGCTAGACAGAGGATGTTGAAAAGCTCGATTAGGTAACGCATATCGTCGAATACGAGGCTCCAATCCCATGATGAAGTAACTGTGATGTACCGGATCCTCGTAGACGTAAGGGTCCTCGAACTCATAGAAGATCACGCCCGTCTCCATCTGAGGGAGAGGAAGGGAGAGAAGGGGTAAGAACTGGGGAGTTCTTACTACGGTCAGGGTTGTTAGTTACGTTTATTTATTCATTTTCGATTAGCAGATGGATAATAGAATACAGTAAAGTAGTGAACAGTAATTTTAAATAGATAAAAAAAACAGATAACAGAACACAAACAGAAGAACACAAGGAAATAAAGCACAGACATAGCACTCAAGCAGACAACATAAAGAAATAGTTCACACACAAGAAAGAATGCAACAGAGAGTGATGCGCAGACAAGAATGATGCATGTCTAGCCCTAGTACAGGCCATGAGCTCATGTGTCGGTTGGCTGCCCGCAATCCCGACATTTATCCGGTCACGAGTAATCCCGATTTCCCAAATACGATTTTCCGTTCCTAAAGGATAGTAATAGCCGCTCATTCGAGACGGCCACTGCTTAATGTAGGAAACTCTGCTCTACTTTGGGGAATCAGAAAATGGCTGTAGGTAACTTAGTATCCCTACAGAAACTCTAGGTTGCATCAAGCAACCAATATGTATTAAATATAGCTCTGGGTTGCGTCAAGCAACTAATATAAATATAAATATAGCTCTGGGTTGCATCAAGCAACTAATATATATAAATATCTCTTTATTATATTACTCTTCTCTTTATATCTCTTTACTCTGTTCTTTTCTCTCTTTTCTCTGTATCTCTTTATTCTGTTTTAATTACTCTGTTCTCTGTATCTCTTTTCTCTTCTCTGATTACTCTTTTCATTTGTATCTATATTACTCTTTTTTTCTTTATCTCTTTACTTTACTCTGGTTACTCTGTTTTCTGTGTTTCTCTACTCTGTTCTGATTTCTCGGTTTAACGTATGTATTTAAAGCTTATGTAAATTTTGGTATGAACAGTTAGCCTATCCCAAGTATAGGTTCATTAAGTCTATACTGAAACAGTTTAACTTTTCATATAATACCTAACCCTATTCGCAATTCCAGGACTATGTTGCCCTAATTCGTTCACTAGTCTCTATCTGTTTTTCTGTCATTAAAACTTTACAGACTTTTTCTTCGATTTTTATCTTTTCTTCAACTTTTTATCTTTTATTTATCTTTGCCTCACTAATATGTTTTTACCACTCCCTAAGTGTTTTATGAAGATAATTATGAGATTCTGCGCTTAAAGTTGTCTTTCTAAAGCTTTTACAGAAAACTGCCTTTTCCGCATTATTTTATTATTTTTATTAAAATATTATTTTTAATTAAATATTATTATTTAATATTTTATTATTTTCTATTATTTTATCATAAAATTTTCGAAAAATTAACTTACTTTTATTTTTAACATTTAAAATTCACTTTTTACCACCCGTAACTTTTAATATTTCTACTTTTACCACCCTAACTTTCAGAAATTACCAAACAACCCCTAAAACACCAAAAATTTTACTTCCTTGTCCTTTTTAAGATCTAAGGCCTGTTATTCATTGTTCTTCATCACACTCAAAGTATTCTTCATGTTCTTCATAAATTCTTCAGATTCTTTCTCTGTTTTTACCCGTTTTTCAGTCTTTTCAGCAACCGATTTTTACCATAATTCAAAATAAAATTGCAGCCACTAAAACCCCATCTTTTCTACATGATTTCAACATAAATTGAACCTCAATTTAATCTTAGGGTTTCTTTTTTCCAGCTGCCCAAGAACATGAACTTTAAAGCTTGAATTTCATCAAATTTCATCAAAATTTCACCAAGAATCAATCATATATGCAACCAATTTTTAGCACAGCCAAACAATACAACATTCACACAACTCAAACAAAAATAATCAAGATTAATTTCCTTTGAAGATTTGGAACTAAGAACTTTTCTCTCTTTTTCTCTCTACCTATTTTCGGCCACAAAGTGAAAATGAGCCAGCCTTGGGGGTTTTGGGGGTGTAGGGTGAGTTGTGATTGGTTGGCTTGGAGGTGGATTAAAATAATATTAAAATATCTCAGGTGTATAACTACTAAAACTAGATGTATCGGAACACTTGCAAAAACATCTCTAAAAATTACTTTCTGAGCTACTAGCATAAATGACACTAGTAACATATTTATTATGAGAATAAAACATGAATAATGAGGCCTTAGCATTGCTAAAGTCATCAGAGAGTGCTGGTGCTAAGCTGCACCAGTAAATTGTGAACCCGGTTAAACCGGTTTTCTGTTTTTAACTAAAACTGATAAGGTAACCTTATAATATCATTCAAGAGGCTTATAATACTCATATAATGATAATATCATTCTATTTTCTCTCTTCTCTCATAAATCGAGTTCGGTTTGTCAAACTGAGATTATTTACAAAAAACTGAATCAAAACTCCTAACCGATACGGTTCAAAAACTAGGTTCTTCGCGACCGCATTATCGAGCTTGTCTCGGAAAAGGTTATAACTTAAAGATGACATAATGACAATGAGAATTGAGATACTTGATGATATATCAAAGGTTTTCCCCTTACTGATCTTCCGGAGAAATTCGTACTTTCAGAAAAGATCTCGCGTACTCGAAAACCGGGGTTGTTACAAAGCACCTTGCAGAAATGGGTGAGGAGAGGGGAATTACCTCCCCCAGAGCCACTGAAGACAACCTGAAAGATAATGAGAAAGTTGCCAGACGTGAGAAATGGAAAGCCATCATAGAGGCAAGTGAGAAAAGGTTTACGGGAAAAGAAACAATCATCAAGGAAAAGAACCACAGAGAAGTTCCTCAAGAAGAAATAGAGAAAAGAAAGCCCACAGTAAGAGGAGAAAATCAAAGGCAACAGAAGCCTCAAAGTCCATGATCAGAGGGTGGAGAATGTCAAGCTAGTGACAATAAAGAATCGCTTGTTGGGAGGCTGATAAACCCCGATTTCGTGATTTATCTTGTGCTTATTTTGGGGGATTTTGTCACTTTTTCTCACATTTATTCAATGAAATAGCATGATTTTGTAATTCTCCCCTGGAATTTTGCTTAAATGTAAAAACATGCTTTTTAGGCCCTAAATTGGTGATTTTTATTTCACTTTAATTCCATTCGATGCCTTGATGTGTTTGGTGAGTGATTTTAGGTCCATAAGGCAAGTATTGGATGGAAGAAATAAAGAGAAAAGCATACACAAAGGGGGAACGCATGGAGAAATAAGGATTGGGATTTCACCAAAGGACGCGCACGCGCACCGGGCGCGCACGCGCAGAAGTGATTTCACCAAAGGACGCGCACGCGTACATATCGCGTCCGCGCGGATTGAGAATTTGACATCGACGCGCACGCGCACATGGCGCGCACGCGCCGATATCCTCACGTGGCCCACTTGAAGGCAAAACACTAGGGGCGATTTCTGAGCTGCCCAGGCCCAAAATCCAACTTGTTTTTGAGTGTATTTCATGTAGAATTGAATTCCAAGCAAAGGGGGAGCAATTAGTTTTAGTCAACATGAGCCTTTAGTTAGTTTTCTAGAGAGAGAAGCTCCCTCTTCTCTCTAGAATTAGGTTAGGATTAGGTTAGATTATTTCAATTTCATGTTTGAATGCTAGGTTTCATCTTGTTCTTTGATAATTTCTCAATTCTACATCTTGACCCTCTTTTTAGTTTATTTACGCCAATTTCTCATTTTGCTCTCTTTTGTGATGATGACTCATGTTGGATTTGTTTACATTTAATGCAATTTGATGTTGATATTTCCCTACTTGATGAATTGAGTTGTGATCTCACTTTTCTTGCAATCAATAGTGATAGACTTTGATATTCTTGCATTTTATGATGTTGATTCTTATTGCACTCCAAGTGTTCGATGAAATGTTCTCTTTAGTTCTTGAGTAGTTTTATCAACTCTTGGCCTAAGCCAAGGGACTTGAGTGATCTTGAGTTTTTGGACGTAATGGATTTGGTAATTTGAGAACCCTGTGTGATCAATTTGAAGCTCATTGATGCTAACCCACTAATAAGCTAATTAGTAGATAGGTTAGGACTTATGGGTGGATGTGATTAGGCCTATTTGACATACTTCCGGTTTAGGAGTAAATGTTACGTACTTAAGGCTTCGAGAAGTAGACTTAATGGGTTGGCATTTCATAATTATCAATAGTCGGTTTGTTAACTGGGATGGTGACCTCAAGTACCCAAGTATTAGCCAAGAGTTCCTTATTTTTCTTTCTTTACTTACTCGCTCAATTTACTTTCTTGCCATCTCATAAACAAAACCCCTCTCTTTTTACCCCATCATAGCCAATACACATGCACTCTATTGCATCCTAGGGAGACGACCCGGAGTCCAAATACTTCGGTTAATTTTTATTTGGGGTTTGTTATTTGTGATAACTCACTCAAATTTATTTTTGCATGAACGGACTCTTGTTTGGTTTAGAAACTATACTTTACAATGAAAACTCATTCATTTATGAATTCTAAACCATCAAAAGTTCGTTCGTCAAAATGGCGCCACTGTAAAAACCAGCGTGTCCCAAAAAGCTCCTAACTGCCTTGACATTACTTGGTGGAGGTAGTTTTTCAATGATTTCCACCTTAGCTCTGTCCACCTCCATGCCTCTATTAGAGATTTTGTGGCCAAGGACTATTCCTTCTGTGACCATGAAATGACACTTTTCCCAGTTTAATACTAGATTAGTCTCTTGGCACCTCTTAAGCACCAGCAACAACCTCCTACGAACTCCTATGGGTATAATTCTGATCTTAATGTGTACCAGTCCAATGTGTGTGATGACCTTTATTGTGGTTGTCAACCACAATCATCATATGCATGTGACCCCATTCCTCAATATAGCTACGCATCATACTCGCAAGCCTCAAACCAATATTCCACTCTACATGACCCTAATTCATGCATACCATATCAACCACCGTTCGAATCATATATGGAACAACCACCATCCCAATACCAATATTCCCAAGAACCACAAATTCCACATACACCACCTCAAGAACTCCACCAATATGAACCACCTTCCGATTACAACAATCTTCTCTTAACCGATGAACCCTCTCTTTTAACACCACCACCTCCCGACGAAGCCTTCATATCAGAACTGAGAGACCTTGAATCTCGCATCTTGAGGCGACAAGAGGAGGATGAAACTAAGTTTAAGGAGCTAAGAGTAAAGATAGCTAGCATGGTAGAGACTGTGAATCACTTAACATCTCACCTAAGTTCATGCACTTTGAGTACCCTCATTGTTGAATGTGGAGAGACAAGCAATGAGTTTAATGAGTATGTGAATTTAAAGCTCCATGGTGAGGAAGGAGAATTGAAGCAAGAAGGACAACAAGAGGAGAAGATAGAGATTAGTGCACAAAAGGAAGTAGTGGATGGATGTTTAGGATACGTTGAGCACATAAAGGAATCTCGAATCGAAGAACTCTCTTCCAAGAAGCTTGGAGGGGATGTTGTAGAAAAGAGTAACGTTGCGGAAGTAAACAAAAAGTTGGAGGAAATTGGTCAAGAAGTGGGTTCCATCGCTAGTGATTTTTTGCCCATGTTGATTAACCCCCTTGACGATCTTGTTGAACCTTTCCCCAGTGGATTAGGAAGCAAGGTTGAGAAAGACTTGAACCCTCCAAGGCTACTGAAGATGAAGAACTGGGAGAAGTATTCTAAGCAACAAACGCTCCTATTTATGATGATTCCGAATCAACATGTGATCCTTTCGAGTTTGAAGAGTCCTTTTCCAAATTGTCTAGATTCGATGATGAGGTAGATTTTACTTTGCCTCCTATCTATGATGAGAGTGATGGGGAAGAAATAGAAGAAATTGGTGAAGAAGGATGTAAACTTGAGGAAGCTTGGCATGATGAGGAATTTGAAGAACCTCGCCAAGTGGTGGAAACCTTTACAAGAAGATGGACGGGAGTAGAACATGCTTTATCAAGATCTTTGGGAACCCCTCCACCTAATTCGTCATCCAATCCTCCACATGAGTGGGTAAAACTTCTAACTCTCAGCTTTATTATCCCACTTGAGTATGGTTTGCCCGAAACGGATGGCCAACTTAAGGCGCTTTATGGAATTAAGCGAAAGAGGAGGATGTTTAGTGGTTGGCGTTCTAAATCTAGGCTCATTATGGTGGGAAGCTCGAAATTGGAGAGCATGGATTGGTGTAATGCTCAAGTAAATGGGTCTAGGAGAGTAGTTTGGTGCTTCCATGAGAATTCTGCTTTCTCGTCGCCCGGACAAAGCCAAGGCAATCAACTAGAAGATGGGTGCGAGGATAAGATATGGGATCCTGGATTATCCTATGATAGTCAATTTTGGGAGCTCACGTCTTGGAAAGGACCTCACCAAAGCTTAAGGAAGAAAGTTGGAACATCTGACAACTGATTGAAAGACAAGCACTCTTGCAGGTTCAAGGATGGATACAAGCATAAGCCACCTTGATAAGAAGCCCCCCGATGTCCAACTTAAAGACTTAAACTAAAAGTGCTTGGTGGGAGACACCCCACCATGGTAAACTCTTTCCATTTTCTTGAAGATATAATGAATGAATGAATTAAGTTCCATTGTATAGAGTCTTTATTTCTTGGTATGTTCTTCTTTACTTGCTAAGTTGTCTATGCATTCTATGCTGTGATAGGGCATGAATCTCTAAATTGAGTTTTTGCTTGAATTGCAAGTTTTCTCAAGATGTTTGAAAAGTCCCCTATGTTTCAAAATGTGCTTAAAAGTGCATCTTAGCTAGTTTAGAGTCTTGAAGAAGGATGGAGAATTTTGGAGGTCTTTTGATGCTCTTTTTATTAAAAAAAAAAAAAACCAAAAACCAACCTACGCGCAAACGCAAGGCATGCGCGCGCGCAGGCTGCCTATTTCGGCTATCTGGGCCAAAGACCAGAGAGTTGTGCCACTTTTGGTCCAACTCTGCATCTCAACCCTCGCGGACGCACGATGTACGCGTCTGCACCGCCCCCTGTTCCTTCATACACGCGTTGGCGTACTTCACGCCCCCGCGCCCATTCCATAGGCTCATACCATCCACGCGAACGCGCAAGGTGCGCGCGCGCGTCGATGTGTTTTTGCATCACTCAGGCCAAAGGACCCGAGAGTTGTACCAACTCTGGGCCTCTTTTGTGCCTCTGGCCCAGCATACCCGCGCGGACGCGCACCGTACGTGACCGCGCCAACCCTTAACTCGCCCATATATGCATAGGCGCATGTGGCGCTTCCGCGCCATCTCCCTATTTTCATCACCCACGCGGACGCACAAGGTGCGCGCCCGCGTGGATTCAAAAAACCCATTTAACCAGGGACGCGAAGCCCTAGCGCATTCGCGCAAAGCCCCCCTTCATCCCCAACGTTACATTTCTCTCCCACCACCACTTCTCCTCTCTGTTCATCAACCACTAGAACTCTGGCGAGCGACCGAGACCACCGCCGCCATCGCCGTGCACACCCTCATCTCTCTCTCTTGCTCTCTCACGCCTCTGCCCCCTCCTCTCTGTCTCAGCTCTCTCCCTCTCTCGACAGCAAGCCTTCGCGCCATCCCCAGCGCCAACGCGACCGCCATTGTCGCCGGCGCGAACTCAACTGTCACGACGAGCCACCACTCCACTTCACCTTCCCTTCCCCCGTTCAGCCTCTTCCCCCAGGTTCTTGCTTCCCCTGTCCCTCATTCTTTTACTACTTACTGTAATTCATTTAGCTTAGTTAGGATTAGTTTAGTTAGTTAGTTTAGTTTGATTTAGGTGGTTAGCGAATCTGGGCTGAGTAGTGGATTTAGGTTTGTTTGAACTTTTGCTGCTCTGTGGTATTGCTCTGTTTCTGATTTGTTCTGTGCTCAAGTGATATGTGGTGTTGTATTGTAAGCCATGAGAGGCAACCCAATGTGAGGTAGTTATCTTTTCATAGCTAGTTTAATAAAAATTTCAATTAGTTTTATCTATACTGCAAGAAGCTAAGTTTGGTGTTGCACACCAAAACAATGTAAGGGAGAAGGATTCTAAGTTTGGTGTTCCACCAAAATTTCATCATAAAATGCATTCTCACTTTCTGCATAATTCTAGCTTCAAGCATTTAGATAAACTAGTTAACTATCCTGCTATCTCCTAGTTTTTAGTTCTATTACCCTTGGCAAAGAAAAAAAGAAGTTCTACATATGGTCAGTCTGATGCTCGAGAACCATTGGCAAGGTACTAAGTTTGGTGTTCCCACACCAAGGTAAGTTCAAAAGCCCACAAATAACTCATGCATGCTAACCATTTTTCAAGTGCTTGGGAACAAGCAACTTTCAATATCATTGCAGAGTATCATACAAGCTTTTGGAAGAATTAAGCATCATCAACCAAAAAGAGGAAAAAGGAATGTAAAGACCAGCAATGATGATGATGAGGAGTAAAGCAAACAAACTTCAAAAGGTTGTATTGTTAAGTGATTATTTTGCATCACTGCTATGATTGAAAGTGATATTATACCCCTATCTGTCTTCCTGTCTGGTATAGTTTCTCTGTAATTCAATAATTAAGATGCTTGATCATTCACAACCCTATAATCTCTAAACTTGTTTGCAGTCAATATCTCAAAAATGCATCACATGAAAGTTCTTTGAAAAGATGGATTGAGGAATTAAACAATTTTGAGGCAAGCAAAAGATTAGGAGAAGTAGTGGTTCTAGTTGTACGATTATGCATTGAGGTTGCATGCTTATGAAAACTTGCATGGGAGCTCATAGGCAGGACATAGAGTTCAAAGAAGTATTGTAGAGATTCTCAAACATTTATTGATCCAAGAAGCATCAAACAAAAGAAAATAAAGAAAATACAAAAATAAAAGAACATGGCCCAAGGCTCTGAGCATCAATTACTAGGCAGAAAAGAAGAAAGAAACAAGAACTCAAAGAGTTGTTATCCTAGTAAATGCTTGTGGTCGAATATGCCAAAGAGAGAGGCTTGAGCAAGTAAATCCTTAGGGGTGCTTTAACACCTAATACCTTAAAACCAACTGGTTTAGGAGTATTGATTGAAAGCTTATCTAAAGAGTTGCTTTGAGACATAGAAATCATAAGCTGCTTCAAGGTGATTACATATAAAGAGATCTCCATGATACCATTTGGATGAAAGTCCTAAGACCTAAGACTTCCAAGATGTAGGGACTAGTAAGCACTGAAGCCCTTGTATGAGCATATAATTTAGAGTTCACCCCACTGTCACTTAATCACTTCACTCACAGGACAGTACAAGTTATTCTTCAATCCATTCCAATTGAAAGAACCTTTTGAGCATAATGATGCTTGCTTGGGGACAAGCAAGTTTTAAGTTTGGTGTTGTGATGACAAGTCATCTTAGCCTAGTTTTACTAGTGTTTTTCTTTGTTTTTATTAGGTTTTATGCACTTTTGATAAACCTCTATTTCATGGTTTATCTTGTGCTCATTTGAGTGGTTTTTATCAACTCTTTACCCACTTATTCATACAAAATGCATGGTTTACAATTCCTTCCTAGAACGATGCGGTTCTAGTTGCGTTGGAAAGCTAACGTCTGGGGCTTCGATTTGATATATAATATGCCATAGTTGCTCTGACGCTAGGTGACGCGACCGCGTGACCCATGTGGCCGCGTCGCAGTGACGGAAATCAGTGTGTTTGAATTCTTCTCCAGCGAATTCTGGGCTGTTTCTGACCCAGTTTGCGGCCCAGAAAACACAGATTAGAGGCTATAAAGTGGGGGAATGCATCCATACATAGCAGGCTCTCATAATTCACTTTTCATGTTTTAGATGTAGTTTTAGAGAGAGAGGTTCTCTCCTCTCTCTCTCTCTTAGGATTAGGATTTAGGACTTCTCTTAGTTTTAGGAGTGGCTCTCGATCGCAAGTTCAATGTCCCTTTCTATTTACTTTCGCTTCTATTTTTATTGACTCTAATGCTTTTATTTGTATTTGATTTATGTTGCCCAATTGGCTTATGAACTTTTCCATGTTAGATTTTACTGCTTTGAATGTATTTTATTTGAGGTATTCCAGATATTTATGATTTTAATTTAGCTTTCTACATTCTTAGCTTTGGTTAAGAAATTAGTAACTCAGGAGTTATCTTAACTCAACATAAGTGATAATTGTTATCTTTGCTAATTGAACTGAACTTCGATAATGCCAATCTTTCCTTAGGGATTAACTAGGATTTGAAGATCAAACTAATTAGTCACTTGACCTTCCCTTGCTCTAGTAAAGGTTAACTAAGTGGAATCAAGAGTAAATTTTCATTATTGTTGATAAGGATAACTGGGCTAGGACTTCTAATTTCTCATACATTGCCAAAAGTTTATTTTACAGTTATTTATTTATTTTAATTGCAATTTAAATTACTTGCTCCCTATTCTCAAAACCCCAAATTTACAATCTCCATAACTAATAATAAAAACATACTTTCCTGCAATTCCTTGAGAAGACGACCCGAGGTTTAAATACTCGGTTATCAATTTTAAAGGGGTTTGTTACTTGTGACAACCAAAACGTTTGTACGAAGGGATTTCTGTCGGTTTAGAGACTATATCTACAACGCGACTATTTTTATGAACTTCTTTACTGGCAAAAATCCTGTTCGTCAACTTTCTTGCATTATAAGTAAGTAATTTGGAGTGGAATTGCATGGTTTCCTAGAATCATTCAACCACTATTTAATTAATACTAAATCATGAGGATTGAGCTAAATTTAATTGATATTTAATTGATTTATAAACCTTGTGAATTTAGTGATACTTTGATTGGTTGTTTTGATTACTTGTAGGTGAAGAAAAGAAGAAAATAAGAAAGCACGGCCTAAGAAGCGTGGCCCAAGGAAGAGAATAATGTGGCAAAAGGAATTAAGAAGTGTGGCACATGGAGGGAAGGAAGCCACAAAGAAATGAGAGCGCAACAATGGACCAAGGAAACAAGGCTCAATGATCTGCTCCTCTTGAGAGCGGAGCACAAATTGGGAAACAAGAAACAAGGGAGGAAGAGCAATGCTCCGTTCTCCTTGAGAGCATTGTCGGGCTCCCATCAAAAATAATTCCAAGGAAATGTTTGCCAAATGCTTTCTCCAAGATTCGAACCAAGCACCTCAAGGAAAGAGGAGAGAGAGGCGCTATTTCATTCACAAAGAAAAGAAGGCAGCGTGCCTTCACCAAGGTTTCGAACCAAGGACCTCCCCTTGGAAGCACCAATGCTCAGCTCACAAGGAGAGCAGAGCGCTACTCCTTGGCGCACACAAGCATGCTTGACACGGGCCAGGGAGAATTGAGCGCGCAAGACACACACAAGCCAATGCTCCGCTCCCCACATGAGCGAAGCATTATCCTGATGCCTCTCCCAGCCTTGGACGCAACAAGGATCCCCACACAAAGCTCCAATGCTCTGCTCCCCACAAGAGCAGAGCATCCTCTTGGGAGCATTTTTCAACTTGGGCTGAAATTCAATCAAAAATCCAATTAAATTCAAATCTTCACCAAATTAAAAAGTCCACCCAAATTCTAAAATCCAAGAATAGAAAGTGTATAAATAGAAGTTAGTTTGATTTAGTTAAGAAACCTTTACTTCATTTTTTAAACTTTTACCTTTTTGCTTCTTAGAATTTTCATTTTGTAATTTGAAGAGCTCTTTACTTTGAATTTGGATCTTGGAGAATTTGGAAGGAGAATTGATCTCTCTTCTTCCTTGTTCTTGCTTGAGCACTTTTTACTTTTCATCTTGGATCTTGGGCAAAGAATTGAAGAACTTCTGTTTCAATCTCACCTTGAGATCTCTTGCTTTAATTTTCTGCATAATTGAATTTCAATTTCTATTTACTGCTTCATCTTCTACTCTTTCTGCAATTTACTTTTCTTTATTTCTTTTGCAATTGCACTTGTTGGATCAAGGAAGGATTTGAGATCTAGACTTGTTTTCTAGTCTCTTCCACTCCTGAGATCTTCAACCTTCTTTTAAATTACTGCAATTAAGCATCAGTCACTTTCTATTTTAATTCCTCTGGCATTTCTACTTTGCTGTTTAGATCTACTTTACTTCAATTCACCTTCTACTCTTCTGTTTAGATGCAATTCACTTGTCCTTGCTTAAATTCTGCAATCCCAATTCCCAATTCCTTTTATAATTCAAGCAATTTACATTTCTTACACTTTAAGATTCAGCCATTTACATTTCTTGCAATCTAAGTTTCTGCAATTTACATTACTTGTTCTTTAAGATTCATCACTTTTATTTTATGTTCTCTTTAATTTACTACAATTCTTCCCTCTCCCTTTACAATTCATGCAATTTAGCTTCTGTCAATTATAAACCACTCAACCAATACTTGATTCTCTTGACTAAATCAACCACTAAACTAAAATTGCTCAATCCTTCAATCCTTGTGGGATCGACCTCACTCATGTGAGTTATTCTTACTTGATGTGATCCGGTCCACTTGCCGGTGAGTTTTGTGTTGGATCGTTTTCCACACATCAAGTTTTTGTCAAAAACTTAATGGTGTTTTTGTGGAAAAACGAATTTCCAATCACATTAAAACTCAACGGTAAGTATACCGGGTCGCATCAAGTAGTAAAACTCACTTAGAGTGAGGTCGATCCCACAGGGATTGATGGATCAAGCAACTTTAGTAGGTGATTAGTTTAGTCAAGCTAACATTGAGTGAATTGTGTGACATTAATCAATAGAAAGTAAATTGCAAGAATTATAAAGTGCAGAAAGTAAAATTGGACATAAACTTAAAGAGCAAGGAAAGTAAAAGAGCTGAAACTTAAATGACAAGAAATGTAAATTGTATAAAATGTAAAGGGGATTGGGTGCAGGGAATTAAAATTGAAAGTAGTAAATCAATAACTTAGAGTAATTGCAGAAAATTTAAAGTTGCAGGAAATGTAAATCAGGCTCACAGCAAGCATCAAATGTAAAGTGCAGAGGAACAAGAAGATTTAAATTGCATGAAAGTAAATTGAAAGCAATGAGAACAGAAGCAATGGAAACCAAAGATCAAAAGCAAACTCAATTTAAATTGAATTTTAACTTGCAGCAAAAGGAAATTGTAGCAAATCTCAAATAGAAAAGTAAAATTACTTGAAGAAGTAAAACAGAAATGAAACTCAGATTAAATGCAAAATGAAGTTGAAGATTTTAGGGGATCAAAGAGACTAGAAAACAAGTCTAGATCTCAACCCCTTCCTTGATCCAACCAAGAACAAGTGCAAAAGAAGTAGAAGAACAAATTGTAGAAGAAGTAAAGATGAAAACAATAGAGACAATTTAATTCCAAACCACAATTCCTTGAATTATGCAGACAAAAAAATAGAAAGAGATCTCAAGGTGAGATTGAAACAGAATTTCTTCAATTCTCCACCCAAGATCCAAAACAAAGAGTAAAAAGTGTAGAAGCAAGAACAAGGAAGAAGAGAGATCAATTCCCCTTCCCAATTCCCCCTAGTGCTCTCTAGTAGAGCTGCCCCCTTAATACTTTCTAATGGAGCTCCCCTAATGAGATGGAATTGATGCCTTTATATAGGCTTTAGAAAGTGAAAATGAAAATGAAATTGAAATTCTAAATAAATTACAATTAAAATAAATTCCTAAGCTAACTAATCCTTGTGCCATTGAGTGATGATGTGGGCTTTGCTTGCTTTGGATTTGAAGAGAGAGATGGGTTTGGTTGGCCTTGATTCAATTTGGTGAGGAATTGTGTTCAAAGGGAGTTTTAATTGAATTTTGGCCCTTGGTTGTTGCTTCCAGGGGAGTGCTCTACTCTTGAGGGGAGCAGAGCATTGAGGCTTGCATTTGGCCTTCTTTGTTGCATGCCAAGTTGGGGAGCATTCAGGATAGCGCACTGCTCTTGTGGGGAGCAGAGCATTGCCATGCCTTGGTGTGCCTTGTGCGTGACATGCTTCCCTGGGCCGTGTAAAACTCATGCAAGGAATAAGAAAAGTAGCGCTCTGCTCTTGGCAAGAGCGTAGCACTCTCCTTGCTTTGGTGAGGTTCCAGGTTCAAGCCTTGGTGAAAGTATTTGGGGAGAGATTTTCCTTGAATTTTCATGAAGAGAGCATGACAATGCTCTCTCCAAGAGCGGAGCATTATGCTTTGGAGTGAGGCTCCAGCTTCGAACCTTGGTGGAAGCATTGGCTGATTTTTTTGCTTATTTTTGGCATTTAAAGATGTCTTCCACTTGTGCCTTAATTTCATGCGAAATATGGATTGCCAAACATCATTGGAAAGCTCATTCATGTCAGCTTTCCAACGCAATTGGAAGCACATCAATCGGACATCTGTAGCTCAAGTTATAGCCCTTTGAAGAAGGCATAGTCATGCTGTGAGCGCCCAAGATTAACTTAGTGAAAATTCTTGCTTCCAAGTTGAAATTGCATCATGATGATGCTCCGCTCTTGGTAAGAGCGGAGCTTTGTGTGCTGATTGCCTATTCTCCTTTAATTTGGTCATCGGCCACGCTTTTAAAAGCGTGGCCTAAGCCTCCAAAGTGTGCTCCAACTTCAAAGTATGCCCCAAATCTCTTTTTTTCTCCTTTTTAGCTTATTTTGTGCTTTTTGCTTCTTTTTCTTCTTATTTCCTACAAAATTTATAAAATCAAAAAATCAAGGAAATATACCATTTAAGTACAAAAGCATTCATTATTCAAGCACAAATCATCAATTTCTTGTATGAAAAAGCATAGAAAAACATGACATGGTGACATGTC
The DNA here is from genome assembly GCF_000816755.2 of Arachis ipaensis. NCBI lineage: Eukaryota > Viridiplantae > Streptophyta > Magnoliopsida > Fabales > Fabaceae > Arachis > Arachis ipaensis. The sequence continues at coordinate 86,426,528 of NC_029789.2, forward strand.
ATCACAACACCAAACTTAAACCTTGCTTGTCCTCAAGCAAGAAAAGAATCATGCAATAAAGAATGACAATCCAAGGTAAGAAGAATAGCAACTAAATGTTCATGGTAAGCTAGTTTTCTAAGCATGCTACAATCACAAAAGAAATGTAAATGATTGATGCTTCTATCTAGCTCAATTTATGAAATCTTTTCCTTATAATTTTCCCTTGAAACAAGCTTTTGATTCTCTTACTAGCTTCTCCTTTTGGGTGCTTTACCCCATGAGTTGATAACAAAGCTACGATTCTAAATGCATTGTTTTCAAGTATTACCACTTGATACATAAGCACCACAAGCATTTGAATTAGAGGACTTTATTAAACTCATTTTTCTTTTCCTTTCTTTGACTCTCTAATCATTGATGCTCAGAACCTTGAGCTTTGAGGGAGTGCTTTTGCACTTGAGCCTAGCCTTGACTTCTAAGTGTTTTTTTTCAAGCATTTGGCTTGATACATAAACACCACAAGTACTTAATAAATAAATTGCCATTGGTACTAAGAGCCTTCAGCTTTCTCATTCTTTTCCTTTTTCTTTTTTTTTTTTTTTGCTTTATTTGCATTTACTTCCTTCAAGGTTTTCATGATTTCAAAAGATTTCACAAAATGTCCTAGATGAAAACTTCAATTAAATAAAATCCAATGCAATTGAGCAACAATTAATCATACTAGCTTTCCAAAACTTATATGCACATGCTAATTTCTTCTTTAATTCCTTGTTTGTTTATGATCATGATACTTTACTGCTTTAAGCTTTACAAAACTCAAGTTGGTAGTCATAATGGCATGGAAACAGGTTACAAATCAATATTCAAACTATGCTTATTCATACCACACATGCATACAGAGAATATAAAGACAATCATGCAATTTAAGTGCTGGAAACAAATGAGGAGAAAAGGAACTCTACAACCTTGTAGTTCATCTTCATTATTGTTGTCCTTTTTCCTCTATTCTTCCTCTTTTCCTTGCCAAACTCAAAATGCTTGCTCATCCTCAAGCAACAATTAGAACAATGGCTATGGGGCTAAGATGGATCATGAGTCACATAATAAAATATTAGTAGTACATGTGTTTGAGAAAGCAAAAAATGAAGAATAACTATCAAGGCACAGAGACAAAGACATTGTGATTGCAAAGATAAGAAGGTGTGCACAATACATTGCATAAAAGATAAGTGGCACACCAAACTTAGTGTGGCACTTTCACTTGGAATTAATGCAAGTATCTTGTAAGAATTGGAACCAAATTTTGTTGCATAGCAACACCAAACTTAGAATGTAATCGTATGTCAATTTATTTGAATTAAAATTAAGCAAGTGAAACTGTTATTTGTTAAGTACAATCACCAAACCAAGAATCTATCATGAATAAAGCTCTCTTGGTAATGTATTAACAAACACAGTAAATAAGAAAACTAAAATGAAAGCATTTAAAAACAGAAAAATGACTAAAGAAAGTAGAATGAAAAAGTGTCAAATTAAAAGAGAAAAATAAAACTGCAGAGGCATTATGATTATGTAGACAAGTAGTGTTGCTTGAATGAATTGCATAGAAAATAAATGGCACACCAAACTTAGAATCTTAGTGTGTCACTTTCATTTTTTTGATTTGATGCAATCATCCAAAAAGATTGAAAACAATTTGTTGCAAGGCAACACCAAACGTAGAATGTAACCATATGCCAATTTATTGAATTTAAACAAAAGAAAGAATGAAAACAAAGCAGAGAAGAGAGATTATACCTACGGTTTACCTGTTCTTTACTTTCTTCCTCTTCTTCCAATTTGTTAAGAGGAATGACCTCAAGGGGGGAGTGGTTTCAGCTATTGTCCCCTTTCTTGGTTTCCTCTCAGCAAGCTTTCTTTTGTACATGGCTTGATTGAGCTTGCTTGCTAATGGTCCAGGGGTTGGATTGCTTGTGGTTGACCCTTTATTCTTCATGAATATTGTCCTTGGTAGCTTGGCCACAATCCTCTTCTTGGTGCTTTTGTTAATTGCCTTCACTTCCTTGAATCCAAGTCTTGGTGGTTGTGTGATTGTTGGAGTCTTCTTTTCATCAAGAGCCTCTTGTATTGGTGGTTCCCTGAGCCTTTCCTCTTTCTACTTTACTTCACTTGAGTGCGAATTCTCTTGAGTATCTTCCTCCATTTTTTCTTCATGATTTTCCATTAATTCCTTTGGGAGGGAATCTTTATGTTTCATTGTCACCTCAAGTAGCTTTTGTGAATGTAAAATCTTTGGCTCATGTCCCTCATCCTTTATTGTAAAATCTTTGTTCTTATTTTTCCACTTCTTCACCCACAAATTGGTCTTCATCCTCACTGTTTGATGGTTCTAAGTTCCCCCTTGTTTGCTCTAAGGGCCCATTCATCTTCTCCATTGAAGGTAATCCTCATCTGCTGGTTCAAGAGATGAAGGTTGAGAGTAATTTTGGTGACATGGATGTGTTGTGGTGAAGTTGTGTTGAGGGGTGTGGAATGAGTTGTGTGATTGATGGGATGACTTATATGGATTTTGGGGGAAACTTTGTGTTGAGGCATAATCAAGTGATGAAGAACTTTCAAATGAGAAACTGGGACGTGAGGGTGGATGCTCTTTCATTCCTTGGTGAAACTCCCAGCCACCATTAGAATAATGACTTGAATCATTTTGTGGTAATGGGAAGTATCCCATATGATTCTCTTGCTCATCTTGTGTCTCTGAAGCAAATCTCCATGAATTGGAGTGCTCAGAATGTGTATTCTCTTGGTGATATTCCCAGCCACCATTAGAGATTGGTGATGGTGGGTGATATCCCATAAAATTTGTTTGACCATAAGATGAGTTGAACTCCATTTGTATTTTGTAAACATCAATGAAATTTGAAATTCATGTCACAGAGAAAGAATTTCTTAGTGAGGTAATAACTCAAACACCTTGGTTTCAACTTAAAACAAAGAACAAAATAAAGAAAATGCTTGATCTAGACTTCTCACCCACTTAATCATTGTTGATCTAAATCAATCCCCGGCAACGGCGCCAAAAACTTGATGGTGTTTTTGTGGAAAAACGAATTTCCAATCACCTTAAAACTCACCGTCAAGTGTACCGGGTCGCATCAAGTAGTAAAACTCACTTAGAGTGAGGTCGATCCCACAGGGATTGATGGATCAAGCAACTTTAGTGGGTGATTAGTTTAGTCAAGCTAACATTGAGTGAATTGTGTGACGTTGATCAATAGAAAGTAAATTGCAAGAATTATAAAGTGCAGAAAGTAAAATTGGACATAAACTTAAAGAGCAAGGAAAGTAAAAGAGCTGAAACTTAAATGACAAGAAATGTAAATTGCATAAAATGTAAGAGGGATTGGGTGCAGGGAATTAAAATTGAAAGCAGTAAATCAGTAACTTAGAGCAATTGCAGAAAATGTGAAGTTGCAGGAAATGTAAATCAAGCTCAAAGCAAGCATCAAATGTAAAGTGCAGAGGAACAAGAAGATTTAAATTGCATGAAAGTAAATTGAAAGCAATGAGAACAGAAGCAATGGAAACCAAAGATCAAAAGCAAACTCAATGTAAATTGAATTTTAACTTGCAGCAAAAGGAAATTGTAGCAAATCTCAAACAGAAAAGTAAAATTACTTGAGGAAGTAAAACAGAAATAAAACTCAGCTTAAATGCAAAATGAAGTTAAAGATCTTAGGGGATCAAAGAGACTAGAAAACAAGTCTAGATCTTAACCCCTTCCTTGATCCAACCAAGAACAAGTGCAAAAGAAGTAGAAGAACAAATTGTAGAAGAAGTAAATTTGAAAACAGTAGAGACAATTTAATTCCAAACCACAATTTCTTGAATTATGCAGACAAAAAAATAGAAAGAGATCTCAAGGTGAGATTGAAACATAATTTCTTCAATTCTCCACCCAAGATCCAAAACAAAGAGTAAAAAGTGTAGAAGCAAGAACAAGGAAGAAGGGAGATCAATTCCCCTTCCCAATTCCCCCTAGTGCTCTCTAGTAGAGCTGCCCCCTAATACTTTCTAATGGAGCTCCCCTAATGAGATGGAATTGATGCCTTTATATAGGCTTTACAAAGTGAAAATGAAAATGAAATTGAAATTCTAAACAAATTACAATTAAAATAAATTCCTAAGCTAACTAATCCTTGTGCCATTGAGTGATGATGTGGGCTTTACTTGCTTTGGATTTGAAGAGAGAGATGGGTTTGGTTGGCCTTGATTCTATTTGGTGAGAAATTGTGTTCAAAGGGAGTTTTAATTTAATTTTAGCCCATACGTGTTGCTTCCAGGGGAGTGCTCTGCTCTTGAGGGGAGCGGAGCATTGAGGCTTGCATTGGGCCTTCTTTGTTGCGTGCCAAGTTGGGGAGCATTCAGGATAGCGCTCTACTATTGTGGGAGCGGAGCATTGCCTTGCCTTGGTGTGCCTTCTGCATGACATGCTTCCCTGGGCCGTGTCAAACTCATGCAAGGAATAAGGAAAGTAGCGCTCTGCTCTTAGCAAGAGCGTAACACTCTCCTTGCTTTGGTGAGGTTCCAGGTTCAAGCCTTGGTGAAAGCATTTGGGAAGAGATTTTCCTTGAATTTTCATGAAGAGAGCATGACATTGCTCTCTCCAAGAGCGGAGCATTATGCTTTGGAGTGAGGCTCCAGCTTCGAACCTTGGTGGAAGCATTGGCTGATTTTTTTTGCTTATTTTTTGTCCTTAAAGATGCCTTCCACTTATGCCTCAATTTCATTCCAAATATGGATTTCCATACATCTTTGGAAAGCTCTGAATGTCAGCTTTCTAATGCAACTAAAAGCACATCAATCGGACATCTGTAGCTCAAGTTATAGCCCTTTGAAGGAGGCATAGTCATGCTGTGAGCGCCCAAGCTTAACTTTGTGAAAATTCTTGCTTCCAAGTTGAAATTGCATCACGATGATGCTCCGCTCTTGGCAAGAGCGGAGCTTTGTGTGCTAATTGCCTATTCTCCTTTAATTTGGTCATCGGCCACGCTTTTAAGAGCGTGGCCTAAGCCTCCAAAGTGTGCTCCAACTTCAAAGTATGCCCCAAATCTCTTTTTTTCACCTTTTTAGCTTATTTTGTGCTTTTTGCTTCTTTTTCTTCTTATTTCCTACAAAATTTATAAAATCAAAAGATCACGGAAATATACCATTTAAGTACAAAAGCATTCATTATTCAAGCACAAATCATCAATTTCTTGTATGAAAAAGCATAGAAAAACATGACATGGTGACATGTCATCACCCACTGGGGAGCACAAGCCTAGCGTTAAACGCCAGTGAGGGGGACCTGGCTGGGCGTTCAGACGCCCAGAAAGAAGAACAGTATGGCATTGAACGCCAGAAGAGGTACCATTCTAGGCGTTGAACGCCCAAAAAGCAGAGGCAGTAGCGTAAACGCCATAATGCAGTCATTCTGAGCGTTTAAACGCGAGCAAGTCAGCATGGGAGGAAGTTTCAAAAATCTTAGCTTTCTTTATTCAATGTATCGTTTTCAAATTCAATTTTGAATATTCTTTGATTTTTAAATCAAATCTTGTTCAAATATTTCAAATTCAATTTAATTTCAAAATTAAAATATTTTCAAATCTTTTCCAAAACTTCATATCTTTTTCAACTTGTTTTCAAATTCTTTCAAAATCTTTTTTTATCTTTAGTAATTCTTATTCATATCTTTTATTAAACTTTAAAATCTCTTTGTTATGTTATCTTTTATATATTTTTCATATCTTTTTCTTATCTTTCAAATTTAACAACTTATCTTTTCTATCTTTTTCAAAACTTCTTTATCTTTCTTTAAAGATTATTTTCGAAAATCCCTCCCCCCTATATATGTGTGCCCGTGCCCCCTCCCCCTCACTCACCACATCTCGTTCGAATTCTATTCCCTTCTTCTCCTCTACTTCACTTCCTTTCTTCTTCTTTTCTTACCTTTTGCTCGAGGACGAGCAAATCTTTTAATTTTGGTGTGGAAGGAGCCCTATTCTCTCATCAAAAATTCGAAACCCATGGCTCCAAGAAGTGGTAAGACCGCTCCAAGAAACAAGAAAGAAGATAACCCAACAGTTGTTTTCAAACTTGTTCTATTCCTTGCCAAGCAACATGAAGAACATTATCACAAGATAATGAGTAAAAGGCCAGTAATCCCTAAGGTGGGATTCAAATTAGGGGAAGAAGAATACCCGGAGATCCAAGAGCAAATTCGAAGGAGAGACTGGTAGATTCTAACTAATCCTGAGTTTGCTGTTGGATATAACATGATCCATGAATTTTATGCAAATCTATGGATGACAGATAAGCAAAAGAAAGATGGAACAACATTCCATACTTTTCGCACTATGGTCAGGGGGAAGATCATTTATTTTCATCTGGATAGGGTGAGAGACATCTTTAAATTACCCTTACAAAGGGATGACCCTAAATCCTACAATAGAAGGGTGGTAGCCAACCCAAAGTTGGATCAAGTGCTAAAGGACATATGCCTTCCTAAAACACAATTGATTGAGGATACAAAAGGCAAGCCAAACTAACTAAAAAGGGCAAAGCTCAAGCCAATCGCTAGAGGATGGATAGACTTCATTGGGCATTCTATACTCTGCACAAGTAACCGCTCTAAAGTCACTATTCCAAGAGCTATGATGATTCACTGCATCATGATGGAGAATGAGGTAGAAGTCCACCAAATAATCCCCATGAGATGTACAAGTTGGCAAACAGGATGTCTACTAATGCCATGCTGGCCTTTCCAAACCTTATCTATCGCCTATGCCAAGAGGCTAAGGACCTGATCCATGTGGACAACTTTATTCCAGTGGAAAGCCCAATCACTAAGCAAGTAATGGAAAGCTCTAGGATACCAGAGGATCAGCCCAAAAGGAAGGCACTTGAGCCTCCCCAAGAGATCCCACCAATTGAGTATTGGGACCAGCTGAAGAAGTCTGTGATGCACTTGCAAACCACCCTGGATCAACTCAGAGAGGAGCAGAAGGATCAGACTAGCATGATTTGCAAACTGATCAAAGAGCAAGAGAAGTAGAGGCATGAGATGGAGAAGTTGAAGCGCCAGAAGCTCTCCTCTAAAGAGCCCAGCGCCCCTCAAGTTGAAGGTTGTTGAGTTTCAACCCTGTGATTATTCCAATTCCTGTTTCACGTATTTCTATCCTAATATAGAGTTACATGATCACTAGTAGCATTTAAGTCTTTATTTTTATGTCTTTTAATTTTTAGAATTACATAAGCATTAGTAATAATTAATTTTTATTTTTTTATTTTCTAATTAGCTATAAAATATTCCTCTTATCATCATTAAACATCAATAAAATAGTGAATTTTTTTAGAAGAATTAAAGATGCATAAATTTTCAAGTTCTACAATAAAGAATAATCAATTATTTTGATGTGGTGGTATTGCTTTAGTTTTCTAAATGTATGGATGAACAGTGCATATTTGAAGTTGAAATTAAGGATGTTGGCTCTTGAAAGAATGATGAAAAAGGAAAAGTATTATTGGTGATCTGAAAAATCCAAAATTTGATTCTTGAAGCAAGAAAAAACAGCAAAGAAAAAGAAAAAGCATGTTGCAATAAAAAGAAAAAAAATGATTATGCATGCAGAAAAAAAAATAGAAAAAGGTAGAAAAAGCCAGTAACCCTTTAAACCAAAAGGCAAAGGTAAAAGGATCCAAGACTTTGAGCATCAATGGTTAGGAGGGCCTACAAGGAATAAAATCCTGGCCTAAGCAGCTCAATCAAGCTGTCCCTAACCATATGCTTGTGGTGTGAAAGTGTCAAGTAAAAAGCTTGAAACTAAGCAGTTAAAGTCGTGATCCAAAGCAAAAAAAAAGTGTGCTTAAGAACTCTGAACAGCTCTATCTGGGGATTCTAGCAATGCTGAATCACAATCCAAAAGGGTTCACCCAGTTAAAGTGTCTGTGGTATTTATGTATCCAGTGGTAATACTGGAAAATAAAGTGCTTAGGGTCACGGCCAAGACTCTAAAAACTATGTTCAAGAATAAAAAAGAACTGAACTAGGAGAGTCAATAATATCATCTAGATTCTAAGTGTAACGACCCAATTTTCAATATGTCTAGATCATACCAGAAACCGAGCGCTACCAATTTGTCTTCCTAATTATTATCTATTATTTATCATATGAGCCTGATTCGTTGTTAAAAGCGTAGTTAATTTGCGAGGTATATTTTTTTAAAAAAAACGTTTGGATTAATAGACGGAATCAATCATAATCAACTCACAACTGATAACATATAAAACAGTTATATGCAACCACACATAAATACATCGCAAGTAGCTAGCAACATTCAGTGATCCAGCCCTTATTAGAGTATAGACCTTTTAGTTAGAACACCCCTAGATATAGCTAGATAATAACTATATACGTATACATACATACAACATCCTAGGTCCTGACCTGTTCAAGAGGTCTCTAAGCTGGCACCCAGGCTAGGCTAAACTCTATACTCACCTAGTCCCTCTAAACTACTAAAGCGAGGGAAAGTACATTCTAGGTCTTCAAAACTCAAGTAAGGTGGAATGTCACCAAAAGGTAGAACATCGTCTGCTACTCCTCTGCACAATCAGACATTGCCATATGATGTCTCTCTGATACCACATCATGTAGCCACACAACAGGAGTCTCGTACACAGTTTTTAAGTTAAAGCTCACGTACAAACAGGGTGCAGACATTGGCTGGTCTCACAGTATACACATATAAACAGAGAACGAGATTCACCCTAGACTCCAAAGACTACCTAGAGCGGAATCCTTTTTGCGAACGGTCGTCAGTGAACTACGGAAGGGTACTCATGCTTTCATCTGAAGGGGGAAGGGAGAGAGAAGGGGTAAGAACTGGGGAGTTCTTAGTAGGGTCGGGGTTATTAGTTAAGTTCATTAATTCTATGTTGTTTGGTAGACGAATAACAGAATATAGAGAAGCAGTAAACAGAAGACAGATAAATAGAGAAGATAGAGAAAACATATAGTAGAATACAAACAAAAGAATACAAGAAAATAACACGAACACAGACACAGAGAATAGAATACAAACAAAGAAAGCATACATTCATGCAACAATCATAATAGAGAAAATGCACAACCAAGTATGATGCATGTTTGTCCTATGCAGGCTATGAGCTCACGTGTCGGTTTACACCTTGCAGCTCGACATTACCTAGGAATAAGTCCCAGATATGGTTTCCCTTTGTGTCCTTAGTGCATACGTGTCGGTGGCAAGAATACCACTCCTTCGTGACTACCGGCAGTCGGCGCAAAGCTCGACCCCATAATATACGCACAAGGAGAAACAGTGATCCTCAGTTCGTGGGCGTCCCCGAGATCAATTCACAACCAAAACAATGATCCTCAGTTCGTGGGTTTCCCCGAGATCAACATACCACAACAAACACGATCCTCAGTTCGTGGGCTATACCCGAGATCAATACTCAACAATATAGTAATCTTCAATTCATGGATTATACCCGAGATCAACACACAATAGTTCGTGGGTTATTTCCGTAATCAATGATTATCAGTTCGTGGGTTATTCCCGTAATCAATGATTATATGTTCGTGGGTTCTTCCCGCATATAAAATAGTTAACAGTTCGTAGGTTTCCCCGAGATCAATCATCATTCAGTTCGTGGGTACTTCCCGTATTTAACCAATTATTCGTCTGTGGGTTTTACTACTCTTTTCTCTTTGTCTGTTTACTCTGCTCTGATTACTCTTTTCTCTGTATCTGTTTCCTCTGCTCTCATTACTCTTTTCTCTATATCCCTATTACTCTTTTTTCTTTATCTCTTTACTTTTTTCTGGTTACTCTGTTCTCTGTGTTACTTTATTCTGCTCTGATTTCTCTGTTTAACATTTGTTTTTAAGGCTTATGTAAATTTCGGAATGAATAGTTAGCCTGTCCCAAGTATAGGTTCATTAAGTCTATACTGAAACAGTTTATCTTTTCATATAATACCTAATACTAGTCGCAACTCAAGGACTAACTATATTGCCCTAGTTCGTTTACTAATCTCTGTCTGTTTTTCTGGTATTAAAACTTTACAGACTTTTCTTTGGTTTTTATCTTTTCTTTAACTTCTTATCTTTCCTCTATCATTGCCTCACTAACATGTTATTACCACTCCTTAAGTGTTTTATGAAGGTAATTATGAGATTCTACACTTAAAGTTATCTTTCTAAAGCTTTTACAGAGAACTGCTTTTTCTGCATTATGAAGGTACTTCCTTGCTCTTTCTAAGATCTAAAAGGTGTTCTTCAATGTTCTTCACCACACTCAAAGTGTTCTTCGTGTTCTTAGTATATTCTTCAAATTCTTTCTCTGTTTTTACCCGTTTTTCAGTCTTTTCAGCAACCAATTTTTACCATAATTCAAAATAAATTCCCAGCCACTAAAACCCCATCTTTTCTACATGTTTTAAACACAAATTGAACCCCAATTTAAGGATTAGGGTTCGTTTTTCCAGCTGCACTCAAGAACATGTTTCATAGCTTGAATATCATCTAATTTCATGAAATTTTCACCAAAATTTCAACAAGAATCACTCATATAAATCATCAATATCAAGCACATCCAAACCATATCATAATCACACAACTCAAACACAATCAATCAAGATTAAATTCGTCAAACCCTACCTTGACTTGCTACTCCAGATCCGGTTACTCTTTGAAGTGTTCTTAAAGCACTTTTTCCTCCTAAAACACATCAAGAACAACTTTAAAACTCTAAACCATCAATAAAACGAACTTCAACAGCATCTTAGGAAGGTTATTTTGAGTTTTAGTTCAGAATAAATCAAGCTTTGAAGATTAAGTGTTCATGAAAGTTTCTCTCTTTTCTCTCTTGTTATTTTTGGCCAAAATGACGAAATGAGACAGCCTTGGAGGTCTTGGGGGTGTAAGGTGAGTTGTGATTGGTTGGCTTGGAGGTGGATTAAAATAATATTAAAATATCTCTGGTGTAGAACTACTAAAACTAGGTGTATCGGAACACTCGTAAAAACATCTCTAAAAATTATTTTCTGAGCTACTAGCATAAATGAAACTAGTAACATATTTATTATGAGAATAGAACATGTATGATGAGGCCTAAGCATTGCTAAAGTCATCAGAGAGTGCTGGTGCTAAGCTGCACCAGTAAACCATAAACCTGGTTAAACTGATTTCCTGTTTTTAACTAAAACAGACCAGGTAACCTTATAATATCATTCAATAATCTTCCAATACTAATATAATACTAATATTATACTATTATCTCTCTTCTCTCATGAATCGAGTCCAGTTCGTCAAACTGAGACTATTTACGAAAACTAGAATCAAAACTCCTAAACGATACGGTTCAAAAACTAGGTTCTTCGTGATTGTGTTATCGAGCTTGCCTCAGAAAAGGTTCTAGCTTAAGGATGACATAATGACAATGAGGATTGGGATAGTTTATGATATATAAGAGGTGTTCCCTTTACTGATCTTCTGGAGAAATCCGTGCCTTCAGAAAAGATCTCGCATACTCGAAAATCAGGGTTGTTACACTAAGTTCCTAAAGAGACTAACATTTCTGAGTTTCAATGGATAGTGAGATGCCAAAACTATTTAGAAGGAAAAAGCTACTAAGTCCCACTCATCTAATTGAAACTGAGCTTCATTAGAAACTCTGAGATTTATTGTATCTTACTCATCTTTTTATCCTATTTTGTTTTTAGTTTCTTGGGAACAAACAACAGTTTAAGTTTGATATTTTGATGAGCGGATATTTTATATTCTTTTTGGCATCATTTTTATATAGTTTTTACCATGTTTTGTTTAATTTTTATTAAGTTTTCATAGGATTTAGTGTTAAATTCACATTTTTGGATTCTAATTTGAGTTTGTGTATTTTTATGTAGTTTCAAATATTTTCTGGTTGAAATTGAGGAGGTGGAGCAAAAGTCTGATTCAGAGACAGTGAAAGCGCTACAGATGCTGTCCAAAGAAATCCAAATGGAGCGTTCTCAATGGCTATGGAAAGCTGGCTTCTAGAGCTTTCCAGCAATGTATAATGGTATATACTTTGCTTAAGAATAGAAGGCCCAAAATTGGCGTCCAACGCCAGCCTCCTGCCCCTTTCCAAGCGTCCAGCGCCCAAAGAAGGAGACCAGCGTCCAAACGCCCAAAGGGGACCCCCTAACCAGCGTTCAATGACCTAGAGGCCTCAGAACATGTGAATCACATCAAAGCTCATCCCAAACACTCACTAAGTGGGCCCTAGAAGTGGATTTTAGCACTAAAAAGACTGTTTTACCCTTCTTATGTAATCCTTAGTCATTAGTTTAGTATTTAAGGAATATTTTACATAATCATACATAATTTATGACATATTTTCGTTTATCATTGTATTCTCTATCAGTATGAGTTTCTAAACCTCCTAGGTTGAGGGGAGGATCCCTGTTGAGTTCTATGAATTAATAAAAGTATTACTATTTCTCTTCAATCCGTGTTTGATTCAATTCTAAGATGTATATTCGTTCTTCAACTTGATGAATGGAATGATCCATGACAATCAGCTCTATTCTTCATACTAAGACCGCGTGCCTGACAACCACCCGTGTTCTTCTTAGGTTCGTGTGAATACGTGACTGAAAAGCATCAAACCGTCAGCTTGATTATACATCTCTTAGACGGCTAAACCACGACTTTGTTGGGGACTTCTCGAGACACCAGTACAGTCGAGGCATGGGGAGATTAGGGCCTTTGTGTTAGAGGCTAGAACCCAAAGGCACAGCATTCTCTGATCTGGAAGATCCGACCTTGTCTGTGGCGTTTTGAGTAGGATCATTAAGGAGAATGGACTGCAGGAGCTTCACCCTCAATCAGAATGGATTCGCACTAACCCTGGGGTTCAGATTTGGAGGAGTATTGGCGACTGCTCAAACCAGCGTCAGTCACATACATCCTGCCATTGAAGAAATCATTCCCAATTGAAGAAGACAGTAAGACCAGAGTTAACCCAGAAGGACAAAGCAACTCTAAGCTTTAACCATCTTCTAATCCCTTATTATAATTCAATTCACAAAGTATTTTATACCCTTTATTCCATTTATGCAATCACAAACATACCAACATCTCTTACTCACCTGACTAAGATCTACAAGATAACCATAGCTTACTTCAAACCACAATCATCGTGGGATCCACCCTGACTCGTTTCGGAATTACTTGGATGACCCAGTGCACTTGCTTGTTCAGTTGTACAAAGCGTGGGGATTCGTGCACCAGTCAGCCAGCTTAGGGACTTCTTGAAGAGGTCATGGCCTGGGATGTTGTATGTATATATATGTATATAGTTATTACCTAGCTACTTGTAGGAGTGTCCTAACTAAGATATAAGTTCCAATAAAGGCTGGATAACTAAATGTTGTCAACTACTTAAAATGTATATGTGTATATAAGTGTGGTTGTGTATAACTATTTTATCAGCTATTCTTTGTGAATTGATTATGAATGATTCTGTTTATTAATCCAAATGTTCTTCAAAAAAAAGTACCTCGCAAAGTATCTATGCTTTTAACAACGAATCAGGCTCATATATTAAATAATAGACAATAATTAGGAAGACAAGTTGGTAGCACTCAGTTTCCGGTATGATCTAGATATAGTGAAAATTTGGTCGTTATATATGGCATATTCAATTAGGCAAACTAAAAACAAATAAGAAAACCCAAACAAATCAAACATATGCAAATGATGTATGCCTGCCCTATGGCTGATGATATCATCTGTTGGTTACATAGCCAACCCGACATGTCCTGGTAGCTAACCATTGCATAGTCCCTGTGAGCACGCATCCCGAAGCTCAAAATCATAATCATTCAAAATAGAAATATCCATGGGAGAGAGCTCATCCGGAAAGGTCTAAGTGTCCGGCCACACTTATGACGCAGGGTAAACAGAATCTTGGATCTCAACCTGGAGCAAGTGAAGCCGACCCAATGCATCTACCCAAGAAAATCCGAAACTCAGATAATTTTTCAAATCTCCATTCATTCTCGACTCGGAACAAGTGGGGGATAACCACTGCATCTACCCCAGGAGACTCAAACCAAACCCGGAGCAAGTGAAATCACTCCACTATATCTACCTAGGCAGGTATGTCTCACCACATCCCGGAGCAAGAGGAATCACTCTACTGCATCTACCCAGGCAGGTATATCTCACCACATCCCGGAGCAAATGGAATCACTCCACTGCATCTACCCAGGCAGGTGCATCACAATTCGGATAATATTTAAGATCAATCTCATAATCATTATAATTCTCATCGTCAATCTCATAATCATCATCATTCTTATTATCAATCTTATAAGCATCATCATTCTCATTATCAATCTCATAATCATCATCACTCTCATTAACAACCTCATAATCATCATTCTCACTTAACCTCTTGTTCATTTCTCTCAATTTTACTAACTCAACCCATTTAGCTTTATCCCTAACTCTTGCATCCTCCATTCCACTGGCTCTAGACTCGTATCGAAGTTTATAAAGGTTTAGAAGACCAAAAGAAAGGTTGAAGGCCATAAAAACACATTTTTTGAAATTCTAGGGGTGTGGTACGCATACATGTGGTGTGCGTACGCACAGGCTGAAAATTTGGGTGTCCGCGTACGCATGCAAAGGTCCACGTATGCATAAGGTGAAAATTTAGTAAGTCGCGTACGCATGCATGGTGTCGCGTACGCATGACTCCAATTTTGGACCATTCTGCGTACGCATACAATGTCAGCATACGCAGAGGCCAACACCCGCGTACGCATGTCAAAGGCCGCGTACGCATCCATATCAGAAAATAAAAAATCTGATTTGTTGCAGAGATCAGTTTTTCGGTCCAATTTTTAAAATCTCATAACTTTTTCCACAAAATTCCTTTTCAACAATTCTTGAACCATTGGAAAGATCGTTAAATGAATTTTCTTAAAAATCTAGTTTTGAAAGTTTTGCAACTCCAAGGACAGAGTTACAGCCCGCCTAAATTGGCCAAAAATATGTTTTTACCAAAAACACACATTTACCAATTTTTCAATGATTCACTAGCCTCAATAATATTTTAACCAACAAAGTGAACCAAAACCAACTCAAGTTAGATATTCACACACAATCAATTCCAAACCTACTCCTTTTACACATTCCAACTCAAATACACCCATTCCGCATTTCAAAAACCTCATTTTCCACTATTTCATCAATTAATCAAATTCTGATACATTGCATTCCAATTCTTCATTCAATCTCATACATTATTACACAATACAATCATCACTTACTGCCCTTATCTTTTTCTAGCCTCCGGCCCAAATTCACAATTTCAATGCATATTTCACAAATCAATAATTATTATCCAATTCAACAAATTTCTCAACACACCAAACATATATATTCACACAATTCTCAATCCAACAATTAATTTTCACAACATATTAACTATACATATCAATACCAACCAATTTTTACAATTCAAACCTAATCCTAGGGGCATCTAGCCTAGGAATTCTTATCACACCACATAGTACTTAAATAAAACTTAAACCGTACCTCTTGTAGTCATAATAATTTGGCACTTCCTTGCAAATTCTCCACCAAACATTAGCTCCAGACTTCACCAAGAATTCCACAAACCAATTTCAAGTTCCCAAGAGCTCCAAAATCTCACCCAACAACTCTAACACAACCAATATTATGCGTACATCAACCTAGGGTTTATGAAATCTAGTAAATCACAAGGGTTAGTGATTCCTTACCTTAACCCACTAAATTTTATGATGAATATCACCAATGACTCATACTAGAGCACTCATAATCGACCAAAATCATAAAATTTCTCAAAACCCACAACCAAATTCGAATATAAAGGGAAAAACAAAAATTGGGCAGAGTACAAAGAAATACTCACCACAATACCTAGATGGAATTGAAGAGGGCGAGGAGAGCGACGCGTTTCCATAAACGGCTCGTCAATCGGAGCTCTGGAGAGAAAGTTATGGTGATTTGAAGTTTGGGAAGCTAGATTTTCTTTATCTCTTCTCTCTTCTCTCTATCCGCCCCTCTCTCATTCTCTAGGGTAAATGAACTGAAATGCTCATAACTTGTATTTATATATGTTGGATCTTGGGCCCAATTTACTTGGTTTAGTCCGTTGGCCCAATTTTAGGCCAAAATCTTTAAGATTAGTGTTTTTATGTGCGCTTTAATTATTTTTACCACCTCAACAACAAATATTTGACTTTCTAACCTTTCTCACTCATAATTAATTTTCTCAGCTACAGTATTGGACAGATCTCAACCGGTACTGCCGGTCAAATTTTCAGTGCGTGTTTTTATGCATAAAACTATGTTTTTCGACTCAAAAAAAATCTACTGAGTCCAAATATCATATTTAAATCATCAAATTCTGATTGCTAATTTTCTAACTATATTCGCTCATATTTAATTTATTATTTAATTAATTATGATTTGACCGGGTTTTACACGTGACATATAATCCTTTTATTTGGGTAATTAGGATTTTTGTGGCTAATAAACTAGAATTGGACTTAACCCTTTAATCTACATTAAGTAACCAAGGAATTGGCGATTGATTAGGTTAGAGGAGACTAAATTACTAAGGAATTAGGGTTTAGTCAATTAGGGTTTGTTATGAATTGGGTCTTGCATGATTAAAATAGTTGGTAAGAAACATTAATCCGGAAAAATAAATATCTTTGAAACCTTAACTATTTCTCACATACTTTTCACACCAAATTTACTAATTGCTTTCTTAATTCCTGAATTGTTGTTTGATTCTTTTGAACCCAAACACTATTTTTTGCTTGTCTGACTAAGTGAATCAGTCAATTATTGTTGCTTGGTCCATCAATCCTCGTGGGATCGACCCTCAACTGAGGTATTACTTGGTATGATCCGGTGCACTTATCGATTCAGTTGTGGTATTCAAAATTCCGCACCAATTGCATAAGTATTTATTTCATTTGAATTTAGTATTTAATTGTGATTTATGTACAATTTTTAAATTTGTTAGGATAAGTTCATATAAAACATGCAGACTCAGACCCAGTAATTCAAGTAAAGTAGGGAGAAAGGACAAGTAATGTGGAGGTGGATCCGGATGCTGTATGGCTCAAGACTCTGGACGAGTCATATAATAACTGCATTTATGGACAAGCATCCTTCTTTGCCAGTTCTCTTTGCTCGAGTCTTTCGATGAGGGCGTCTTCCACATCAGCCACTAGCACTATTCCACCTTTTTAAGAGGCCGATTTGCATGACCAAATCCACATCCTAACCCAAAGCCTACAGAATTAGGGACAACATCTACAACAAGCTGAGGAGTGGATCGAAGACCTCCTTACTCGCCTCACTGAATGGGACGTTGTGGAAGAGGAGAGATAGGCAATCATAGCTTATCGTGCTAATAGCTTGCGGGAGATAGAGCAGATCTGCAAACTAAGGGAGGAAATGACAATCTAATACAATTAGGTGGTAAGAGCACTAGTATAGGGAATTCGTCATTTGCACCAGTATCATTGACTTAGGAGGAGATAAACGGCCAGAAAGACGATACAAATGATTTTGAAGACGTGTAGAATAGGATTTATCTTTTCTTTCGTACATTTTTATATATTTTGTACATTTAGTTTGTATTATTAATATTTTAATTTGTTATCATCATAAAAAAATAACGTAAACTCGTAAAGCATTATTTTAGTCTTTAACATTCGGGGTAAATCCTAATATTGTTCCTAAGATTTCAAATGTCATATTTGTCTCAAATATGACTAAAACCTTATTTGTAGCACTTTCTCTTTTCATTCTCCTTTTCATATAAAACCTCAAATCCTAACAATCAATTATTAATGCTCCAAAATCTAAAATAAAATCTTTTATATTTATGATCGTTAAAAAATTGATTTCACTTACATACTAAAATCAAACGTTATTGTCTCTTCAATATGTTAATTGTTCATGTCAAATTCAATAGTAGGACAACATTGAACCCGTTTAAACCTTTTTGAAACTAAAATAAGACGTTTGTGGACCAAAATAATACTTTACCCTAAAAAGTAATTTTTAAAAATCTGCTTACAAGTTTTCGTATAGTTGCTGTCACATCATCAAAACTTCACTTTTCCAAGTTTCTCGTATTTTATTGTTCTGTAAATAAACTTTAAAATAAAAACCACAAATTCCACTAATATTCATGGTCATCTATCTATCTCCCTCTTGCACAAAAGTAACAAAAGCTGCATACCAAGAATCTTTTTGACAATTTCATCAAAAGTATACTCCGGCACTTTTTTATGTACAGCTTCATTGCACGCCCCATGGACTTTGCATCCCTAGAATCTTGCTAGACAAACCAGAAGCCTCCGTTCAAACAATGAAAACAAATGTTAGTGCCACCTGCCCACCATGTTCTATTTGGCCAAGCACACCATTCTCGTCGAGTGATGTTCGTGTATGGCCCTTCTGTCGCACCTGCTTTTAGTGTATGTCGAATATTTACAAGTCTCGGAGTATATTGATGATTTCACAATGAAGTCTTCTCCGCAGCAGCCTTTAACTTCTCTACTACTTTCAAAAGTGAAGAATTTCCCTCACAAGCTTCAACTAAAATTTTTATCCTAAACTCAAATCCTGTGTAAGATCTCAGTGCCATCTTGTTATAGTGGATGAGGTTGAGCAACATTCCCTATAACATAAGTTCCATTAGTAAAAACCATAGGTTTCCCTAAATTACCATCATATATATAAATGCACATAATACCTAAGTATTTAAGGGGAGGGGGAAAAAAAAAAGAACAACAAAAAATTATCTTTTCCATTAATAGCTTTCAAATTCATGGTCACAAAATACTACTGTTTAGAACTTGGAAGAAGATGGAAAATCTCTGGTATTGAGGGCTCTGAATAGAGAGATCTGTCTAAGCAGCTATTCAATCAATGTAAAGCTATAAAAACTTGCTCACCTCGTGTCGCTGTTTCCCAGCATAATCTCGCAGGAGCGACCTAATGACTCTGTTCCGCAACAACAATTTATCTGTGTGACAAGGATTAAATATGAAGGAGGAAAGATGATGGACAACCAGAGTATACGCAATTGATCCTCGAATTGCAGCCCTGTCAAGAGCATCAGAAGCCCATGACTTGGTATAAGCCTCCAAAATCCCTTCATTATCCTGCAGAGAGACAGGGTACCCATCAATGTCGATTTAAATACAATGTATTTCGAGTCGTGTAGTATGCACTAAAACTGTAATAGAATGCACCCCTCGACACATAATAGGTGGTAAAAGGCAAGGACAGCAAATATTAGATTCCGGGTTTGCTGCTTGTTGAAATATAATAGGAGATATCAATGTATGTTAGTAGTTAGTAGTTTACATAGTGTATTTATGAAGAGTTCTCCACATTTATTACTCTCGACTCTGTATATGTTAGATTGTTAGTCTTCTCTCATGTAACAATACAATCAACATACAATCTATACACATCACATATGAGTAATATATTCTTTTTCTCGTTTGTTGAGTTAATATTTACTCTATTATTTTCTACCGCTGTCACAAACTATGTTGAAAGTAATCTTTCTATTCTTGGTTGAAATCAAAATTACTTCCATTTCACATTTTTCCAAACCAAGAAACACTTGTTTAAGTTGTTTCAGCCACTTCTGCTGTTGTGCATAGCCAGCAGCACAATCTGCTCCTTTTAATTTAAGGATGTTCTTTATTGTAAAGTCCAGCCAACCGGGTGCCTTTCTAGTTACCCGAACATCCTCTGCTGTGTTGTTCTTTCCAACAAAAACCACCTTCCGACCCCTTTCAGAACTCTTCCAGCGCTCCCCTGCCGTCCACCGTCGTCCAATCTGACAAATGATCACACTGTCGGACTCATCGCTGCTCAGCCCAGCCAACAGTGATGCTGTCTGAGGCTTCACACACATCCACGCACTGTTTTCACCCTCATATGGTTCAGTTAGCACTGCTACTTTAGCCAGCGCGTGTTGGCATCTTGGCTGTCGATTTCCGCCGCTAACCTGTTGAGGACTTGGTAGTATGGGGGGCCCAAATATGTTAAGGAGAGTGGTTATTCCCTCCTAAGAGTTAGGTGCCCAAATATGTTAAAGAGAGTTACTTTTTAAGGTGTAATTTCCCACTTTTCTTAGGTACTTAACAATGGTATCAAAGCCTTGGTTGTCGGCGCCATGGAAAGCGATGCTTATGGGCTAGATTAAGGTGAATACTGAATATTGACAATTGGTGGTAGGCTACCACTAGGTCAATGTCGATAGAGCAAAGCCACCATCACTGTGGACGTCGGATCTCCAGGGTCAATGTATTGTTGGGGACTAGGTATTATGGGGTGCCCAAAGTTCCACATTGAGTATGGAATACCTGATATTGTATATAAATAAAGTGGTTCTTCCCCGACTTAATAGTCGGGCTATAAGGTGTGGTTTCCACTTCCCTTACATACTTAACATTATCAAAGCCTCGCTGTCCTCTTTCAGGGTCTGGTCATGTTTTTTCTTATCCGACCATTTTTCTCTTTTGCATTTCTGCATTTCCCTTTTTGCCCCGTCACTGCTGCACTGTTCATCTGCGGCGTCTGCCACCTCCTCCAGTCGGTACTACCTCAGTGCTGACATCTCTGTGCTTTCTGGATATGTGCTTATCTCCTTTATCTAGCCACTAGTCCACTACAGCATATCATCAAATTCATTGATTTTATCCCTTCATTTCTTGCATGTTTGACATCTGTCCTGTCTGTGTAACCTCTTCCATCATCTCGCTATTCTCACTCTTGGCATAGAGTGATTGATTGGGTTATCTTTTCCTTCCAACCTCCCACTGAATCATACCAATGATCTTATTTTTTGTTCACTCAGTCTGTCAGTCATGCTAGTTATAGCCTCTTTGAAAGACCATGACACTTGAACCAAGTCACCTTCCCAGGTTCCCTACTGGCCCCGGCAAGTTCCCGATAGTCCCATCTAGGCTCAGCAAGTACCTGACAGCCCCAGCTGCCCCAGACACATCTCCAGAAGTCCCCAATGGCCCTGGCACATCTTCGGCAATTCCAGCTGGCCCTTCTTTCGTCTTCAACAGTTTACTCTTTATTTTATTTTCAAGGGTATTATTGTAACAAGCTTAACAGCTTAGTAAGCTTTAGCTTGAGGGGGAATATTAGAGAGATTATCCTTTCATATCTCACCAGATCAAATAATATCCGTTATATGTTACTTATGTTCCAAGCTTGATGTATATTATCTATATGCACAAGCTTGAGGGTGAGTGTTGAAACATGAGAGATATTAATGTTAAATAGTAGTAAGTAGTTTAGACAGTGCATTTATGGAGAATAGAGTAGGTGCTCCACATTTTTTATTCTTCTTTCTATATATGTTAGTCATCTCTCATGTAACAATACAATCAGCATACAATCTACACAAATCACATAATATACTCTTTTCTCACATTTGCTGAGTTACTATTCACTCTATTATTTTCATAGAAAATCATGGATTTTAACACTACTGTTAATAAAAGGACAAGAAAACAAGCCGTAGTTTCAAATTTACTAAAGTAGTTTAAAGCTTTCTAATCAAGTAAGAAACAATATACTAAAGTTTATAGCTTCAAAAAAAGACATAGTAAAGATATGTGCATGTTTGATGCAATGTTAAAACCAATAAACATGTCAATTACATGTCATGGTAATGCTTCATGACCAGAAAAATAATAAATTATGTCATGAACAATCTTTCCCAAATGCTTAAACTAGGTGGGTAGGGGCTTAGTTTAATATCTAACACATTCCATCTTCTCTTAACATTTTAATTTTCAATGGTTTTGTAGACTAGAAAAAAAATTACTGCTATGAATTTTTTCACTATATTGGGTAAAATTTGGAATTGAATCCAATATAGAGCTTTTCATATACCTAGTCCGAGCTGATAACTCTACTCATCAAATGGCACATCTCCTAACAGGTAAAAAAAAAAAAGAGAAAATAAACACGAATGTAACTGTACCTCTAAAACTTAAGAAAATGTTTCTAAGTTACTTTGACTAATTTATGCTTTGATGCAAAAGAAAAAAAATTACACTGCCAATGATGTCGTGTTTATAGTTTTAGTGTGTGTTTGTTTCAAGGAAATATATTATTCTCGTGTTTGTTTGAAAATTTGAACTCTAGTTTCTAAGAATAATATATTCCCAAGAGTAATTTAGTCCCACAAATATAAAAATTTTATTCCATCTCAAAAGATGGGTATTTCATATTTGATATTCCTATGTTAAGGGAATAAAAATAAACATTTATAACTTCAATTTAAAATGAAGAGAAAGTAAAAAAGCACAAAAACAATGCTATGCATCTAATATATCACAATAGAACAGTTGATAATGATCAAGTTTTACCTCAATCGGTTCAAGGTATCCTTCAGACCCAGAAAAGCACTTCTCCAGTGGTGGTAAAAGCTCAAGAACACGAGCATTAGATAGTGCACTCCAGGCAGCAAGTCGAATGGAAGGTTCAACACAACGATGAAGATAGAGGGAAACTTGCCGGCTGAAAATCAGATCACCATAAGATATAGCTGAAAACTGCTCTACAAGTTCTTCAATAAATACCGAGTAACTTTCATGAATCTCGGATTGGAATTTCAGAAACTCAAGATGGTTTTTATCATCTGAGATAGTTTCTTCATTTTTGTTTAACCTTGCCTTATCAAGAAGCATGCCATAAAGATCCTGTAAAGCTTCAAAAGTTTCCCTGCTCTGCTCTTGTTCAAGTATTTCCATTCCAACAAGGAAATTGACAGATAAGGAATGTAACTTCCACGTCAATGATACATGCTGAATAGGAGAAGGAATGTCATGGCCTTGGAAATTGGACATTGCTTCAATGCCAAAAATAAAGAAAAGTCCAGACCTGGCAACTTCGAGCAAATTAGACAGACCATGTATGCTATCCGAGCCATCAACCTTTTGGGGACCAGATTGCTTGATACGGGAAATCGTGGAGATTGGACTAAGGTAAAAGTGGAGTGGAAGTGGTAGTTTCTGGTGAGCCCATTCTACCATTAAAGAATTACACGACGGGCTCGTACCGAGTGACATGTCAGAGTCCTCAAATATAGTGTCCAACCGAGCACTACCCTTCAGAGAACTCTTAGTGCTGGAGGAACCACTGCCATTTCTAGACTTGGACTTCACCTTTTCAGATAACCATCTGCTCCTGAAATGAGACGATAAGATTCTACTGAAGTGCATGTAATCCTCCTCTTCATGTTTCCACCCAAAGGTTTTACCCCTTGTGTCAAGGAGAAAGTTCTGTGTGCAAAGATCAAGGTATTTCAATGCAGAAACATCAAATAAGAGATCCAATGCCTTATTTACAACACACTTCTCCCTTGGTCCAGCAGTTAAACACAATCGCAACAGAGTGTTAATCTTTTGAATGGACAATGTCTTTTCTTCAATTACAGATACATCTTTAGCTGCATTTTGAAGAGTCTGCAGCAAACAGATTAGAAATCTAGCATCTAGTTGCATTAATAAGACTGATTTTGACCAAAACCCTCCATGAGGGGCACCCCAGCCAATGCCCACTCCTGGAGCTGGTCCCCCTCTTCCAAATATCTCAATCGCCTGCATGTAGCACCACCCAGAATCAACTGAACTTGTCAAAACACTAAGCACAGACCTTAATTCAACCAAACACGATCTAAGTATGCCATCCTCAAGCATTTTCCCTTCTTTTGAGAGATTTTGTACTTGGCTTGGGAGAGTAGAAGTAACACTCTTGGCAGACTGTATTAGTTTATCAATAGCAGCAATAACATTGACCATTCCATTCAGACAACAGGTGGAAGCTAAAGACATTTCAACATCACCCTTCAGTCTCAAATAAACTAGTTCCTTCATAAAAGATTCACCGGAGTTGGGAAGACCGCATTCTGTCCCAAAGTAACCTGAAAAGCCCGAAAGCCAATATATAATCAACTCAAGTCCAATCTTTGGGACAAAGTCTGGAAGCCACGGTACATGCCTCTCAGTTTTCTGTGGACTAATAGTATCACCCATTGTCACCCTTTCAAGCACTCTGAAGAGCATGTGAGTCACAGCAGCATACACAAACAACAAGGATGTCACAGACAATCCAAGGGAAGTCGTGTCAAATCTCCCTTCATTCTGTCTTTTAAACAAATTACATACTTCTGGGTCACTTCTGGTTGCAATCCACTTTACTGCTAAGTCAACCATTGGACCAACATACCTCCAAGACCACACCTCCGTGTCACCAGCAGACTCAGGAATCTGATTGTTTTGGGACTGCTGTGAAAACAAATTTGGAAGTCTTCCAGCTAAAGACTCTAGAACAAGGTATGCCTCCCTTGAGATGGAAGCATATTCATACAGAACATCTTCGTCAACAAGTTTTTCAAAGGAAGGTGGATTCAACCAAAAACATAGGGCAGGGAACATTTCCGAGAAGTAAGATACATAATATCCATATCGAATGCAGACCTTCCAGAAACGTAATTGTTCAACAATCAAGGCTGACCCAAGTTTGCATTTTTCCTTCCCCATATTCAGCCAGTGGTCAATGGAGGAAGGACTTTGATATAAATTCCATGTCATAGTCTGAAAATACCCATTCCTTATAAACTCTACACAAGTTGTCTGATCCAAACGAGCTAAGACCTTCAACCAATTTGAAATGAAACATTAGTAATGATTCTCTTACGGTAACTGCATAAAATATTGAAGATATATAACACGTAAGGGAGGATTATAACCTTCATTAGGTTTACAGATTTTATCATAGACCACCGGATTTCTAAATTGTTCACGGTAAATCGTTTCACAATTGTCTGAATAAGCCTTTCACAGTTCAAGACTGCATTAGCACATGATGGTGAATGTCTCACTATGGCAATCAGTATAGAAATAATGCATTCTTCCAAAGTTGTTGTAGGATCTGTCTGCAACCAGTATCAAATATTTAAATATAATATGAAGGTTCATACAAGAGGAGGAGAAATTTAAAGATCGAATGACATTAACTGCTTCATCATGATTAATTATTTTACCTCTAAAAGATAACGAAGTCTGGGAAGGATTCCCATGCGTACTAGACCTGCAGTAAAATCTTGTCCAGCAACCACAACATCATCCTGAATCGTATGTTTTCCTTCAGACTCATCATCCATGTTATCCTCACTGATAGGAAGAATGTTTGAGGGTTTTGTACTGTACTTCCAAAAACCCCCGTGAAGAAATCCAAGATCAATATCTGGTCTGTTCCTAAAAATTGGAGCAGTGCAAATATCCTTGTCACAGATTGCAATCTTCAGAAAGTAAAAAAAAAAAAAAAAGATATAT
>NC_029789.2:86452075-86477430 GCF_000816755.2 Arachis ipaensis
AAAAGATATATCAGTTTACTCAAATTTGAAACACAAATATTACTAACTATACAATTAAAGAAAATAAATATAGTTGAGAATTGTTGATACCTCTGATATATTGAAGTAGTTGTCATTCACATCACAACTCAACACACTTTGAATAACCTTCACACAAGCCAGAACTACAGAATTGTGGTTATCATCAAGGCACATCCTAAAAGAAAACAAAGGGTACTACCATCAAATGGGTCCCAAACAAGGAGGAAAGAACCATACGTGACTACAACTTAAAAGAATTGAAGTAGCTATTACTTAAGCGAGTTAAATACCAAACCTACATGTAGCAGGATATAATACAATCCATAGGCAAAATATAAACAAGAATGAGAAGATAAATAGTCCCATTTGGGATAAGATCACTTTGTATAATAAATGAATAAGAGAACAACAGGTGTGCAAGTTAACTAAGCACTCTATATTTCACTTTTCTTAAATTTCACATAAGTGGCAATATTACACACCCAAGCCACAACATGCCAACAAATATTTTAAGGTAAAATTGTACAAAGCCCTCTAGAAAAGCCAGTGCACAAGAGCTCATCCCAATTAAAATTTAAAAAACAAAAATCGGAGTTTATAAAAGCTGGTTTGCAGAAGCCCTTATCACAAATTAACAAATCTTTTTAGAGCATGCAAACAATGCTGGCTTCTACAATGACCACTACCAGACACAAAATTACTAAATAGTGAGCAACATATCTGTGACTTCTTTTGCTTCATTGGGTCCAAGTAAAATGCAAGGAATTTAAAACATCAACTGGAGCCATTCTATCTAACAAATCAATTCAGCTGCTATTTAAAAGTGTATTTTAAAAAAAGAAGAAAATCATCGACCATTGCAGGTAGCTGATAAAACTAGAAATTTGGGTAATAAAACTCACCTGAGTGCCAACACGAGCTCAGGTTCTGGACCAAGTGCGAAAGCCCAAACAGCCTCCCAGTCAACTGATTTGTCAACTTCATTTTCACTTTTCGAGATCTGTACCGTTCTGTCCTTACAAATATATTGCAATGCCTTATCAAGAACAGATGAAAGGAGATGCAATGCAAGGGACCTTTGTCCAGGAACCTAAAAGAAAAAAAATTGGCAGATGTTGAGTTACGAAGGGAGAAATTACAATAAATTGTCTCAATATTTACATTAATAATAGCAAATCCATCCAAACTATTCCAGACATCCACGTTTCAAGGTAAATCTGCATCTAACTGAAAGATAGATCTATTTTAACACATAACATACCACACTTCTTGTGAGTGCCACTGCTTCTTTGATTGTGTAACCAGCTGCACCAGGATCTCCCTCGGTCCGCAGATAGTCACGTTCAGAGACATTGTCTGTAGCGCAACGGAAAGAATTATCACATAAGAAATTTAAAATTTATATTATCAACATAAGAAACCACACCTTAAAAGCTAGCTGTTAAGGGGGAAGAACCACTCTCCTTATATACAACATCAAGCATCCCATACTACTCGATGTGGGACATTGAGCACCCATAATACCCCAAGTTCCTAACAATACACCGGCCCTGGAGAGCCGACGTCCACGGCGGCTTCACTCTATTGACACTGACCCAACGGTAGCCACTTTGCTACGGTCTATCAGTATTTAGTATTCACCTTAATCCAGCCTATAGGTAGCCCTTTCCATGGCGCCGACAACCATGCTCTGATACCATTGTTAAGTATCTAAGGAAACTGGGAAACCACACCTTAAAAGCTAGCTGTTAAGGGGGAAGAACCACTCTCCTTATATACAACATCAAGCATCCCATACTACTCGATGTGGGACTTTGAGCACCCATAATACCCCAAGTTCCTAACAAATACACAATAAAGCCAAAACCAAGCAGCCAAGTTTAATAACTAGGAAAGAATAGGAAGAAAAGGGAATCAACATAAACCACACTAGACTAGAACCAAAACAATAGCATAATCTATAGTCAAAAGGCTTTGACCTATCAAGTTAGAGAGATCTCTACAACCTTTCCTTGCTAGCAATATAACTCCTACACAGAATGGGTAAAGTATACTTTTTGTCCCTAAAATTTGCGATTTTTTTTCACAATTATCCCTAAAGTTTAGTTCCATTCAATTTTATCCCTAACGTTTCCGATGTGTCAAAATTAACCCCTGGATGTTAACTACATGTAAAATGTTAGGGATACAATTGAGAACTTCTAGGATAGTTTTGACACAAATCGAAAACGTAAGGGACAAAATTGAATGAATCGAAAATGTTACAAAATTGAATGAAATTAAACATTAGGGATATTTTTGAAAAAAATCGCAAATATTAGGGACAAAAAATATATTTTACCTAATAAGTAACACTAGCATAAGGAGATGTCATCAGAAAAATATCCAAACATTAACAATACATAACACTAGCATCACGAAGGCACTAATCTTCAACATACTTAAAAGCAATTATATAGATGCAGGCAATGGTCATCAGATGACATCAGAAATCATAGAAAGCTAAGAAACATGAAAATAAATAAGAAATACCATAAGGAGATGCCCAATCAGAATGAACAGGATCCCCAGCCAAGGAAAATCTTAACTCCCTAACAGCCTCAACTCTATTGCTCCAAGCATTCCATGAGCTGCCACTAGCAGTTGTCACAGTGATTGCCCTAATTTTCTCATCATCTAGCTTAGTTTCTGAAGGTGGTGTCATCGACATATGGGAGATGTTGTCCTCTGTATGCAGACGTTTTGCATCTTGATTACTATGAACATCTTGATTCATAGATGCATTGCCATTACCCACTTCTGATGTTAAACTATCTTCTTTCTTAACTTTTTCTTGCCCCCTTTTCTGCAGCACTTTGAGTAATGCAGGGTTTATCTTCTCCATTATTTCAGCCTGGGCTTCAGCAATCTCCTCAGGTGACATTTGCATTATCCGAGCCCGATTCTCAGCATCAATTTCATCCTCCAGAGGCATGGAACCTTGTTTCCTTCTAAAGGTGCTAGAACCAGAAGAAGAAACCATGTTTGAAGTCAAATTATTTTGCTCTCCTCTTAAAAAATCTAGAGATCCAAAACTGTGATCAGGCTTTTCATTATTAGAAATTTGATCCCGTTCAGGCATCAATTCATCCACTTCGTTGCTGTCATAAATTGTGGCATATTTGTGTTTTTCCTGAGGATCTGCCTTATTTGATGTATCTATCTCCATGGCACTGGCTGAGTTAAGAAACCCTCTCTCATAGTTATTTAATTGTGGTTTAGTGTCTACTTCCATAGAAGCAAGGGCAACACCATCAGTCGGTGACGTTTTCATGTCTGCATTCTTACTGCCTTTTTCATTTTTCTTTTTCCCTGTACTAATCATATCATCTGATTCCTTCCCCAAGGAACAATAATTGTCTTGAGTAATCTCTTTCCACTTTTTAAAATCCAAATCTTTTTTCTTCCTCTTTTGTACTGGATTGGCAAAGGCTGAAACTTTTTCAAACTCCTTGAAACCTTTATCTTCTTTATCCTCAACATCATTGTCACTGTCATCATCGTGGTTGCCACGATCACCCCCTTTATTACTCAATGGATGCCAATACTGCAAAATCATCAAAGTCTCAATGTCATTCCATGAGTTAAAGTAAGACTCCTTCATGCATCATGGCCGACAAAGATTTCTAAGCTCAACAACCTGGGTCTAAGATACCATTCAAAAATTACTTTTCCATAGAAGTTTTCACGGAAACTATTCATTTATTTTCAGACACATTAATGAGACAAAACTTAATCTTTTTTTTCTTTCATAGCTTGGTTGTTAATGATAGATGATCAATTTTGTAAATAGACCAAAACATATTCTTCTACTTCATTAAAATAGATACTGATAGAAAACTTTCTGTCATAGATAGCCTCTGGTTTAGAAACAGAATCTAGATTCTATCTCCCTCACTTGTACAGGTATATATACCAGATTGTGTAATCTGCAGAGTGTGGTTTTACATCCAATTAAAGTCAATAATAATGCAGAGATGTGAATTCAGCAAAGGATTCCCTTATCATTCTCTATTTCTTTCTTCCCGTATATTCAATATCAACTATCAAGAGTTTTGTTTCAAGCATTACTTGCTTGATAGCTTCTGCGTTCTCTTCAGTGTTGAACCACTGTACACCTTCCACTAAGAAATTCAAAATTTATCTTCTTATAGCAATAAGCGGAAAAGATCTTTGTAATTTGATTAGTTCACTCAAAGTTAGGGCAGAATACAATAGAAAAAGACAAACACAGCAGCACATGCAAAACTAAGTACAACATGGTATACCGTATATGTGTCCCATTAAAATACAACTACTCTTAGTTCAGCTAGTCCCCTCCACCCCCCTCCTCTTTAATTCTTCCAAGTTCCGGCATATCCTCTTAAGTTAAACTCATTGAAATCCTAGATAAAACCCAAGGTTATTACTTTTTTTTTGTTTTGTATCCATACATTGCTAAAAAAGACCATTCATTCTTCAATGTTCCATTCAATTCAGGAATGAAAATACAACACACGAAAAATGAAAATGTCACAGTTAAGAAGGAAGCTAAAAAAGCGTGGTTGAATAAGGTAACTTACAGGGCCATGGGAACGGTGTCGTGCAACAGGGAAAGGAAGACCAGCGGGTTTGGGAAAGAAGGAAGGAGGAGTAGTGATGATGTTGTTGCCGTGAGAGTCAGAGATACCCTTTTCAATAATGGAACCAACCAAGCGAGACGCATCTTCTTCGTTTATTTGGAATGAGCTCGTGTTCAAAACCTTCACCTTCTTGGGTTCCCCTTTCTTCTCATTTTGCTGCTGCTGCTTCTTCTTCTCCATGGCTGTGGACGTGTCTTCACTCTTCAACACAAAGGACGGAAGAAGAAAAATTAAAGGTAACTCACAAAATTAGAAAAAAGAACACGCGTGTGTTGCATAGTTAGAATTGAAAATTTCAGCTTAGAATTGCCAGCAATTAGAGCTATCATATCAGCAATCAGAGGTCTGGCTCAACAACTTGTTAAATGCCTAAATCAAATTATCAGCTACTAGCAATCAAATATCTAAATCAACTAATTATAAAAAATAAAATGTTTGGAAAAGAGAAAAACAGCTCACCAGCTGCGACAGAGAAGCACGAGCAGAAACAGAAGCGGCGAGAAGAAGAGAACAGCTGGGAGCATAGGCGAACAGGGGTGATCAGAGACCGCAGCGGCGACGGCGAGGAGTGAGAGAGTGAGCGAGTGGAGGGTGGAGGTTGAGGCTGGTGCTGGTGTGAGACAAACGGAAAAAAAAAATAAGAGTCAAAAGACCATGCAGCCTTTTATCAAGGTGTTTGGGCCTTGGCATAAGTCTGTTGGACCTAGGCATAAGACTAGGCTTTTCATATGGCCCAAGTTTAGTAAGTTAAGCTAATCTAATATCTACTTTTCCATACTAGAAAATTAAAGACTTATTTGGAAAAACCAAAACGTACATTACACCATACTTTTCTCTAATAGGGAGCTCTTCTTCTCTCAATAGGAGAGTGCTCTAAGAATATTGCGTTCTTCTCTAATAGAGAATTTTTTTCAATTTGTTTAACTTCACAAACGGTATTCTCTCACTTTTTACTTCCATCTTAATATCTTATCTACCAATATTACTATGAAACCTAAAATATACAAAGACCAAAAGATTAGTAATCGATAATAATAAATAACATAAAAGAAAAAATCATCAAACTCAATAAATCCAGAGAGCTGAAGTACAAGAAGAATTGCTTGAATGTGGTAGGAAAGATAATAAGTGATAAAGAGATGAGGTTCAAAACATGCAGAAATGCATTATTGAGAATGTGGAAAAATCCACAAGGAGTTGCAGTTACTGACATTGGGCTGAAGAAGATGATATTCAGCTTTAAAGATAGGAAGAGAGGGCTTCAGATTATTTAGAATGGTCTTTGGAATGTCAGAGAAAATATTATCAATCTCAGATTATGGATGGAGGGTGAATCAATTTTTTGAGGTTGATAATGACTTCATGGAGTTCTGGATTCAAGTTCATGGCATTCTGCTTGATCATATGAATAAGGAGACCGGAATTCTTATAGGACGAATGCTGGGAGTTTTGGCAAAGGCTGAAGACCCAAAAGTGGATGGCGTTCTTAGGAGATCCTTTTTTAAGGATTAGAGTTAGCATCAATATTAACAAGGCTCTGCCCACATGTTTTTGGTTAGAAAGGGAGGAGTTGCCACCATTATGGATTTTCTTTAAGTATGAAAGGCTGCCAAATAGCTACTGCTTTAACTGTGGAATACTGGGACATGAGAAGAAGACATGCAAAAATCCAACAGCCATGGCATACTGGGATCCAACCAAGAAGAAGTATTCACCAGGGTTAGGAGTCAGCCAAGTTCATCCAATTTCAGCCACACGAGGAGGAGGTTCAAAGCAACATGGATGGAGAGAAGGAGAGGAAGAGTAGGCACGTGATCAACAAAATCTTAGAAGTGAGAGTGGGGAGCAACAAAGCACTGAAGAAAGCAGAATTAGGGCTGAATAAAATTTGCAGCAGAAAATCAGGGAGGAAAAGTGTGAGGGAAAACCAAACAAGAAGAGAGGATGTGATGGCTGAAGCGGGAGGGCAGTTGGGAGAAGTACAAGAAATCCCTGATTTTCAGGGAGATAAGGTTATGCAGCTTGACCTAAAGGCAGCCTATAAATTTAAAAGCATTATAAGGGAGATAAGAGAGAGGAACAATCAATGGGCTTACATCAAACAAGCCCAAATAAAAGAAAACGGTAAAGATGCATAGTAGGTGAGTATATACGGGCCAAATAAGTATGTTGGGCCCAATATTTTGGCAGATCAATTACAAGTTGGGATTGAAAGGGAGGATAAATACAAGATAGGGGGAAGGCTTGGAAAAAACACACAGAAATTAGGAGATGGATTGTATCTGGACACAATAAAAGAAGGAGAGGTGAATAGCAACAAAAAAGAAGGTTGGAGGGCTGCCCAAGGAGATAAAGCAGAGAATGAAACTATTGGCCAGAAACTAAAAAGGCACATGACAACTAAGAGGAAGGAAGATTACGAGATTGTTGAAAGAGGAAGGATAAAGGAGCATCAAGGAATGGTGAATAGGGGAACGGAAGAAAAATTTAAGAAGTTATCCATGGATGTACAGGGCAGAGAAAATGCATTGGGGGAGCAAAAGAAAGATTCAGATAACAATGTTTACTATGTAGAATTAGTAAGTGAAGAAGATGAAGATAAAGAGGTGGGAAGGAAAGAGCCTACTAAATGGGAAGCACAACAAGCAAAGGAGATGGAATTGGAGTTGAACTTGAAAAGAAAAAGAGAAAACAGAAGATAGAATTGGAGTTGAATTTGAAAAGAAAAAGAGAAAACAAACAGGCACTAATGCTAACTAATAAAGAATTGAAGAGGGAACAAGAGGACAGGGTGCCTAAGGAATCAAAAGACAGCAATTTTGCTCTGGATACAGGGGAGTATGACTTAACTCTATATGCTTCTAATCAGTATAAAGGAATACTAATGGCTGAAGAGGCGGGCCATAACATACCCCACCCTCA
The DNA here is from genome assembly GCF_000816755.2 of Arachis ipaensis. Taxonomy (NCBI): domain Eukaryota; kingdom Viridiplantae; phylum Streptophyta; class Magnoliopsida; order Fabales; family Fabaceae; genus Arachis; species Arachis ipaensis. The sequence goes on from NC_029789.2 coordinate 86,459,680, forward strand.
GCAATGAGTATAATTAACTGGAATTGTCGGGGAATTGCGGCTACCCCAACAATATCTGAATTGTTTGATCTTTGTAAAAAAGTAAAGCCGCTTATAGTTTTTCTGATGGAAACTAGGGCTAAACAAGAAAAGATGTTTAGGATAAAAAGAAGGCTCCATTTTGATAATATGTTTTATGTAGAACTTCGGAGTTTGTCCAACGGGCTATGTTTGTTATGATAATGCTAATATTAATGTTTATGAATGGTGTGATAACTATATTAAGGCTAGTATTATTATTAATAATGGACTGAAATGGCAAGTATTTTTATGTATGGAAATCCAGTTTTCCAAAAGAGAAGGAAACTATGGCAAGAGCTAACAGTAAGTAATTTGAATAAGGAAGAACCTCAGGCTTATCTGGGTGACTTCAATGATATCTTAAGTCAAGAGGAAAAGGTGGACATTCATCCACAGCTAAGGATTTATTTAGAAACTTTTAGAAGGTTTGTAGATGAGAATAGGTTAATGGATGTTGATATCAAAGGTAACAAGTTTACATGGTTCAGTAATCCAAGGAATAACTTTATCACTAGGAAAAAATTAGATAGGCTATTAGTTAACTGAAAATGGATTCAAATATTCTAGAACGCTATTTTAAAAGCTTCTCCAGTTGTAAGTTCGGATCACTGCGCTTTAATTCTTGAAACACAGCCGCTGATCTGGACAAGGAAGGAATTTAGGTTTGAGGCTTTTTGGGCGGAACATGAAGAATGTGTAACACCCTAATTACCCTCAGTTTTACCTCATGCCGTAAAGCAAAGGTTAATCAAGAGTTACGACAATTCTATGGCTCATACATACATATATATATATATATATATATAAGGAATAATAATTCTAGAAGCCCGATGAATAAAATAAGCTCAAATATGGCATTACAAAGCGTGAACGTTCACACGAGCTACAAGCGTAAAAGATAAGATCCACTATTTAAGGTAACAAGATATATATAGTTATACAAGAGTATAATAATCATAAGATACTCGTCTAAGCCTGCGGAGTTTAGGCCGACTAATTAAATACAGATATACAGAGTTTTAAAAGTAAAACAGCTTATATAGAATATCACTCTCAATTAGGGCTGGAAGTGAGTCAAGTCAGCTCATGAGCCAGTTCAAGCTCGACTCGTTAACAGCTCGATAAGCTAAGCTCGTGAGCTGGTGAGCCAAGCTTGAGCCTGGAATTGAGCTCATAAATTAAATGAACCGAGCTTGAGCTTGGATAAGCTCAGCTCATTAGCTCGTGAGCTGGCTCGATTATATATATATATATATAATCTTAATTATTTAATATTTATATTTATTTTTTACATATAATTTTAATATAAGACATAAATAAAAAATTTATAATTTATTGATAGATAAACAATATATAAAATTGATCTTTTCAAATATTTTTTAAAATATATAAGTTATAATTTATTGATATAGAATTATAGATTATGTATTTATGTTTCTCTTATTTGAGCCAGCTCGTGAGCTCGAGTCAGCTCGTGAGTTTTTGGTGAGCCGAGCTTGAGCTTAAGAAATAAGCTCGATTGTTAATGAGTCGAGCCGTGAGCCAAGCTCAATTTTCGTGAGCCGAGCTTGAGCTTGGTCTAGCTCGACTCAGCTCGGCTCACTTCCAGCCCTACTCTCAATGTAACGACCCAATTTTCAGTATGTCTAGATCATACCGGAAACTGAGTGCTACCAACTTGTCTTCCTAATTATTATCTATTATTTATCATATGAGCCTGATTCATTGTTAAAAACGTAGTTAATTTGCGGGGTATTTTTGTTTTTCTTTTTTGAAAACATTTGGATTTCATCAAATTTCATCAAATTTTCACCAAAATTTCAACAAGAATTACTCATACAAACAATCAATTTCAAGCACAGCCAAACCATATCATAATCACACAACTCAAACACAATCAATCAAGATTAAATTCGTCAAACCCTACCTGGTTTTGCTGCTCCAAATTCAGTTATACTTTCAGGTGGTCCTTAAGCACTTTTTCCTCCTAAATCACATCAGGAACAACTTTAAATCCACAAACCCTCAACTGACCAAATCTCTCTCAGCATGTTAGAAAGGGATATCTCACCTTAAACTTGCTGGAAATTAACGTTTCTTGGCCCTCAAGTCAAGTTAAGCATGATTCCTAAGGAAGAACATCAAGAAAATACATGTTTAAGCATGTTTCCTTGAAACCGAAGCAAAAGGGAGATTGTGCAGCCAACTTACCTTGATTCCAGCCTTGATAAGTCATATGATTATGTAGAGAAAGAAGAGAGGGTCATTTTGGTTGGATTGGAATTTTGATTTGAGTTTTAGTTCAGCAGAAATCAAGCTTTGAAGATTTATGAACCAAGAACTTTCTCTCCTTTTTCTCTTGATGATTTTCGGCAACAATGAGCAAATGAGGTAGCCTTGGAGGTATTGGGGGTGTAAGGTGAGTTGTGATTGGTTGGCTTGGAGGTGGGTTAAAATAATATTAAAATATCTCAGGTGTATAACTACTAAAACTAGATGTATCAAAACACTCGTAAAAACATCTCTAAAAATTATTTTCTGATCTACTAGCATAAATGACACTAGTAACATATTTAATATGATAATAGAACATTTATGATGAGGCCTTAGCATTGCTAAAGTCTTTAGAGAGTGCTAGTGCTAAGCTACACCAGTAAACTGTGAACCCAGTTGAACCGATTTCCTATTTTTAACTAAAACAGACCAGGTAACCTTATAATATCATTCAAGCATCTTCTAATACTAATATAATGATAATATTATACTATTATCTCGCTTCTCTCATGAATTGAGTCCGATTCGTCAAACAGAGACTATTTACAAAAACTAGAATCAAAACTCCTAACCAATACAGTTCAAAAACTAGGTTCTTCGTGATTGCGTTATCGAGCTTATCTCCACTAAGGTCCTGAATTAAAGATAATATAATGATAATGAGGATTGAGATGCTTGATGATACAACAGAGGTGTTCTGTTTACTGATCTTCCGGAGGATTCCATGCCTTCAGAAAAGATCTCGCATTCTCGAAAATCAGGGTTGTTACACTCAAAGTAAGCCTCTAAGGTAAAAGTAAATACAAAAGTGAGAGTACTAATAAAAATAACCAAAATGACAACAAAATAGATTAAGATCCTTCGCTCTGCTACCATCAAGCAACTCATTGAGGTGGGTTGCGACCTGCATCTGAAAACAACAACAACGTATGGAATGAGAACCGGAGGTTCTCATTATGGTAACAGTACCCAGTAATGTAAGATGTAAGACCCTGGGACGCCAGAGGCAATCCTAGAGCTTCATACCAAACAGATATCCTAGCTTAACAAAAATAAATAACGTAAACTGTAAACTATAAACAAGGGTATCTAAACCTAGGGAGTGTCTAACTAAAACTAGTCACCACTGTCCCACAGCCTTCACCAGCCTAGCCTCTGTACGATCCCATCGCCGCCGCCTACCTAACCTCCTCAGCACCAAACAAACACAGATAATGCAAGTAAGGAAAACACAGGTAGTATTCATATATATAACAAGTAATTCAAGAAGCAAGTAGGCATATTATACAATTAGGCAAACTCAAGTAATCAAAGCAAGAAAACATATAGAAGATGTACATGATGAATGTCTGTCCTATTGGCTGTGATATCACATGTCGGTTGTAGTGCCAAACCCGACTCATAATCCGGTCGGCAACTCCCAGATTAGTCTCTCTGTTGCGCATACTAAGGAGGAATAATTCCAAGGGATAGTGTCCTACCACCTTCTCCTTGTAGAGGGAAAAGTTTCGAGGGAGAGTGCCCTACCACCTTCCTTTGGATGCCGTATAATTCTGAAAGATAGTGCCCTACAACCTTGCAACCAGAGAGAAAACACACGCTCAGGAGGTATAATTCCGAGAGATGAGTGCCCTACCACCTTCTCCTTTCAGAGGGAAACATTATGAGGGAGAGTGCCCTACCACCATCCTCTTGAGCGATAAATATGAGTGAGAAGCACAACTTCAAGCCTCACATCCGAACGTAGGTGAGAGACTGCCACAGCCCTTACGACGGATAACAATGCATATCATAATCACGTATTCAATCTCAGAGACCCCTCTTCATAGCACACTTCCACTCATACTCATTCCATCAACTATAATCATTCATTTCCAAGTTTTCAACTCATCACAATCATCATCAATTCATAACTTTCCATTGCAAACTCACTAGCTCGTCAATTTCTCAATTTATATACCATTCTTCCTTCGCAATCCACCAAACCCATTCTCAGTACACCAGAAACCTAAGCCTTCGTTCTCTAACTTTTCAAAATAACACATAATCAAACCTCCTAGGACATTTCGCATGCTTCAATACCCGAAGATAAGCCCAAGAGTCTTAAAGGCGAGCATAGGTCCGTTCACATTTATAGGAGCCACTCCACTGTCTGGTAGTGCCGGCTCATCAGGCTGTGGCAAGTCGGGGATCGGCTCAGGGGGAAAATCCCACTCTGGTGGTATCACAGGTACGTAGTCACCAACTAACTCAGGCTCATCAGGAATGATAGGCTCAGGTACCACCTCATTCAAAGGTTGAGCTGGTATAGGGTGCTCAGGATCATCAGGAAAAGGATGTCCAGGTGCGTCAGGATGTAACCAGGATAAGGAAAAGTCGTAAGGAGCATCAGGGTCAAAATGCGGGCTAGACAGAGGATGTTGAAAAGCTCGATTAGGTAACGCATATCGTCTAATACGAGGCTCCAATCCCATGATGAAGTAACTGTGATGTACCGGATCCTCGTAGATGTAAGGGTCCTCGAACTCATAGAAGATCACGCGCCATCTCCATCTGAGGGCGAGGAAGGAAGAGAAGGGGTAAGAACAGGGGAGTTCTTAGTAGGGTCGGGGTTGTTAGTTACGTTCATTTATTCATTTTCAATTAGCAGATAGATAATAGAATATAGTAATGTAGTAAACAGAGGTTAAAAATAGATAGAAAAACAAAGAACAGAACACAAGCAGAAGAATACAAGAAGATAAAGCATAGACATAGCACTCGAACAAACAAACATAAAGAAATAGATCACACACAAAAAAGAATGCAACAGAGAGTGATGCGCAGACAAGAATGATGCATGTCTAGCCCTAGTACAGGCCATGAGCTCATGTGTCGGTTGGCTGCCCGCAATCCCGACATTTATCCGGTCACGAGTAATCCCGATTTCCCGAATACGATTTTCCGTTCCTAAATAAATGCGCATATAATAATAGCCGCTCATTTGAGACAGCCTCTGCTTACTGCAGGAAAATATATATATACTCTGCTCTGCTCTGGGGAAGCGGAAAATAGCTGTAGGTGACTTAGTTTTCCTACAGAAGCTCTGGGTTGCATTAAGCAACTAATATATATTAAATATAACTCTGGGTTACATCAAGCAACTAATATATATATATAAATATAGCTCTGGATTGCATCAAGCAACTAATATATATAAATATCTCTTTATTATATTACTCTTCTCTTTATATCTCTTTACTCTGTTCTGGTTTTTCTTTTCTCTGTATCTCTTTACTCTGTTTTAATTTCTCTGTTCTCTGTATCTCTTTTCTCTTCTCTGATTACTCTTTTCTTCTGTATCTATATTACTCTTTTTCTCTTTATCTCTTTACTTTACTCTGGTTACTCTATTTTCTATGTTTCTCTACTCTGCTCTGATTTCCCTGTTTAACGTATGTATTTAAAGCTTATGTAAATTTTGGTATGAACAGTTAGCCTATCCCAAGTATAGGTTCATTAAGTCTATACTGAAACAGTTTAACTTTTTATATAATACCTAACCCTATTCGCAATTCCAGGACTAACTATGTTGCCCTAGTTTGTTCACTAGTCTCTATGGTGTCATAGAAGCTTACATGCTTGTTGGAAAGGTGAAATAGTTGAAAACAAAGTTCAAGTTTGAGAAACAGGGCGTGTGCGTATGCACAGGGGTGTGCGTGCGCACGCCCAGGAGACTTTTAAAATGTGTGCGTACGCATAGAGGCGTGCGTATGCATAGGTACCAAAATTCACAATGTCTTTTCACTCGCACAACTTGTGCTAGCGCCCTCAACAGATTGACCTTCCCAACGTGTGCGTGCACACAGAGCTGTGCGTACACACAGGGTGCAAATCCTCATTGGTATGTGCGCGCACAAGCTGTGCGAGCACTTCAAACAGAAAGCCTTTTCCTGCCTGTGCGTACACACAGGTCTGTGCGTGCTTACAGCAGGTTTAAAATTTCACAGGGTTGTGCATGCGCACAAGGCTGTGCAGGCACATACCAGAAATCCCAAAATTCTGCAACTTTGCAAAATTTCAGATTTTGACACCAAACTTTGAATGATCATAACTTCCTCTACAAAAATTCAAATTTTAGAAACTTTATATCAATTTAAAGAGTTTTCATTGGACTTTAATTTAAAGCAAATTTCAACAAAATTTGAAAACTGAGGCTCGAGTTATGATCCGTCAAAGTTCACCAAAAATCTATTTTTACCAAAGAAACTCAAATTTAACCAACTCTCAATCCAAAAACCAACTCAAACACTTTTCAACCATACCAAAGCAACCCAAAATTCATACCAAGCATTGCTTCAACCATTTTCTCAATCAGACAACCTCCTAAACCATTCAACAAGTCTAAATCCAACCTAGATCACATAACATTTCACCATGAATCAACATAAAACCATGATCCTCAATCAAGATTCTTAATCATCAACAATTTACACAATTCTTACATCAAGAATCCAACATAATCAACTTTAACATAATCCCACTACTCATAGGCATCATCTACCCTATCTCATCATAATTTCACATGATCACAATAATCCAATCGCAATATCAACAAATCATAGTTGTTATTCTTCCACACAATCATCACCATTCAACATCATAATTCAAAAACATCATCATAATCTCCATTATCACCAACCTCCTATTCATCAAATAATAGGTCACATATTCATAATTCTAATCCATCATAAACATTGTACATTTACATATTACCTTGAATTTTCACAATCCTCATGAGTCATCATTATAATCAATCACCATCAATACTCATCAACACCAATAATTTTCAACCATCATCATCAACCACCATAATCAATAACAACCAACAATAAAAAATCATCATCAATACCCATCTTCCAATCTCAATACCCACCAAAACAACTCATCAATAATCATCATCAAACATATATTTATATACAATTAACCATACAATCACACCTTTCAACCTATCTTAAGGTCAACTAGCCTAAGTATCCATGAATATTACATATTACATAGAGGAGACCGAAACCATACCTTGGCCATTCCCTAAAATGCTCACCGTACCAAGATTGGAATCCAACAAGCTTTCAATCTCACCAACAAGCCACAAAAGCTCAAACTAACATCATATATATACCAAGATCAAAACCTAAGTGACACAAAATAACTAAACACAAGGGTTTAATGAAACTTTACCTTAACCAATGAGACTAGGGGTAAAATCCAACAATTATCCACTACTAGAGATCACCTAAATAAGCAAAACCACAAAATCTACTCAAAATTACAACCCCAAAAATGCAGAACTCTAGGGCTAGAAACTGGAGAGTGAGACATGATTTCTTACCAGGTTTGCTCAAATATAATCGAAGAGCTCGGCGAGAGCTTCCCATGGCCGTAAACGGCTCGTCAATCGGAGGTCTGTAGCTCACGTTATGGCTCCCGGAAGGTGATGATGAATAGTACCACCACCTCCTCTCTCTCAATCCGCGCCTCTCCCTCTCTTTGGGCTGGAAAAATGAGCTCAAAGCTCATTTAATGAGCTTATATATGTTGGGCCTTGGGCCCGGTTTGGGCCTGGTCGCATTTTTGGTCCGTTCGACCCACTTTGAACCAAAACCTTTAAGATTAGTGCTCGGTTTTCGATTCTAAATTATTTTTATCCTTTCAAAATAATAAATTAACTTTCAAAATCTTATTTTCTAAAATACGCAGTATTGGACAGACTGGAGCTGGTATTGCCGGCTTAAACGCCAGTACGCATTTTTACAAAATCTTTTTCGAAAAAGATACATTTTCCAACTCAAAAAAATTCATTGAAATCAAATTTTACCTTTTTATTTCAAATTAAAACTTCCAAATTTTGAATCTATTCTAGACACTAAAATTATTTTATTAAAATAGTTTTACGTGAAAACTCCGGTTCTTACAGAATGCAAAGATGTGATCAAGAAAAGTTGGCTTTTGGATGACGGGAATGAAAATTATTGGAATCAGTTCATAAGGAAGAGAAATAGATGCAAGAAGGAGTTGATAGAGTGGAGTAGAAAAAATTTTAAGAGAGCAGATAAAGAATTTGAAAGAAAAAAATAGAGTTACAATACATTCAGAGATCTGATATGTCAGAAAGAGATCAGAAGAGAGAGTATGAACTGAAAAGGCAAATTTCTGAACTATGAAAGTAGGAAGAGAAGTATTGGGGACAAAGATCAAAGCTGAAATGGCTAAACTAGGGAGATAAAAATACAGCTTTTTTTTCATGCAACAACAATTCAGAGAAGGAATAGGAATAGAGTAGAAAAATTAAGAAATGAGTCAGGACAATGGATACAAGGAGAGAAAAATGTGATGAGGTTAGTGGAAAGACATTTCACCAAGTTGTTTACCTTTACTAGGGTCAGAAATATGGAGGATTACATAAGAGAAATACCAAAGAGAGTCACTAGGAAAATGAATGAGGAGTTTATGGCAAGGACCAGTGAGGAGGAAATTAAGAAAGCGGCCTTTAGTATGGGCGGCTTAAAGGCTTTGGGCCCAGATGGTTTAAATGGGTTATTTTTTTCAAAAACATTGGGATATTTTGAGTAAGAAAGTATGTGGAATTGTTAAATAGTTTTTTGAAGAAGGCATCATACCATAAGATTTAGGTGAGACAACCGTTGTTTTGATTCCCAAAATTAGTTAATCGGAAAGCTCAAATCATCTTAGACCCATAAGCTGTTGTAATTTTGTGTACAAGATTATAACGAGGGTTTTGGTGGGGAGGTTAAGGAGAGTGCTAGATGCTATCATATCTCCGGTTCAAAGTGCTTTTATAAAAGGAAGACTCATACAGGATAATATAGTAATAGTACAAGAAGCCTTTCGCAAATTAAATAAAAAAGGAAGTCTTGGAAGCAATGACATAGCCATTAAATTAGACATGAATAAAGCGTATGATATACTAGAATGAAATTTTTTGGAAAGGGTTCTGGAAAAGTTCGGTTTTAGTAATGAGTGGGTGAAGTTGATGATGAGTTACGTCAAAAGTTCTAGTTATAGGTTCAAAATAAATGAAAAGTTGTCCAGTAAGATCAGTCCCCAAAGAGGACTTAGATAGGGAGATCCTCTATCACCCTATCTCTTTATTTTGGCTGCTAAAAGTTTAACTATTCCCATGGAAATGGCGGCAAGGGAAAATCTAATTTCAGAAATTAGATTAGCTCCCACAGCCCCAATTATTACTCATTTATTATTTGCTGATGATTGTATTATTTTTGCAGGGGGTGCAAGAAGTGGAGGTTTATCAACTCATTCAGATAATTAACAAATATACAGAGGCATCAGGTCAAAGAATCAACACCAAACAATCTGAGTTGATTTTTAGAAGTCAAGTATCTATCCAGAGTAGAGTGAACATAGAAGAGATCACTGACATGACGACGTGGGAGGATCCCGAAAGATATCTAGGGCTGCCAGCGAGGTGGGAAAGATCAAAGAAAAGAGCATTGGAGTGGATAGAGGAGAAGATGCTCGACAAAATGCAATGATGGAAGGAAAAATTATTAAATCAAGCTGGAAAGGTGTAACGACCCAATTTTCAATATGTCTAGATCATACCGGAAACTGAGCGCTACCAATTTGTCTTCCTAATTATTATCTATTATTTATCATATGAGCCTGATTCGTTGTTAAACGCGTAGTTAATTTGCGTGGTGTATTTTTTTTTTTGAAAACGTTTGGATTAATAGATAGAATCATTTATAATCAATTCACAAGTAATAACAGATAAAACAGTTATAAACTACCACACAAAAATACATCACAAGTAGTTGACAACATTCGGTAATTCAGCCTTTATTAGCATATAGACTGTTAGTTAGAACACCCCTAGATATAGCTAAATAATATCTATATACATATATATACACAACATCCCAGGTCCTGACCTGTTCAAGAGGTCCCTAAGCTGGTACCTAGGCTAGCCTAGACTCTATACTCACCTAGTCCCTCTAAACTACTAAAGCGAGGGAAAGTACGTTCTAGGTCTTCAAAACTTAAGTTAAGTAGAACGTCATCAAAAGATAGAACATCATCTGCTACTCCTCTGCACGATTAGACTTTTCCACAGGACGTCTTTCTGGTACCTCATGAAGTAGCCACACAATAGGAATCTCGTACACAGGATTTAGGTTAAAGTGCGCATATGAACGGGGTGCAGACGTTGGCTGGTCTCACAGTATATACATATAATCAGAGAACGATATTCACCCTATACTCAGAAGACTGCCTAGAGTGGAATCCCTTTTTGCGTACAATCGCCAGCGAACTACGGAAAGGAACTCTTACTTCCATCTGAAGGGGAAAGGGAGAGAGAAGGGGTAAGAACTGGGGAGTTCTTAGTAGGGTCGGGGTTATTAGTTACGTTCATTTATTTGGGGTCGATTAGTAGACGAGTAACTTTTATTATTTTTATTAAAATATTATTTTTAATTAAATATTATTATTTAATATTTTATTATTATTTATTATTTTATTATTAAATTTTCGAAAATTAACTTTACTTTAACCTTTAACCTTTAAAATTCACTTTTTACCACCCATATTTTTGGAAATTACAAAATAACCCTCCAAACACCAAAATATTTACTTCCTTGCCTTTTTATGGATCAAAAATGTGTTCTTCATTGTTCTTCACCACACTCAAAGTGTTCTTCGTGTTCTTCGTAAATTCTTCAGATTCTTTCTTTGTTTTTACCCGTTTTTCAGTCTTTTCAGCAACCGATTTTTACCATAATTCAAAATAAATTTCCAGCCACTAAAACCCCATATTTTCTACATGATTTTAACACAAATTGAACCTCAATTTAAGCTCTAGGGTTTCGTTTTTCAGCAGCCACAAGAACACACATTCATAGATTGAATTTCATCAAATTTCATCAAATTTTCACCAAAATTTCAACAAGAATTACTCATACAAACAATCAATTTCAAGCACAGCCAAACCATATCATAATCACACAACTCAAACACAATCAATCAAGATTAAATTCGTCAATCCCTACCTGGTTTTGCTGCTCCTAATTCGGTTAAACTTTCAAGTGGTCCTTAAGCACTTTTTCCTCCTAAATCACATCAAGAACAACTTTAAATCCAAAAACTCTCAATTGACCAAATCTCACTCAGTATGTTAGGAAGAGATATCTCACCTTAGACTTTCTGGAAATTTACGTTTCTTGGCTCTCAAGTCAAGTTAAGCATGATTCCTAAGGAAGAACATCAAGAAAACACATGTTTTGCATGGTTTTCCTTGAAAACCGAATTGAAATGGGAGGGAGACAGACATCTCATCTTATTTCCATCCTTGATAAGTTACATGGTTAAGTAGAGGAAGAAGAGAGGATCATTTTGGTGAAATCAGAGTTTTGATTTGAGTTTTAGTTCAGATAGCTTCTCCATCGTCATTCCAACACAATGGTGTCCGACATCTTCTTCCATAGAGAGCTTCATATGGTGCCATCCCGATACTTTATTGGAAACTGTTGTTGTAGAAGAATTTGACCAAAAGCAAATACTTATCCCAGCTACTTTGGTTGTCTATCATACATGATCGTAACATGTCTTCTAACGTCTGGATTGTCTGCTCTGATTGTCCGTCTATCTGAGGATGGTATGCTACACTCGTGTGCAATTCTGTTTCCAACGCTTTTTGAAAAGCTCCCCAAAATCTAGTAGTAAACCTCGAAACTCGATCTGAGACAATTTATGAAGGTATCCCATGTAGTCGTACAATTCCTTGAATATATATTCGTTCCAGCCTTTCTAAAGTATAGTCAACTCGAATCGAAAGGAAGTGCACTGACTTTGTCAATCTGTCCATAATTACCCAGATGGCATCGTGTCCAGTTGAGGTCCTTGGCAATACCGTGACAATCTATAGAAATCTGCTCCCATTTCCATTGTGGTATTTCTAAGGGTTGCAGGGTTCCTGACAGCTTCTGATGTTCCACCTTCATCTTCTGGCAGGTTAAACATTTTGAGACATAATCAGCTACTTCTTTCTTTAAGCCCGGCCACCAGAACATTTGTTTCAAATCTCGATACATCTTTGTCACTCCAGGATGCATAGAAAATCTACTTTAGTGAGCTTCAGCAAGAATCTTTTGTCGCAATTCTCCAGAGTTAGGCACACAAATTCTTTTCTTGTACCTCCATAGGCCACTACGATCCTATCTCACAGCTTCTTCAGCTCTGCAAGCAATAGTGACATCCAGTACAGTGCTATAGAAATCGGTCCGGCTCCGGGTACTAGATCAATGCTGAATTCTATCTCTTGCTGAGGAGGAGACTCAGGTATGTCGTCCAAGAAAACATCAGGAAATTCCTTCATCATTTAGATTCATTCTAAGCTTAATTCACTATCATTCGAGCTAGCCGCTAACAGAACGTACCCCTCACAATCACTCCCGCCTAAGGTAACTCTTACAGAATTCAGATATAAGGTGTGGGACAGAAATGGTTTAGTACATAGACTATCAGATGGAATAACAGCAGTTCTTTTAAAATAATCAAGGAAAATATGATACTTAGATAACCAATCTAATCCTAAAATAACTTCTAAACCACACAAAGGTAAACAGATTAGATCGTGTATAAAAGTCCTGTTCCTAATAGCGAATGGTACATGCAGGAACACTAAACTGGTCAATGCATTTTGGGATGCAGGTGTATGGACAATTGATGAGTATTTTGGTGAAAAATAAATTTCTCCAAAACACCCAAATCTAACCGGCAAGTGCACCGGGTCGCATCAAGTAATAATAACTCACGGGAGTGAGGTCGATCCCACAGGGATTGATGGATCAAGCAATTTTAGTGGGTGATTAGTTTAGTCAAGCTAACATTGAGTGATTTGAGTGACCATTGAAGCCAACAGAATGTAAATGACAAGGAAAATTAAAGTGCAGAAAGTAAATTGCATTGAAACTTAAAGAGCAAGAAATGTAAATTGCATGAAAGTAAAGGGGATTATCATCCAAAAAGATTGAAAAACAATTTGTTGCAAGGCAACACCAAACTTAGAATGTAACCATATGCCAATTTATTGAATTTTAAACAAAGCAAGGAAAAAAAAAATATACCTACTGTCTACCTGTTCCTTACTTTCTTCCTCTTCTTCCAATTTGTTAAGAGGAATGACTTCAAGAGAGGAGAAGATTCAGCTATTGCCCCCTGTCTTGGTTTCCTCTCAGCAAGCTTTCTGTTGTACATGGCTTGATTGAGCTTGCTTGCTATTGGTCCAGGGGTTGGATTGCAATTTGTTTGATCATAAGATGAGTTGAACTCCATTTGAGTTTTGTAAAACACACAACCAAGGAAAATTGAAATTACTCATATCAGAGATGAGAATTTTCTTAGTGAGGCAAAAACTCAAACACCTTGGTTTCACTTTGAAACAGAAAACAAAAATAAAGAAAATGCTTGATCTAGACTTCTCACCCACATAATCATTGTTGATCTAAATTAATCCCCGGCAACGGCGCCAAAAACTTGATGAGTATTTTGGTGAAAAATAAATTTCTCCAAAACACCCAAATCTAACTTCAGTTCTGGAGGCTCAAACGTATTGTCCACCCCATACTATTAAACATTGTTGGAAATCCCTGGATGTCTACTTTCCAATGCCGTTGGGAGCACATCAATTGGAGCTCTACAGCTCGAGTTATACTCCATCGAAGGTGCAGAGGTCAAGTGGCCTCACTACATGTTGCCACCATGTTCATTTATGCACATTGCGGGGCAGTTTTCTCCCTCAATTTTAGTGTCCACCATGAAGTGCCATATATTCTTGGAAAGCTCTTGATTCCTACTTTCCAATGCTTCTTGAATCACCTCATTTGGAGCTCTGTAGCTCAAGTTATTCTTGTTGGAAATATACCCCTTCAAGCTGTTGTGGTGTGTGGCGCCAACGTTAGCCACCAAGTTAGGGGGCTAACGTTGGCGCAAACTTTTGCTCCTCCCCTTGTGACTTTCATGTGCCAACGTTAGCCACCAAGTTAGGGGGCTAACGTTGGCGCAAACCTTTGGTGCCCAGGGAGGTATTCTTCATGCCAACGTTAGCCTCTTATGGCTCAAGAAAGTGCACAAAACCTATTGAAAACAAATGAAAAAGCATAGAAAAACATGACATGGTGACATGTCATCAACAATCAAGTAAAAATTCAATTTAAAGAAATATAATCCTAACTCGTGAGCAATAGTTAGAGAAATAAAAGAATGCGATGCACCCGAATCATATAGTACAGTTAGAAATCGATTCTTGACATAACCTGACCTTGAATGAGGGCGTTCGATTGCACAACATCATCAATAGTGATAGCAAACACTCGTCCTTGTTGCTGGGTTCTAACTGAATTTTGAGTAAATCCCTTTGGACAATCCTTGGCAACGTGTCCAAGTTCTCCACAAGCATAGCAGTTAGGTGATCCAAACTGGCAAGACCTGTTACTATGCTTTTTTCCGCATTGCTTACATGCAGGGTTTATGTAAGCCTGATGGGCTCGTTTACCATTGCCTTGCCTTACTTTACCTCGAGCGATAAATCCAAACTTTATAGTTTTGCCAGCGGACTCATCTACCATTCTTTTTCGACATTCTCTTGCCCGATGTCCTTCCTTATTACAGTAGTAACATAAACCTGTTCTGAACCGGCAAAGCCTACTACCATGAGGCTTTCCACAAGTTGGGCATACTACACCACTTTGAGCTTGGTGAGGTTGACTCTCATGTCCTTGTTCAATATCACGGTTATTGTCACTACCATTATTGCGAGTTAAAAGGCTGACATCTCGGTGGTTTCCATTCCAACACTGGAATTGACCAATGGCTTTAAAGTTGCGACCTTGAGGGGCTAAATTTTGAACAAAGTCTCTTTGTGAATCCTCCCTATGACTTGCTCGAGCTATCGCCACCTTCTTTGAACATTCTTCCACTAGTTTACTTTTATTCACCAGTTCAGCAAAATTTCGTATCTCTAGCGAAACAACAGAATTCATCAGTTCTTCTCGGAGTCCTCCTTCAAACTTTAAACACTTTCATTCCTCAAAGTCTTCTAGGTTCCCTTGAAAGATCTTAGAGAAACGACACAAGTCATCGAAATTACGAGCATACTCAACAATAGTCATATCCCCTTGTTTCAACTGCATAAGCTCCATCTCCTTAGCATCTCGTGCTGCTCCCAGAAAATACTTTTTATAAAATTTATCCCTAAAGATATCCTAAGGAATGTCATTTTCATTCGGTTGTAGCAGTCGCTGTATCCCCTGCCACCAGTACTCAGCTTCTCCCTCGAGCATATAAGTAGCAAACTCCACGTGTTGTCCTTCTGGAACATGTTGCACTCTCAGTGATCGTTCAATACCTCAAAACCAATTATCAGTGTCAGTCGCAACGAGTGTACCCTTGAACTTAGGCGGATTAACCTTCAGAAATGTCGCAAGGGTCATAGGTCTTTCAGGATGCCCTAAGTTGTTCTCATCATTCCCATTATCTTCTCCGTATTCATTCTCATTCCTATTTCTCACTCCGAGACGTTCAACAGCCCTAGCCGCTGCTACAACAGCTTCACGCACTACTTCAGCCACGTTGTTCATGGTAGCCATAAACGTTTTCTGTTCCCTCTCGTAGTTAACATTAGGAATTCCTTCCCGTACGCCTCGTCTCCGTGAACCCATTGTAGTCTTGTTCACACCAAACAATCATTGTTAAGGTGATCAGTCTTAACACTTCAAGTCAAGTATGAACATTCCCAAAATAAAAACACAGAGACAATCATGCAACATATATCACTGGGATATCCTATACACATGAGACACACAACAGAGTATACAATGAAGCATAATCAGTCCACTCCCCAGGCTCTACTGGGAACGAACTGCTCTGATACCAAATTGTAACGACCCAATTTTCAATATGTCTAGATCATACCGGAAACTGAGCGCTACCAATTTGTCTTCCTAATTATTATCTATTATTTATCATATGAGCCTGATTCGTTGTTAAACGCGTAGTTAATTTGCGTGGTGTATTTTTTTTTTTGAAAACGTTTGGATTAATAGACAGAATCATTTATAATCAATTCACAAGTAATATCAGATAAAACAGTTATAAACAACCACACAAAAATACATCACAAGTAGTTGACAACATTCGGTGATTCAGCCTTTATTAGCATATAGACTGTTAGTTAGAACACCCCTAGATATAGCTAAATAATATCTATATACATATATATACATACAACATCCCAGGTCCTGACCTGTTCAAGAGGTCCCTAAGCGGGTACCTAGGCTAGCCTAGACTCTATACTCACCTAGTCCCTCTAAACTACTAAAGCGAGGGAAAGTACGTTCTAGGTCTTCAAAACTCAAGTTAAGTAGAACGTCATCAAAAGATAGAACATCATCTGCTACTCCTCTGCACGATTAGACTTTTCCACAGGACGTCTTTCTGGTACCTCATGAAGTAGCCACACAATAGGAATCTCGTACACAGGATTTAGGTTAAAGTGCGCATATGAACGGGGTGCAGACGTTGGCTGGTCTCACAGTATATACATATAATCAGAGAACGATATTCACCCTAGACTCAGAAGACTGCCTAGAGTGGAATCCCTTTTTGCTTACAATCGCCAGCGAACTACGGAAAGGAACTCTTACTTCCATCTGAAGGGGAAAGGGAGAGAGAAGGGGTAAGAACTAGGGAGTTCTTAGTAGGGTCGGGGTTATTAGTTACGTTCATTTATTTGGGGTCGATTAGTAGATGAGTAACATAATATAGCGAAGCAGTAAACAGAAGATAAAGATAGAAAGAGAAAGTAGAGAGAACAGAAAGCAGAACACAAACAAAAGAATACAAGAAAATAAAGCACAGAAATAGCATACAAGCAGACAAACATAAAGAAGTAGATCACACACAGAAAGGAATGCAACAGAGAATGATGCGCAGACAAGAATGATGCATGTCTAGCCCTAGCACAGGCCATGAGCTCATGTGTCGGTTGGCTGCCCGCAATCTCGACATTTATCCGGTCACGAGTAATCCCAATTTCCCGGATATGATTTTCCGTTCCTAAATAAATGCGCATATAATAATAGCCGCTCATTTGAGACAGCCTCTGCTTACTGCAGGAAAATATATATATACTCTGCTCTGCTCTGGGGAAGCGGAAAATAGCTGTAGGTAACTTAGTTTTCCTACAGAAACTCTGGGTTGCATTAAGCAACTAATATATAATAAATATATCTCTGGGTTGCATCAAGCAACTAATATATATATATATATATATAAATATAGCTCTGGGTTGCATCAAGCAACTAATATATATAAATATAGCTCTTTATTATATTACTCTTC